>NC_135532.1:190644431-191000931 GCF_045843805.1 Urocitellus parryii
CTTTGCTCAATACTACGTGTTTCCAGTTTGGAAATAAAAATTGTGATTTTCTTTTTGTAACTCATAAGTAAAACCAGAGATAGTTTGGTATACTAGTAAATATTTAAATTCCTCTCATCCTATATTCCACTTAATAATGATGCTTTATTGATTTAAATTACACATTAAAGAAATTCATGTACCTTGTTTATTTTAAACAAATACAAATAGTCTGAAAAATAAGTATTTTAAAAAATAATGAGCTGCCGAAAAGGACTAAATATGAGAATTAACGAATTACCATAAGAGCTAGTCTAAGTAAGAAAGAATCTAAAACAAATAAACAAAAAAATATGCATGTTCCTCTGGTCAATAATAAATTAAACTATATGGAATAAGACCAACAAACACAATTATTTACTTCCTCTGTTGTCCTAGTAAAACAATGAAACAGTAGATAACATATACATTTAGGAAGCTAAATTACAATTTGTCTTTACTACTTACTCAACATCATAGATCTACCAGCATTCTACATGCTTTTATTTCTGTTAGACTTCTGGAGGGAATAGGGATATTTCATGGACTATTGACAAGAATATGTATCCTGAAGTTTGGAACAGAATATGCTTTAGATGACAGTCAGGTACATTTGGTCTAGGGTGTAATTTAACTGTTTCCTTGATGTTTTACCATCTGAATGATCTGTCTACAGTTAAAAGTGGGTATTAAAGTTTCCCACTATTGTATCTAAAAATTCAAATTGTTTCTGTAATGCTACATATAATTTTTGTAAAGTAGAAATGCTGAAAGATCATGTTTGAAGGTAACAGCACTTTCCTCAGTGGAATTGAAATTTAGCTCCAAGCAGACTAGAACCTGGCTTTAGAACAAGAGAACACAATAGCCCAGCCAGCCAAAAATTTAGAGGCAAAAGAAAACTTCATGAATTAAATTTGGTCTAATATCAGTACCACTTTGCAATTTCTATTCTGTATTATCAATAAAACTGGGCAAAATTGCACATAGGGTATAACTAGGCATAGTATTTAGATCCAGATCATGAGCATGAAGACACAATTTTATATTTTGAAACTTCTTTTGCTTAAACTGACTTCATCTATTCACTAAATGTCTTTGAGGCAGACTCCAAGGTTACACATACATTGGAAGCAATATCCAATTGGCTCATGCTGATAGAATTAAGAGTAATCAAGAAATGAAGAGTACAATTAGCTACACCAGATAATATACTAAAATTCCTCAGGTAAGCTTTAACGTGATCATTAAAGGAAATATGATAATTAGAAACTTTTTAAAATATGGTACATACTTTATTACTAGTAGCAAAATATTTGGCATCTACTCATTGAGGTAGTTTTGAGCACATTCCAAGAAAGCTAAAAAGTTTGATACATAAGTAGATATTCAGCATAAACATTTACTGAAACCATTTATTGTTCCATATTCTGTAAGAGATGCTAATATACGACAAGTAATGATAGAAAAATTGAATAAATATTTATTAAAGGCAATACATAAAGAATTAATGTGTTGTTATTTCAATATGCATTTCAGGTTACACATTATTAAATTGACAGAAACAAAATATTAAATAAAATTTTCTTATTGCAATCTGATTTACTCTCTCCCAGTATTCAAAAAATTATTATAGAGACAGAGAAAAATGCAAACTTATTAAAAACATACAAATGGGACACATCAGTGTAGTACAAGCATTTCAGGTAAAGATCTACAAGACCAAGAAAACTGAACTGAAATAATGAATTGTTCGGTTGCCTCTCTTATGAAATTTCAAAAGCAAACTTCCATATCACAGCATTGAAAAGTATTCAAGAATCTCTTCTTTGCTCCAAATATGCATGGCTTTTGCCCCTTTGAAAACTTAGTATCCAACCTTCTGGAACATAGTGGCTTCCCTTGCAAGGAACAGAATATTATTCTCCAACCACCTTATTCTTGGGTAAGTACCTTGGCTGTATATCCATCTGAACACCCTAGAATTGAGGGGAATAAACTTCATAGTTTCCCTGGAACAATCCTAGTATATACTAGTTCTCCTATATAACTTAACAGAGCATACTTTCAATCTCAAATTTTCCTTTTGTGGACAATAGCTTATATGTTTATCATACCTAGAACACCTGCCCTAGATGCATTGTACAATGGGGTTTATAGAAATTGGCAATTTCTTGTGGCACCTGGAAGCAAACTCCAAAATTTTAAATAAAAATAGAAGCAATTAATTCAGGCATTGCTCTTGTGATTACTGGGAATTTTCATTGTGCAAATGTCTCCTCTTTTCAGAATATTGGGCCAAGGATGGTGAGAGTAGCAGACTGTATCTTAATATAATAGGTCTATAGTACTTGTGTTTCAACTAGACACAGGAATTGGTTCAGGAGCTATACAAAACTTTTCCCCTTCATTTATATATAAGGGGTATACATCCAACATTCATGTTGATGGAAACTAGCCTCAATATAATCTGAGCATTCTGTTGGAAAACACAGACTGGATAAAATTTCCTAATTCATGGAATGCAAACAGAACAAAACCCTAAGGGACATGTTGCCATGCCTGGCTATTACTCTAGATGACAGTTTCTTAGCAATATTCTCAGTAGAATCCAAGAAAGATGGTATCAAAAAAAAAAAAAAGAAAGAAAGAAAAATGAGAACAGAGTATTCAAAATTGTGATGAAAAAAAATCATTAAAAAAATCTTAAAGAAATAAAAATGCAGCTGAAATCTGAATTGGAGTTGCTGGAGATAATTCAGTGCTTCTCACATGTAAGGCTCTGTGTTCAGTCCACAGCACATGTGTGTGTGCATCCATGCACACACTCACACCCATATCTAGGTTAGGAGATAACAAAGAACATCACAGATCCTAGAATGAAAATAAAATTATTACAAGAAAAATTGAAAAGTTATTAAGAACTAGTAATATTATGAAAACTGTATTAAACAGTAGGAAAGAGCATGATAGATATGATAGTGGTTGCTTCTATGGCTTGGTTGGTTCTATGGGTTAGTTCTATGAGAGGGAGGATCAACATAATGGGGAGTCTGATGATTAAAAACACCTCCTAAAAAATGTGGTTTATAAGAAGATTGAATGCTCACACCAGCTCATAAAGAACATTAGTAAACACTCAAGTAGGCAGGTTCTTGAAAGTTTTCATATTTTAAAAATATATTTGGGGCTGGTGGTATAGCTCAGTGGTAGAACATTTGCCACTTCCCTAGAATGTGTGTGATTTTGGGGTACAATCCCCAGCACCACACACACAGACACAAAGGATATATTTTAAAATCCTAGAAGCTTCCAAGAAAGTAATTCTCAAAAGAAGAATTTGTTATCAATAGTAATGTTTTGTTATCAATAGTAATTATTAGAGGACATGGGAATAATAGCAGCTAGGCTAAGAAGACATTTCATATCTACTAAAGTTGTTCCTATATGAAAAAGAAGAAAGTATATTTCCTACATGCTAGGATGAATATCAAACAACCAATAAAGAAATAAATCTTAAACATTCAAGATGAGATTCTCTACATTCTCTGTCATGCTTATGGTAGATTACCTCCCTAACATTAGAGAAAATATGACTTAAAAAATAAAAACAGACTGATTCAGAAGTCCAGAATTGTGTACCCTTTGCTAACTGCACCATCTTCAGTAAATCACTTAACCTCTCTGACTTTGGTTTATCTATTCATAAATAGAGTGATTATAATCCTTGCTTCAGAGCTTTGTTGAGAGCATAAAAGGAGATAATTAAATTGAAAGTGATCTTATAACACTTTTGTTTTACAAATGTAAGGAATAATTATTAATCATTTAGGGGAGGAACAAGGGTCATATCCAAGTTCCTTTCTAGAAATGGACCCAATCCTGAGATGTTGGTATCTCTTAATGAATAAGGAATTGGGAACTGAAATGAACATTTCATATAGGACAATTGTTCCTTGTTAAGCCTTTCAAATGCTAATTTTAGGTTTAGTTATATAACAGCAAATATTTCTTGGTATTAAAATCTTTATTTTGATATAAAATGTCTGCCTTCATCTTATGTATATATAATAATTCCATTTCCCATCTCCATGTTAACTTCAGGTTAGTATCTTTAAAAATTCTTCATTCACTCATTCCTATACAGAACATGTTCATTCATGATGTTTTCCTATTTAAAGGAGTTGAGTATTTCTACCTCACCATGGTTCCATATCACTAATAATGTATGACTCTTTCTTTTTTTCCTTTTTGTTACTGGGGATTTAGTCCAGAGGTGCTTAACCACTAAGCAGCATCCTCAGTACTTATTTTATTTATTTTATTTTTTAAATTAATTTGTTTATTTAGATATGACAGTGGAATGCATTACAATTCTTACTACACATATGAAACACAATTTTTCATATTTCTGGTTGTATACACAGTATATTCACACCAATTTGTGTCTTCATACATGTACTTTGGATAATAATGTCCATCACATTCCACCATTATTTCTTATCCCATTCCTCCTCCCTTTCCCTCCCACCTCTGTACCCTATCTAGAGTTTGTCTATTCTATTTAGAGACAGGGTCTCAGTGAATTGCTTAATGCCTTGCTAAATTTCACAGGCTGGTTTTAAACTTGTGATCCTCCTGTCTCAGCTTGCTGAGCCTCTGGGATTATAGACATAAGCTGCACCCAGTTAAATTTATGATTCTTTGTTAGAATTTCTTGGTCATATTACTAATTTCATTTGTAACTATATTTTCAAATACAGTAGAGTACCTTATCTCCATGAAATGTTCTTTTCTTCTAGAATAAATGTTGTTTGCCATGAAATTTTAGCGTTCATAAAGACTTGTGATATAATAGTTATCAAAAAAGAAGTAATACAAATTATACTTACAATTGGAACTGAATTTTTAAATATAATACAGAAAAAATAAAGAAAACTAAAAAAATTAAAAAATACTAACATGTTGATAGTAGATGTCCCTAAATGATAATATTCTCCTTCCTTTTTATTTCACCCTTTACCTTTCATAAATCAAATTATCATAGCATACACTCATAGGATAAAGTTCTCATAAGCAAAGGTGGAGAAGACACTGAAGGAAAAGAAGGTGAAGTAGGCTGATTGAAAAAAGGGGTGTGGTAGGTGAGACTTTCCTGAAGTATCAGCAAGGAGAAGATGGGCAGGGTCAGAGAGCACTAATAAAAAGCTCTCTGATAAAATGCTTTGACATAGAAGCTGATATTCTCCAGTCTGATGTCTAGATTCTGAAGACGTGGGGAGATAGAAATGGAAAAAGAATCACAGTCAAAGAAATTGGAGTACAGGATCATTTTGTCAGCTGCAGATTGGCGATTCATTAGAGAAGGGCAACCTTTAAAGAAGGAAGACCAAGATGAGTGAGACAGTTAACATGAGAGATGGGCACATCACTGACCTACTTAAACACTGTAAGAAATGCTTCCAAGAGACACCATTGAATGAGGATGTATTTTCCTTACTCAGAATAAATTGGCAAAATGGCAATAAATCATGTACTTCTACAAAAGAGCCACTGGCAGGGAAATTAATATAAAGCCACTTTTGTATAGATGACATTATTCGCAAGCAAGTTTAGCATTGTGAATAGAGCGGTAAAATTGACATATGTCAGTTAAATGAAAAGAAACCTAGTAAGTGTTACATAAATAAAGAAGAATGCAACAGAACCTTAGTTGATAGATGCTGAATCATGAATAATTAGTGTGTGGTATCAAATACCCAAGGATAGGATCAATACCTCCCTAGTAGTTTCTTTTTATAAATAGGACAGAGGCTGCAGCTCTCCATCCAGTCGGTCAGCAGGATGCTACAAAATACAGTCATCTGTATGCTTCATACCATACAGAATTTAGAGAAATACTCCTTCTTCATGGTACCCATCATCTTATTATGAACCTCCAAGGAATATAGGTTGATAATGTTCAAGAATATGTACTGTAGCTTTGTTGTAATAAAATAACAACAACCAATGGGTTGTTATCAGAGATATCAGCAAATAAAATATTTTGTATAATAAAATTCAAAATTAAAATAAGTAAGCTATAGCTAAATCTGTTGATATCAGCTAATCACATAACTTGCTATGATAAAGGGGGAAAAACAAATGCCAAAGTTTAGGTATACTTTAACATATAATAAATACATAACTATTTAAACATTACATACAGTACATAGTAGATACAGCATGTGTGTATATTTGTAATGTTTACATGTACGGGATGTTATTGATGACTTTATGATAAAAGTAAAATGACAACACTTCAGTGGGAAAGGTAAAATGAGAGAGGGGGAGAGAGAAGAGAAAGAGAGTAGAAGAGGGAAAATGAGAGATTCCAGGAGGAGAGGAGAGGAAAGGAGAACAAGCAGTAAATTTCCAAGAAAGCATAGGAAAGAGTTTCATGAGGAAGGAGGTCTGGAGGTATGGGTAAACGGGAAGATTGGTAGAGAATGAGGGTTGAGATAGGAGTTTAAGGATGAGAGCATTTGAAATGGAGAAAGGAAAGTAGAAGAGCAGCATGAGAAATATTTGAAGCTGATGAAATTAGTGTTGGCCGCAGTGATGTTGAGTAGTTAAGGTGGGGACTGTGCCAAAAGGAACAGAACTGAAGTCAACAGGTTGGGGGCCACATGAAGGGCCTCTGCAGGGACTGTAGTGTCATGACTGCCAGGTTTTCTTTAAAGTTTTAGTTCATTTGTCACAAACCTTCCTATCTGCTTTAGTAATGGGGTTTTCCTACCGAACTACAACTTCTTCCACCACTTGTTTCATGTTTCCCGATCTTCTTACCAGTGCAAAGGACTTCCGTTGTATTTTCAAAGATACCCCAGTTATTTGAAAAATCTCGCTAACCAAAATCATTGCATCTAGCATTTCCACAAAATCCAGGTGTTTCATAACTAACTCACTGGCATCAAGGTGAAAAAATCAAGTCCATACTGGTGGGATCACCATCTGACTGCCACTTCAGGCTGAGGGTGTTCATTTTCCCACTTCTGGGTGACTGCTCTACTGGACTGTCTTCAGGCAAAGAAAGATAACTTGCTGGTTTTACACTCCCTCCCTGAACATGTAGTACCTTAAGAATAATTTTTAAAAATCACGCCAGCTCTATGACTCCTGGAGCCGTCAGTCAAGACCATTGTCCGCATACTGTGCCTTCTGACCTTCTTGCTTATTTTGAAATGAAATCTGTTTCTGTGCCTTTTTCCTGCAGAATCAGGTAATTTTTCACTGGTTCTTTCTATGGATAAATAACTTTGAAATTCTTATTTCATCATTTTTGTCTAATATTTAATTTGTTTAATGAGAAAATGTTCCCAGATTCTTCTCTGGGCATATAAATTATGAAGACTTTACTTGTTCATTTATATTTTGTTGTCCAATGCAAAGCAACTGAAGACTGCAATCTTTCTGAGGGCAGAATTCATTACATATTCTAAGTCTGATCTATATGGAAGATTGCACAATGCTGCCAACAGACAAGAATGAAAGCATCCCCCATACCCTGCAGTGGCTGAAATCATTATCTTATTATTAATATAATGTTCTCATCTATTAGCTTTTATTACATATCAACAGTTTTTATTCATAAGATTCATTCATTTTACTTGAGGTTTTTTTTTCCCTACCAGTACATCAATCATCTATCATCTGCCTTGAAATATTTAGTCCTCTACACCTATGAGTTTCACATCTTCAGATTGAACCATCTACATGTCAAAAATATTGGGGGAAAAAATGCATCTATTCCTGTTTTAATCAGCTTTGCATAACTGTGATCAAAATACTCAAGAACAATTTAGAGGAGGAAAAGTTTATTATGGGTTCACAGGTTCAGAGGTCTCAGTCCATAAATGGCCAACTCCATTGCTCTGGGCCTAAGATGAGGCAGAATATCATGCAAAAGAACTGGTAAAGTTTTTCAGTTCATGGCAGGATGAGGAAGCAGAAAAATAAGCTGGAAAAGAAGCTTCCATCCAAATTTATGTCTCCAACAGAACACAGAACAATCCAATCAATGATAACACTTTCCTGGCTCAGTAAGACAGTTTGGGGGAGATGGAGGTGGTCAGGGTTTTTTTTGCAAGTGTTTCTTTGGGTGAATGTGATATGCACTTTCTCTACTTTCTTATAGAGAATCAACTAAAGGAAATAGCCAAAGGCATCAGCTCTGATAATAAAAAATATAGCCTGTAGAACTTGTGCATGATATAAATCAATTTTCTATTTCTTATGAAGTAGCAAGTCTGTGTGGTTTATGGAAAGATTAGATAAAAACAGTGTTAATAATTTTGAAATGGTGTATATAGCCTTTTACAATTTTTTAAAATGCTAACGTGCTTATTTTAAAACATTTCTTTTGGAAATTTGGATATAATCACTATTAATTGCCTTCAAAGTAAATGTATACAAAATAGGAAATAGTATAGTATGTTAAGAAAACATATTCTAATATAATTTCTCTTAATGCATCACTTTTAAAATATCCTCAAACAACTATAAAGGGATTAAAATAACTCTATTATGAACCAAAAATATTATCAGTTGCTTCATGTAAATTATTTATAGAGAAGGCTTACCTCCTTGTGCTACTAATACTGCAGCACATCCCTGAATGAACACAGACTTCTGAATACCTCATGTTCTTTTATGATGAATTATTCAGGAGTTCCATACCACAACTATGCTAAGGTGCTAAAGTTCATGCCCGTGAGTTGTTTGTGACTCATACAGATGCAGTCAACAAATACCTTATTTTTTCCTTTATATTTAAATCCAACATTGGTGTAGAATAAATGCCACCAATGCACAAATAGATACATTAAGAAGCAAATGCTCAGATAAAAAGATTTTCTTAAAGGAAAGAGAAAAAATAAAAATAGTCTCCATCTTTCTAAGATGCAGCTGGGAAAAATTTCAGAGTAACTTGCTGGGCAAGTTACGCCTGCAAATCTCATTAACAGTAATGGAATTTTGAACGTAACAACTAGCACATTGATTTGAACATTTTCCCAACATGTACATTTTATTTTTAGAAAAGCACTTCTTTCAGAGCAGTGAGAGTTCAGAAAACTTTGTATTTCTGGCAAGTCTGACATTACATATAGATGTTTCCTTTATAAAAAATGAAATTATAAAACACACTTAAACAGAAGCTACAGAAGGTCTTTCTAATATTTTATGGAGTAGTAAATCACTAGGGGGAACAGTATTATCTCTTTCTCATAAACTTATATATTATTTTTGAATCTCTACATTTACCATATGCATTTTATTGACATAATAAATCTGTTGTTCTCAAAGAAAGTGTAACAGAATTTGGAGAGTTTTTTAAATTTTTTAGTAAAAAGAGTTTTACATTTCCGATGTCTAAAAACAAACATAAAGGCAGAGAGAGGACAAGATTTAATACGCTCCAAGTGAATACGTATGGCAAAGACAGCTAATCATTTGTTCTCTCTTTGCTACATTTTACCTGAGTATGTAACTTCAATAAAGACTAAATTTCCAGACTTTCTATAAGTCAAATATAGCCATTTAACTAAGTTTTAACCAATAAAATCTAATTCTATATCCTATATGGCAACTTATGGAAAAACAAAGAGTTAAACTTCTTATCTTTTGTACTTATTTCTTCCTCAAACCAAACAAAATAAAGATGTTGCCATCATCTAGAATGGTAATATTGAGGCTGACATATTCTAGAGAATAGCATTTTTAAACATCCAGATAGAAATGATCAATTTATTGTGTTTTGTTCTATTGTATTTTATTGCATATTGCATGGTGTTACATTGTATTCCTCTATATATGAAATACATAACTACTGGATTATGTTCATGCCTTAAATATTGAAGTATTTTAATTTTGCATTGCCTTCTTTTTTTCTTAAATTTCAAATGCTTTAAAATGGTATGTTTGAGGAAAAGAGGGACAATACAAAAGAGCCATGCATAAATGAATAATTATAATAGACGATTTCAAACAATTCTCTCCATTTGCAAGAAAACTTTTGTAAACGTAAGAGCAACAACAAAGATCAAAGATAGAGTGTTACTCATATACTGATATTATTATTTAAAAAACAAAGCCTTTAAAAATACTAATAGCTGCCTCTGTTTAAGTCCCAACTCAATGTCTAGACAGCAAGTGACAATGTGTGCTGAATAATAGCATGAACTACACCTACACTAGTGTCACTTACTGTTATCAAAATGAACTCTATTAAGTTTGACTACATCATGTGTGAATAAGTTATCTTAGATTTTATGTTCTTTTTCTACCTCTTCTTATACTCAGGACTCTGAATTAAAAAAAAAAAAACTATACATTTTTCTCTCTTTTTGGCATAATAAAGAAACATGTGGACATAGGCAAGCCAGAACATTGAAACTTTTAATACAAAACAATATGATTAATTAATGTAAGAATGACAAGTTCAAGTGAAATTAGCAATATAATAGCCAATGAGATTGATCTTGGATGAAAATACTGCCACACTGAAATCACAGTGATATTTGTTTTTAAATTTAATGGATTACATACTTAAGCCTTCATTTCAAATAAAATCAAACCAAATATTGAGTCATTAGACACATGCACAGATGAGACATTCCACTGGAAATAGAATACAGTGTGTGAATAAATTTGCCTCCGTTTTAGGAAAAAACACACATAATAATCAAGTGTATCTTAAGGTTAAGATACCGGTGAAAATATTTCTCCATAAGGTGTCTGTTGTTGATAATGATGAACATCTAAATGTTTTCTGGAAAGAGTAGTCTAAATGGGGAGAAAAATTCTAGCTATGTTTCTTGTTGAGTTTATAATTACTATCAACAAACATTTTTGAGTCTCTGCTGTGCATGGTGGTATGGTAATAATGATCAGCATCACTGACCGCCATCTAGATGTCCAATGCTAAATTAAGTTTCTCTGATTTATGTTCATTGCTTTATTTGTGCCTTGGCTCATCTGTTCTTACAAGCTGCTCTGTTGTGCTCCTACCAACAAATTATGTGACAGTACCAACCTGGTGCTAATTTACAAAACTCTGTGCTACACACAAAACATTTCAGTTTATATATATATCTGCCTGTTATTGTATTTTTTACCTCCCTTTGTGTCTAAGTTAGCACTGCCAAGCCACTAATATATCCAGAGTAATTAAAAAACAAATAAAGCAGCTCAACTTTACACTTTTCCATCTGTTGGTCCATGGTAGTTTGCATCCTTTGCACACCTTAGTGCAATCTATAAAACCTCCACTTGATTATTAAGTTCAGTCATCCTAGGATAAAGTAATACAACATATAACTACTTAGAAATATCTTTTAAAACCTAGCACTGAATAGACTAATCATTAAAGATCCTTCCATGGATTCAAAGATTAAATTCAAAATCCTCCACTAGGATCTGAACCATCCCTCATTCTCCACCTCATTTTCTATGAGCCCATTCTCTGAGCTACCATAGTCTCAAGTTATAAAGAACTTGAAGTCCCCTAATCTATAATACTACGTTTCCTTCCAATCAATTTATGTGCATTATCACTTCATCTCAGTATCTGATTCAACTTCTATTAAGTGTTCAAAACTCAGCCTTTGTTAATTCTCCTGTCCTCCAGTTCATAACAAAGAACTCAACTTACATTTTATTGGGGCTCAGAAATGACACTCCAAAGGACAGAACCCAGAAGTGCCCTAAAAAGCTACATTTCTCTCAGACCTTCTGCTGTTATCCTCTCCCAAGGCAAATTAGAGACAGAACTTCTTTTCCTCAAAGACATCCTCAGAAAACTAAAAATACTACTCTTTCTCCCACCTATTTGGGTAAGAGTCAACCTTAAGAAAATTCTTATCCATTTTTTTGCTATCATACTTCTGTACTGCTGTCCATGCTACATTAAACCTAATCATAAAAAAATGGATAATTCTACTTGAATTTTTGAATCTTTAATTTGAAGTTTCTACCTAAAACATGATCAAATAAACTTGTCATGAATTTCTTGTGTTGATCAATCTTTTGTTATAGAGTTGTTATCCTTTACCCTTTATGATGGGCAAGGAAGGGAAAATCCTCTTCTCTACCCCTAAAGTTCCTATGTCATACAGTGACTACACATATCTTACATGGTGCCTCTTTCAATTTATCACTTTGATCTGATCATTCATATATATATATATATATATATATATATATATACACACACACACACATATGCATATGTGTATATATGTATATATATGTCTACAACGATAATTGGTCTTTTTCTCCTCAGTTGCAAACGCTTTAACATATATACACATACTGTTCATAATTTCTATAACCAAAGAACTTAAACATATTTATCTTTCATAGTATAGGTGTTCAATAAAACATTGTATTAATAAATTAAAGGGTAAACAAATATGCATTTACCAGCCAAATTTTATCTTCCATTCTTCTCATAATCTTCCAAGCATATTGCTAATGTTAATTTTGTCTCTGCATTGTCATTGTGATATTTAAATCCAGGCATTTGGTGAATTTTTAAAGTGGAGTCATTGATATACTTAATACTGATATTTTATGAGGCAATAAATAGCCAATATTCAACAATTTTCACCTAAGATAATCTTTCTTTCCTGAGCTTTGACAACCCAAATTGAGATCATTGAATTATCTGACATGTCTACTCTCTGTACTAAAAATTAAATGGATATTTTTATTAAACCATTTTTGCTCTTCCACTCTTTCTACTGTGCCAGAGATTCAATTATATGCAATTATTGTGAATTCTGAATTTTCAACTTTTGGGAATAATCTTTCAAGATTTCTTAAGGTCATATTGTTGAAGTTAAAAATAAAAAATGAAAGTCTATTTTCTGTCATAGTCTATTTTCTATTCAATATTGTTCAAATTGGATCAAGATAAGAGATGAGGGAAAAGTCAGTAAAATAATTCTAGTATCTATGCTGAGATAATTTAAAATACATGAGCTTGATAACTTAGTTACATATTTAATATAATATCTGAAGAATGAATATAATATGTATATATAATGTCAAGATCAACAATATCAGTTACTACATGTTCTTCTTTTACAAATACTAGTTGTGACTTAAATGCCACTTGCAGTAGAAATCGTAAGACCAATAGAGTCAAATAACTTTTAATTACATATCTATTTAAAATGTAATATCTTCAAACATTATAGACTACCTCTTACAAAAATCCTGTTATCAGAAAGCATTTATGGCTTTTTATTGACAAATCATAGTGTATGTAATAAAACAGTTCTTTGTTTTCCACTTATTACCCAAATTTTGAGATCTATTTTTAAAGAGAAAACATTAAATTTATGTTTTTTTTCAAAGTAGGAAGCTGAAGGACTCATTGAAAGATTCATTTTGATATCCTTAAAGATTTATCACATTTTATTAAAATTAATCAACTTCTCAAAACCCCTTAAAAATACAGTGATAAGAAATAACACATGCTGAATTAAAACCAAAAGTGTTTGCCCAATCTTATGATTTAAAAAAAAAATGTCTTTCTTTTAGGTTGAGATGTGTTATTTTTTTATTATTTTTAAGCTAGGTTTAAAATTAAAACATTGACTTAATCTTGAAAGTGAAGTTAATGGATACTTAGTTACCTAAGTTTATTTCTGCAAAGATATTAAAAAAAAATTGTGGATAGAAAGACTGTTAGGGGCAATAAAACATACTTTTGTGTGACTTTTAATAAAAAAATAAGAGAGATTTGCTGAAATATTTATTCTCACTAATATTTAATGACTCAGTCTAAGACTCCAGGCTTTACTGTTTTTTTAATTGCCTCTAGTTATGCATTGTTATTCAAGTTCAGTGCCTTGTGATTACCTTCTCTTCATTAAAAATGATGCATGAAGGAAATATCTCCAAAAGGCTTGCAGGGGGCTACTGCTTTCTGGGATGCTAAGCAGGGAAGATATCTCAAAACTGGCTTTCTTGCAAAGAGTAGTAGAAAGAGTACAAGCGGAACAGCCAGTCACTTGATTCTGGTTCCTTGTTCAGAATGGTGAACTTAAGACTGAGGCCCAGTACTCAGAGTACCTAGTCCCTACCAAATGATGACTGGCATAAAACAGTGACAAAACTCAACCTGATAAAATTATGTTCTCAAAGGTTGATTTAAACACACACACACACACACACACACACGCATAATAAGAGAAAGGAAGTTTTTTTGTTTGTTTTTTGTTTTCATTCAGACACTAGGAGAGCCAATGCTCATGTATATATGGCAAAGATCAATAGTAATAAAAATCCATAATTACAATTCATCATTGCCCACTATGGTCAAAGACCATCTAAGAATAAAGCCAAGTGAGAGGAAAATGGAGATGAAAGTTGATGAGAAAGAAACAAAAAGATATCATTTAAGCCCTGGAAACCAAGTATATCTAAAGTTAGCTGCATTTCTGCCTTCCCAGACCCCTAAACCCTTCCTGTGTGTCAGCTTTGTGCCACTATGAACGAAACACCCAAAAAAAACAACTTACAGGAGGGAAATTTTATTTTGACCCTGAGTTACAGAGGTTTAATCCTTGGTTTGCCAACCCCACTGCTGTGAACCCAAAGATGAGACAGAATATTATGGCAGAAAGGCATGGTGGGGGAGTGCTGTGGCAGCCAGGGAGCAGAGCGAGAGAGAAGGCGGAAGGGCCTCAAGGAAGATGAATTTTTCCAGGGCACACCCCCAGTGACCCTCCTTCTCTGACCATCACCACCTGCTTACATTCACCATCCCATCAGTCCATTCAAACTAGGATGAACTAATTAAGTTACAGTTCTCACAATTCAGTCATTTTATCTCTGAACATTTCTATATTAACACAGAATCTTCAGGGTTACATCTCATAGCAGACCACAACAATTTAACAATTTAAATAATTTTATATTGTGAAATAATTTATTTATATAAAATTATTTTGCATATGGGTTTAAGTATATATATATATATATATATATATATATATATATATATATATATATATTTTCTTGTATAATCTTTGCCATCAGGTTCCAGGTAGATACTAAACTACAAAAACCCTTCAAATTTCCTGAGTGAAATTTTTTATCTTGTTATTCGTGAGCCCCTTTAATTATTATTTGAGTTCACAAAAGAGGTGGCAAACAGTCAGACTGGAACTTGAAACTTTTCAGCAACACCTCCCAGCCTTCTAGGGGAGGAGGGGAACTAGAGATTTAGTCCAATCACATGGCCATGATCCAATCATTCATACTTTAAAAAAATGAAGCCTTATAAAGCTATTGAACCATGAGATTCAGGAGGCTTCCATGTTGGTGAACACATGGGTGTGTTGGGAGCCTGGTGTAAGAGTCAATACTTTTTTTTATTCTTCTGTTCTACTTGGCTATTCTCGAGTTTTATCCTTGGTAAAACCACATTTATAGTGTTTTTCTGAATTCTCTGAATCCTTCTCAGAAATTTTCTAACCTGAGGGTGGGTCATGGGAATCCCTGAATTTGTTTAATCAGCCTAGCAGAAGTTTGGGTGACTTGGGAATCTCTTAGACGACAGGGCATTAGCCTTGGAAGTGGCTGTGGAACTGAGTCCTAGTTTGTTGGTCTATGCTAATTCAATTGGGAGCAGAATTGATCTGAATTATGACAAAGCTAGTCAGTGTCAGAGAATTGATGTTGAAATCATATATGATTAAGTTATTAAAAATTTGTTTCTGTAAATCAGACCTGAAAAGAATCCGACTCTTGGTTATTCATAATTTACTCTTAATTTAAATCAATACTTTCAACTTCTGTTCATATTTCCATTTCATCCTTCTCTAAGCTAAGATTTCTTTGGAATTGGATATTGTTTAAAAATATTAATGCTCTGGAATAGTATTTTATAAACTTTGTTAAAATATTAGCTTCTCTTTTTAAACATACATACAGAAAGATATGACAATAGCAATATTTGTTTTATTGAGAAGAGTTGCAAACAACACTAATATCTTCTGTTGCCTAGTTTTTGCTTTTACATCCTAAAAAACTTGTTTAGGGGAACTTGATTTGCACTACTTTGTGATAAAGTGGGGTAAATACTCAAACTGACAAGTCCAGCAAAGTGCAGCGCTAGAGTTGCTTGGGTTTTATTGATAATGGATTAAAAAATGATAAGAAAATGCATAACAGTGGTCACAGAGGATCAGTCAGGGCTGAGCTCATCTTTCAGGGTTGCCCTTATTTTCCTGTGTCACACTTAGGAACGAAGTGGTAAATCCAGGCATGCTGCCTCCAGACACATGTAGAGATTTCCACTACCTTTACTACATACTTTGCTGCTCATCTGTTATAGTTTCTGTTTTCTCTAAGCAAGTTGTTCCTAGCTAACCCCAGATCATCACCCCTGAAGAAGCAGAGGATGACACTTGAGAAGGCAGCCTAGAAAGAGATTGATTTTTGTATCTTGCCAACAAGTTTGAAGAATTTGTGTGTATGTGTCTGTGTGTGTTTGTGGGTATGGGAGTATGCTCACACACTGTGTGTGCATCTTAACTCATTGGCTGTTATGAAAAGAAAAAGTGCAACTTTCTCTTATTATTAGGATCATATGTAACAATATAGCAACCCAGGGTTCCTGATATTTTCCTATTTCTCCTTCCAATCATTGTTTCCTATTTCTCCTTTTACAATCTTCCTCTTGTAGCAATTCAGTTTCTCACAGTAAATTCTCTCACATTTCTTCCCTCTTCTTGCATTCCTTTGTCTCCATCAACATTCTCTTATAATGTCTTCTCTTTCCTACTTCATCAAAAAGCATTTGAAATGTATTTTAATGTGTTTGGATATTAAATATATACTATACATCTGTGGTATAGAGCATAGCTCCCGATATCCCTGGGAGCACAGTTGTTTCATTTTGTTTTTGCTTTTTAACAAATTCTGTCATGTTAAAAGGCAAAACAATATCATCAATCATAGGAAGCAGATCTGCCTACCTTTGCAGCTGCCTGACAAAAATATCTCTGTAAACATCTTTTATTTGTAACTACCAAGTAAGGAAAGAATTTACCATGGGCTATACTGGAAAGTCTACTTTGTATTTTTTTTTAAGGTGCTTTGGTTTCTGGCCTCTGTTTTAGATATTTGTTTTCTTTATCCACTTTGGTTTGCAAATACCCTACAGATTGCTACTTATCTTCAAGACTGAATGATTAAATTTTCCTGAAAATTAATTTTATTACCTCAACACCATATTTACATGATAAAAATTCTCTATTTACATGCACAATAAAAACTCTGGAGTTCTTTTCCTTTCCATGCATGTGGTAATTTGGATATTAATGTTGAATTTGGGAAGTAGTTTTTGGGTGTCTTCCTAGACAGGGGGTGATGGAATGGACACTCTTCTCCACAGGGTCTTTTACTGGATAAGGCAAAATGTCACTTTATAATATAACTAGAATCTAGATCCCATGTATATGAATTTTGAAAAAGCCTGATTTACTCATGAATATGAGAGAGAGAGAGAGAGAGGTGTGTGTGTGTGTGTGTGTGTGTGTGTGTGTGTGTGTGTGTCTGTGTGTGTGAATATAAAAATGTGAAATAAGAAGAGGAGAGGAAAGAGATTAAAGCTTTTCCTGTGCTGGATGACTCATTTGCCTGTGAAGATCCATGCCATATTCTTCTCTCTTCCATCTCCTTCTGCCCCAGGAAGCTGACCTACACAATGCCCTTTTTTACTTTGGCCACTGCTGAAGTTTAGACAAATGCAGAGCCCTTTCAGGAGATCAGAGGAAGAAAAAAAAAGGAGGTCAGAATCGGACTTCCCTGCAGAGTCATGTTGGGTGGCTCCATCTCACTTTTGAAGGTGGCCTTCTCTACACTGTTCTCTTTTTCTTACCTTGAAATCATTATCTCTGCTTGCAACTTCAGGCTGAGGGTGGGTAATAGCTTCCCTGTTACCAACCATGGGGTAGTGCACTCTCCCTTGTAATCTTCCTGTATCCTACCTATTCCTTTGCTAAGAGTTCCTTTGTTAAATTCTGTTCAAATTATCTTGAGTATTCCTGCTGCAATGCTTATTGATTCATTCCATCTAAAATCAGTTGTAAGAACGCTTTCTGTAGATATTAATCCTTATAAAGGATTTTACACTATTATTGCCAGAAAACACATTTACCAAATGACTTCATTTACTGAAAGTTCTGACGCTTATAAAGGCCACTTAATATAATCTTTACAAAATGGAAAATAAAAGCAGACAGTATTTCAGATGGACTTAGTCATAAGCATATGCCTTTAATAATTGCCAGGGTCGACTGTCAAGTTTTCAAAAGATCCTTTAAGAATTTGTTAAGTAGTTATCTTGTGTAGAGTAAGAATAGTAAATGTATAATTTGGGCTTGGGTTAAAATGTTGAGTGCCAGGATCACAGACATATCAAAAAGTTTTATAGTATCTCAGATAACTTAAATGGAAGTGAAGATATGCTCTGGGAAAGTCATGTAACTTTGGTAACTTTAGTGATGGCCAGACAGTGTACTAATAATTGTTGTGGTTTAGATGTGGTGTCCCTACAAGAGCTCACCTGTGAGACAATGAAAGAAGGTTGGAAGAGAAATGATTGGATTAGATCCCCAATCAGTGAATTAATCCCTAGTGGGATTAACTGAGTGGTAATTAAAGAAGTAGGGTGTGGCTGGAGGAGATAAGAATTGGGGCGTGGCTTTGGGGTATATATTTTGTATCTGGAGAGTGGAGTGTCTCTTTGTTTGTTGATCACCATGTGAGGTGCTTCCTTCTGCCACACTCTTCTATCATGATATTCTGCCTCACCTGGAGCCCCAGGAATGGAGCCGCCCTTGTATGGACTAACACCTCTAAAACCGTGAGCACGCCAAAAAGCTTTTCTTTTTTAAAATTGTTCTGGTTAGGTCCTTTAGTCAAGGCAGTGAAAAGGCTGACTAAAATAATGATAAATGTGAGAACTATGAAAAAAATAGAAAGTCCCTGAAATGAGAGAACAAAAATGAAACTGCCATTTTTTTCATTAATGTCTTTTATAAAATATACTTACTTAAATACGTATTTTACAAAAGATAATGAATAAATGTTGGAGTAATGAATCTAACTGCACTGAAAATGCCCTCAGAAAGTTCACTGTTTAAAATCCTGAAAGTATTTGAAAAACATTTTCCATTGGAAAAATTAAGGCTAAATTTGCAACTGATTCACTTTATTTTCAGGTATGTGAAGGTTCTTTCTTCACTCTGCATGCTTCTGCAATGAATTTTAGATCCTCTGTCCTTCTACCACCTGTAGCACTCCACTATTGCCCCCTCGGCCTCAGCTCTGGCATACCTCCCCCGCTGGAGGACTCCCCAATCTCCAAACCCACCAAATTTCTTTCTTCCCTTGTCTCAAGACTCCTTGATAATTGCTTTAATAAATTATCTTCAATACTTATTTTAGTTAATATTGAATTCCTCTCTTATCTAAATTTCAAGTCCAATGTGTATATTATATCTAATTTTGCAATGAGTCTTCTGAGAAAGTTATGAATGTTTACTTTCCACAAATCAAGTTTTTACCAAACTTGTTAAATTATAAGGTATGATAAATGGGTTCTCAAGTGAAGTTACGTTTGTGCTGCAATGGTAAGCTCAGTGGTAACAGGGAGAAGGCTAGCTTAGTAAATTAGTAAGAAAATAAATAAATAAATAGCAATCCGTTGTTTTTTTTCCCCTCAGTGTCACAGCAACATCAGATATCAAACTAGTAATTATACTATATCAAGGCATTTGACATTTTTTTATCTTATTTTAATAAAACAATTCCACTAAAGAACATAGGTACTTTTATCACAAGAAAAAGAAACAATAAAATTGCTTTTTTATCCTTTTTCATATGCATGATTAATGCATGCCAAGAACACAAGCATTGCATAACTGAACATAAAGTAATAATAGCATATTTCCCATAAGCCCTGATGCTTTAACTCAAAGCATACTTCAGTGAATCACAGAATGCTTCAAATATGAAAACACATCAAGAGAAAGGTTGTTTGTGTTTCCTGTCCTGCTGACTATAGCAATCTATCTGTTCTCAAATTTTCAAATTTAGATTAAACACAGATGGACAAATGGGATATTTTAGAAAGATAGGGAGATGATTTCAGAAAATCAAGTAGCAAAGAATACACCATTTACATTTTAGCTAATGCTAACCTGGATGTCAAAATAAAATCATTCAAAACAAAAACACATCCCAGAAGATGTGTAGCTGGTGAGAAAATTACTGCACATCCTCAGCAAAATGAAAAGGCATGATTAAAGTTTGAATGTTTGATATTAAACCCAAAAGTATGGCATACAAAAAGTGTCTTAAGACAGTTGAATGAACTTCCCAGGGCATAGCCTTAATAGAGCTTAGAACTAATTCACAATAAAAAATACCAAGAGTAATTCATGGGTGAAAATTATGTCAATTCAAACAAACAGAATTTCTTCATACTTCTGCTCATTAGTAAACAGAAAATTTCATAATGGTAATATACAATTAAAATAAAATAAGGTAATGCTATACACAAACCAAATAAACAATAGCACAAATAACAATATAAAACTGATATTAAACATACCCCCAAATCCTTTGACTAATAAAATTAAAATGATTAAAAGTACCAGCAAATATTAGTATATTAGTACTTGAAAGTAAAGGAAATGAATGGTAGATTCATGCCACATTTACTTCATGTCAATTTCAAATACATTCATGAACATCTGCAAATAAAAAATACTCTGGGCTTAGTGATAGTCACACAACATAAACATACAATACATGTATATTGTTTACTGCATGAACTTTCTTGCCAGCATCTTTGTACAAGATATTCTATAACATCAATTGCATTTATTTTATAGAAGGTAATATTCTTTAGAATGACAATTTATAACAAAGTTGATCTGTACATCATTAAAGTATTTAATAATGTAAAGATAAGTAAGAAAAACTAGGTTATATCAGGAAAGTAGAAATATCAGAAAAATAATTATCATGCAAATTATTTTTCTAACAGTGAAACCCATAATGAACTTTATTTTCTGTAGGATGATAATAAACATGATATGAGATAAAGGGTGCAAAATGCTTAGCAAAGCATCTGCACTTAGTAAGTGCTCAAAAATTCATCTGAATTATTATTATCAGTTTTACTTTCATATCATGATATTTGGGCTGCCTTCACCTCTATGTACCACCTGAATATATTCACAATCAATTCAGCATACATATATTAAATACCTACAAATGACCAGGCATGATATTAGGGACTAGTAATGCTCATTAAAAGTTAAGAAGATAAAGGGACATACAAAATAAAGATAATCATGTACGGTTAATGCTGAGAGAGAGACAGGTAGCAGGCACCATAAGAGTTCATGAAGGAAAGCTACCCAAATGGTCCTGGGGAGGAGAGCAACTGTGGAAGGGGAGAATAAAGTGGGTATGTGAAAATGTGCCCATGCAATGTGTCTAACACAGTCTCTCTCTTTCAGTCTCTGCCATCCCATTTGCATCCAGGGCCCTGATTTTATTAGTCTCAGATAAGTGAGCATTCAGCAGGAGCAGATACAGTCGGAGCTCCTGCACAAACACAGATACCCATCAGAAACCTAGGTAGAGAAATAAATTGACTAGAAAGGAGACACAAGGACAATTTAGGTTATATTGCCTGCTTCGATGTCTTTTAGCAATGCTGCATACTTTTTTTTTCCAGTGGCTGTCTAGACATAAATAAGATAAAATTGATTATAAGAGGAATATAAATGAACTTTTCAGAGTTTTTATTTTAAAAGCTAACAATATTGAGACCCATTAAGAGCAATGTAATGAGAGAAAGACTTTGATATGTAAAGGAGAAATGTTCCTGAGAATCTGAGAGGGAAAAAAAGAGTACATTAAAAAAAAATCTTCAACAGGGAGAAAAAGTTTTAAATTTGTTTATAAAACAACTTCATACGCATGAATTTTATAAAAAGTATTGAAAATATGTTGGTACTATAGCAAAAAATTAAAAATAAATCATGCTCCTTTGATTCTAATTCCATACCAGTTTGCACAGAAAACTCATTTATATCAAATTTTTTTTACTATATCTATTGCTGTGCCTCTTTATATGAGGCCAATTCTATATCACCCTACAGTACATAATTTATTAGGAAAATTTTCCATATGATCAAAATAAGTAATAAATAAAGTAAATCAGCAAGAATTTCCTTTTATATATTATAAAATATGTAAAAATTTGAATATCACAACTTTTAATAAAGAAGAACAATCTAAAATGTAAGATTTCTTTGTAAATCAGCAATTCAAGGGTCAGACAAGAATGGAGTGTTATATTTCTGTGGATCATTGGAATGTGGTGTTAATTTTTGAAACTTCATTATAGGCATACCTCATTTTATTATACTTTGCTTTATTGTGCATGCCAATGAGGCTTTTTTTCACTTTTATTTTTTACAAATTGAATAAGTGTAACAACCATGGTCAACCAAATAAAAGAAAACCATGTTTTTCAACAGCTCAGATGACCTTTAGCATTTTTTAACAATACAGTATTTTTAATTACGTTATGTACTTTTTTGTTGTAATGCTATTGAACACTCACTAAACTACAGTACAGTGTAAACATTATATTCAAGCTTACTGGGAAATTCCATGACTCATGTGACAGACCTTATTGCAATATTTGCTTTATTGCAGTGGTCTGGAACCGACTCTGCAGCATCTCTGAGTTATGCACACATGTGGCCTTCTTGCAGTTTTTGATCTGATAAGGTCTCCTCTTCATCCTGCCCACCCTCCTAAGTTAGGCAGTGGTTAAGTATCAAGGTACCAGGGGAAAATGTATGTTCAAAATTTTGAGGGAAATGGAATCTGTCTTGGCTTTTGGGTTTTAAAGGGCTAGGCTATAAGAGGAAAAACCTGGATTTAATAAAAGATTAGAAAGGAAATATAATGGAGCTAGGTTAGAGAGGAAAAATTCTGGAGTAGCAGAGATTGGGAGTGGGGAAATTGATGTTGAGCCCAAGGAAGACCAGGGAGGGGTTAGGTGGATGTGAAGGATTCTTAAGAAATTCTGCCTGAGTAGATCTGCAAGCTGGGATAACCCCCCAATGCAGAAGGAAAGGTATTACAAATAGAATGAGCTTCAAACAGCCCTTCATTTCTGTGGTAACTGGACTCTGAAGAAGTGTGTGATGGTACCAAGGGTCAGAGAGCTCTATAGAAAGAACTGGCAGAGAAAAACAAGAAGAGAAACAAAAAAGGAAAGGCACATGGGAAAATCATGGCACAAAATACAGTTCTGTTAAACTTTTAAAACTTGAAATTTCACTCCTTACATACCTGTTTTTTATGCCTAGAATTATGATATTTTAATATGCATTGTGCCTATCATTTCCTTCTACATGTTTTAAATGAGTAGATAGAGAACAATACACAGGATTTCTTTAAATATCCATCGATTCTATTTATATAATAAGAAAACACTTTCAGTTGCCAACCATAATGTTTCTAGAAATAGAGAAAAAGAAAATACATATGAATAGCTGTAATAGTTGTTTGAAGACTCAAACAACTTCTCCTTCAATAGGATCTAGAATACTATACAATATTTTGAGTTCATATGACATCCTAGTTACTCTTTAGGGAAATTTTCAATTGAAGTAATTTAAAAAAAATCTTTTTATTTTAAAAAAAACACTTTTAATTTAGAAAATTTACTTAGTTTGGTCATCAAATTTTCCTGACACATGTATCCTCTTGTATTCTCTGCCTATGAATGTTGTTGACCTTTAATTTTGTTGGAGTGAGGAGTGGTAAACTTGAAAGAGCACTTTGATTCCACCAGGAAAATAAACATATCATTAAGAAATTTGAGAGCAAAATAAGAAGAAAAGGGAAAGATTAACAAAAGAGTAACTTTAGAAAAAATTCGATACTGTCCAATTTTACTTTACATTTAATATTAATTTTATATAAAGTTCTTTATATAAAAGTGTAGTTAGTAGAAAGAGGCTATAGTTTTGTAATTGAGAACAACAAAAATTCTAATCCTTCAATTTCCAATCTCTATGAGACTGTCACGTATCAGTATTGAAGATTATATTAAAGAAAATTTGAAAACATATATGAATTCTCAGCTCAGCATTCTACCATATAATATTGTCTTCTGAAATACTTTAAAACAATAAGAGGGACATTTTAAAAATGTATAGTAACTAGCATAGTTAGGAACATAGTGACTAGCCATTTTCCTTTTCCAGAAAGATGATTCAAAAATGTTTAGAAGATACAGGGCTCCATGGCCTGTAATCACAACAGCTCAGGAGGCTGAGGCAGGAGGATTGCAAGTTCAAAGCCAACCTCAGCAACAGCATGTGCTGTACCACTGGGCTTCACTCACCTGCTGGACATTATTCCTTGCACTCTTCCTTGTCCCAGTCACTGGATTTAATTTAGAGACTGTGTCATTTGGCATAGGCCAAAGCCTCAGAGACATGCTTCACTCCTCATTCTCTGCCTTTGCCTCAAAACTGCTGGAAAATTCCATTGACTACCTTTCAAATCAAATTCAGTTTCTTTTCACCAACTGCATGCTAGCACATGATAAAGCCACCATTATCCCTTCCCCTAAGTATGGAAATAAATTCTACAATTCCCACAGCAGCCAGAGTTATTCTTTACATTCATAGGCAGATCATGTAACTCCTCTGCTGCTTCACTGCACTCAGCACAAAAACAGAATCCGTAAAGTAGCCTACTTGGCTCTAAACAAGAAAGGCCTATTACCCTTTTACTTGCTTTTATTAACTCCCCTTGCTCACACCCTTCTCACCCTTTCTTCTCCTGCCTCTGTGTGCTCCACCCAATCAGACTTTGTTCCCTCTTGAGAATGGCAAACATAATTCTTCCTTGGCTCCATGCTTTTTTATCTTTTACCCTCAGTAGTCTTCCCACAATATCCTCAGGGCTCCTTTTTGACCAAACATGACCTTCTTCACCTTCTTTTTGACCAAACATGACCCTCTTAATTGGCCTTGCCCTGACTGCAGAATTTATAATAGTGATTCTGCCACTTCCAGGCATGAGCCAATCTATTTTTTTTTCCACAATATTGATCACCTTAAAAGATAAACTACATTATCCACTTAGTTTGCTGTTGTTCATCTTCCTCCAATAGAATATAAGCTTTATAAGGCTGGAGATGTTTGTTGGAAATTTTAAACAACAGTGAAACAGAAGCATCTGAAGCAGAATTTAGCATAGAGTAGGTACCTAGTCATTATTTTGTAAGGTAATGCAATTGGAATTTTATAAGAGTGGAATCAAAGCTACTTAGATATGTCTTTATTAACATTCTTTTAACTTTATGTCTTGTGACTTCAAGTATCTTTCCCCTTCCTAACCCATACCACAAATTTTTCTTAAATTCTTTTGAATCTCTTTTCAGCAGATTTTAAAGTTTTTATTTAAAGTGCTTCCACCCTCAACCTGCCTTGTTGTACTATTTGAAGTATGAATTCCTGTGTCTGAGCTCGTGAGAATGAGATTTGTAGAATATGCCACCACATGAAAGGGAGGTTGTGAATTCCTTTTATACTAGGATCAATAACCATCTGAATTGGACAGATTAAATTAGCCACAGGCCAGTTTGGAGGCAGGAGGATAGATGGACAGCTTCTGTGAGTCTCTTGTAGTTCTATACAAAGTGTTTGTTCAAGTTTCAATGAGACAAAAACAGCACTAAAATGCAAAGGTAAACATTCTGCTTTAAAGTGATAGAGACAAATGGCCTTATACAGCACAAACCTTTCAGAGATAGTATAGATCATCTGCATTATGTTTTTGTGTTGCCTGTGAAAAGGATGCATGGAGAAAGGCCCTACTTGAAATTCAGTTCCAATATCAGGTTGGCTGAAAAGCTGAGCTTCTTAGTAAATCCAACCAAATACACTGACATTTTCAGAGTGCATCTGATACATTTCAATAATTAATTCTTAAGTCAAGAAAGAGTCAAGAAATCAGATGAAGAAGCACAGTAGGCTGAAAATTGCCAGTGGGAAGGAGAAAAAAAAAATCAGCAATAGATAGAACCTTTTCAAGCTGAAAGGAGGTCAGTGGGATACCACTGGGAACAGGGATGAAGCTTCAGGGGTTTTTATTATTGTTATTTACATAAACCACCCAGAGAGTAATGTGAGATGCTCAGTCCATAACTTTGCAGAAATTGGTAGATTTAGAAAAATAAAAATGCAATCACATAGTAGATAGAACTAAATCAATGGAGTACTTACATAATAAGCAATAATTTTTTCTCATGAAAATTTATTCTCTTTTAAAGGATACAGATTATAGAATATTGGTGCTAGACAGGAACTTAAGAAGAATACCAAGCATCAGAAAATTTTATGTATGGTCTAGAGATGTTATTTATCTTTGCCTAAGGGGGTGTCAAATAATTGCTAAATGAAAAACTGGTAATAATAGTTGAATATATTTTAAAATAAAAATAAAAAAATATATAGAATATTTCAGACAAAATTATTAGAGAAAGAAACTAACATCATTTCAAAGGAGCTGTTTTGCAAAACTATCTGATTTCTCAGGTTAAGTTTCTTTCAGTTTGTAAGTAATTACTCTGTCAAATACTGTCATTAAAAATAGAAGGTCAAAGAAAATTATAATTTAAGTCACCGATAGTTATTTTAAAAAAGCAGTTTGACTAAATTCATCATATACCTTGTATGGCTGTATCATGTGCCTTAAAATGATAGAGGAACAGAACCAAGAGAGATGCAAGCAGTCCCTTCTAACAGTCAGTGACCTGTTCAGAATATTTCCTCATTTGCGCTTTTCAATACAAGATCTCAGGAAAGGTTAATGTATGTAGAAAGATATGTATGCATAAGACCTAGAGCATGCTCTACCAGGTGGAATTCACTCACTGAATGTAAAAGACTATCTCTACAGACCAATGCCCACAATCTGGCAGAGAAACCACTCTAGCAATGCCAGCTCTGACCAATGGTCAAAGCCTCTAACAAGGAAAACAACAATGTATCAATGTACTTATTTTAAAGCTCATAAAAATGATACTGTGTGCTCTTGTTTTCTTTAATCTAGTAATAAAAAATGAGAATGTTAGATACTGCTAGAAAAAAATTTCCTATATATTTCAATCTAGTTGCTAGATCAGTGCTTAAGAGGTGATAGGTGATTAATTCTCTTGAAATACATATAATTTATGTCTCTCTAGGATACCTAAGGAAATAGTACATTATGATAAGAAGTATTTTGGATTTAGAAGTTCACTACATATTATGATTTGGTTGTGGGGTATTCCCCAAAACAAGGTGAGGCTGAACATCATGGAGGAAGAGTGAGACACCGGGAAGCAGCTCACATGATGATAGAAAGCAGAGAGTAAGACTCCATTACCAGATACAAAACATAGACCCCATAGCCACACCCTGTAACAAACCACTTCCTTACAGCAGCACCCCACCTACCTTCAGTTCCCACTCAATTAATCCCATCAGGTAATAAATTCACTGATTAGGTTAAGCCTCTTGTAACCCAATCATTTCTTGTCTGAACCTTCTTACATCACATAAGCTTGGGGGAATGTCTCGCAGAAAGTCTTAACTGAATCAGTGAATTAATCACCTAATGGAATTAACTAAGTGGTAACTTGAGGCAGGTGGGGTGTGGCTGGAGGGGGTGGGGGTGTGGGCGTGGGCTTGGGATATATTTGTCTCTGCTGTCTGATCATCATGTGAGCCTCTTTCCCCCACCACACTCTACCACCATGATGTTCGGCCTCACCTTGAGCCTTGTGAAATGGAGCCTGCTATCTATGGATTAAGACCTCTGAAACCATGATCCCTCAAATAAATTTTCCTCCTCTATAATTGTCCTGTTTGTGGCTTTTAATCACAGTGGCAAAAAAAAAAAAAATGACTAAAACACTGCGTGATTCTTATAATTCAAGTGATAGATGAAATAATAGTATTCAATTGTCTCTGTGAATATTTTTTAAAGAAAATAAGTGATATGTACGTTTGTTTTTACATTTTAAGTGAGTGAAGGAGTAAAATGTACAACTCAAGTGGTGCATTAGAATGCACATTTGATTTTTAAATCTTAGCTTAAATAACATAAAGATGCAGTGCTAGAGATAGGAAATCTGTATGCTAGATAATTTGTTATTTGGCAACCAAACAACAGTCACTCTATTTTTTTGTTTCCTCCTGGGAAGAAATAAATCACCTAAGACAGGAGCAAGTGACATTGCACTAATGCACTTTCCAAATATATAAAGAGGTTTCAGAAAAACAAACAGAGTAGCTATAGGTGGAAATTATATTTCCTTATTATGTTGAAATAGAAGATATCTAAACATCTTAGATGTTCAAGTGAAATGGTTGAAGAATTTCAACCATTTTTTTGCTCAAGTCTCTATTAACTCCTATATCTAGACCTGAACAACACTAAGCATGATTCAATTTAATCATATTGTTACTAGGTGTCTCAGTATGTGGATGTTTGTTAGAAAAGCATTTAGAAACGTAAAAGTGTCAGTCAATTTGGACGAATGGCAAAGAAAACTCTTGTTCCAGACAATAATCATCTATGCTTTAAACTATTCTGGATAAAGTAGATCAACTGTGTATAGAGATGAGATCTGAATGTAGAGACTGTGATTTTAAAGTGAACATATCTATTAATTATTAGATATGTGGAATTAATTAGAGGTGGGAGACTACAGAGCTCTAATGAAGAGCCAGAGAGATGTAAGATCCAAGTACCTTAAGATAAGTTTTGTGGGGATATTCCTTGTGCAGGAAAAGAACATTTAATCAAAGGCAGTCAACTGATTGAAGGCAACAAAAAATTGAAGGCAGATATCATAAAGACATAAAATTCCGAAATATGAATGATGGTATTTATGGTGATTTGAAAACCTCTGGCGGTAAACTGCATAAATTCAAGGACAGAATTTCATATTCATTATAGTTGGAAAAGGAAAATGGAAAAAACAAATAAACAAAAGTGGGTTGAGGCTGGGAGGATAGATCATACAAGTTTGAGGCCTTGGGATTGATCCACAGCACCACAAAAAGTAAAAACAAAGAAAAAAAGAAGTTAAAAAATTATGCTAATGTTTATAATGTATAGTACCAACATAGAGCAAAAATTAGTTTCCTAACAAACAGTTGCTGTGGATTGAAATAATGGTCACTTAAGCAAACCTTTGGAATAGATGTTGAAAAGTGTGAGTCATTTGATCTCCATACTTTCAGGAAGAGTTTTTAGCACCTGATCTATTAAAAGAGGCAAATGGAGCAAGTTTTATTTCAGCACTCACTGGGAAAAGGCATGTAAACAGGGGGTCCAGTCTCTTTTCCTATTAGAAGACTAAATCATTCTGTCATATCAACTGAGAAGGAATAACACACTATATAGATATCCAAAAGACACAAAGATTATTGTACCAAATTCCTTACAAAATGAAATGCTAACTTGCTTATTATAACTAGTTCCCATCAAGAATGTATTTCCTTTATTTAAGTTGTTTGAACCTGACATCAATTGCATTGGCTACTCTTTAACATTTAGTGTGGCTATTCGTAACAGACATGTGTGGAAGGTAAAACAAGTTGATTCAGCTTCATCCATTTGCCAGGGTAAAAATTAAATATATCACCTCACACCAGAGATCAGGTCTACTTTTTACATGTGATGCTCAATAACTGAGATAAAGCAAAAATTATTCTTATGAGTACAGACTTGGATATAACATTACTTGATAATAAGAATTCACAATTTCATATTTTGATTTTCTGACATTCTGTTTTTTGTTTTTAAAATTACCAATGGCATATTGTATCTCATGAGGTAGCTAATATCTTTTATTCATACTTAGACAATTTAATTTTATCCAGGTGCCTCCTCATCTGTAACTAAAATATATTGTGATATTTAAAATTAAAATAGTTTCATTATCATTAATAAAGAGCATCTTCTAACATTGTGTTTCCTACAATGAATGCAACTTGCATTTTATACATATTTTCAATAATATTATTGACATTCCATTCATTTTCCAGCTGCTTTATTATGTTTCTGTAAGTTGCTTTTCTCTTCTCTCAATTATATATCAGAATTAATTCTAGATGCATCATTTATATTTGTACAAGCCACCAATGAAGTTGAGAGACTTACAAAATTTTAAAATAAAACAAATCCTGTCAAACGTACTTAACCCTTACTAACATAGAATATATCTTAGTGTATTCATCTCTCTACCCATTTTAGAACCTTTGATATGATTGGAATCTTAAAATTTAATATTCATACTCCAAGCCAGTTTGAAATATCACTTAAAAGATAGCAGTTCTCTTTAAGAGGACAAAGAACTTTCAACAACCAAAGCAGCATGATTTTATTTGCTAAAAATTTATTTTTATGTAAGTTAGTACAAGTGAAAGTTTATTAATAAAATATTTAAACTAAAAATGAAAATTCTGTTTCATTATCTTGTATGAGGTCAGTGATAAATAGCACAATGTTAGCAACATTTTGCAGTGTTTATAATCTTGTTTAGTCTTTTTAAAATGTACATTCAAAAAAAGTAGTCATTATTGCTGCTACACACAGTTTATTTTAAATACTGGTGTACCAGTTCATTTTTAATTTGATTTCAAAATATAAAATATACTATTTCTTCTTTTGACTAGAGCCTATAAATGCCCTAAATAATGTTGACAAATATTTTGAAAATGTTGGTTAGTAATTGAATGTGAAGGAATTGCTATCACTAAATGCATTTTAATTCGCTAGATTTTAAAACAAAATGGCTGCAGTTTCTAAGAAATGCTTTCTTTCAGTAAATCTCCTGCTAGGCTCTGAGAATTTATGTTTTCTTTTAAGGAATCTACCGAAAATAAACACAATTTTTAAAATTCTTGGTTTTTTAATCTGTTTTATTTTTAAAAATAAAGTAAGAAAAAAAAATAGGGATGAAATGAATTATGATGCTTTAAATAGTAATAGAAACAAATACTCATCATATACATATTTAGTTATAAGAAGTATGGAGTCCAATTATTGTGCTGAAATGAAAGCTTGGCCATGCCACCTCTGGCACTATATACATTAAATAACATTTATGTGTGAATATTTTCAAAGCATTTGTTAACACTTCCCCAAACATTTGTAATACTTTTTAAAATCTGTTTTGTATCTCAGCTATGTTTCTCCTAAATCTAAACTAATACCTTTTTTATAAGAAGAAATAATTTCATGCATAAAGGTAATTTTTTTATTCAATGATAAGAAAATTTCAAGTCTTCAGTGAATCAAATATCACATTGCATAGAAGCATCTATCTTAGTATATAGGACAATTTGTATATCCTGTTATACACAGATAATCGTTCCCTATTTCCCAGTTTCCATTTCCACATGCTATCACAACTGGTTATAAATGTGGGATTCCCAAACTCCCACATTCCATAAGTAGGTAGAGTAGCTAGGAGATTTGACACATTCTTTCCCAAGGTAACTTTTGGCTGATGTGGAAAACAACACTCCATAAGCTATTTGGTGATTATTTAAGCCAAAGAATATCCATGCCTTGTATTTAGACAGCATGTTCAGTAAGTGAACTCAACTGTCTTCCAGATGATTAGTGCATCTTAGAGAAAACAGATCATATGCCTGAAATTTTCCTAGAATATTAATCTTCTACTAGAGAAACTAATTACCTTCTCACTTTTCCAAGACGGAATGAGGTTAGCATAAGGTGAATGAGTGAGAGACCCAGAAGAAAGAGAACAAAGGCAGAATGAGAAATACAAGATCTACTAAGAATCATTTTCTGGCCAGTGTTCCCGTCTAAGTTGGCCTACTTACCCTGACAACTGACCTCACTCTCATTTGGGTAAATGGGATCAAGATAAAAGAATTTAAATAAGAAGAGCATTTGATCAAGTTGAACACCACTTCTACTTTGGAAATGTTTTCTTTGCCTGTTTTGGTGTTCTCTGCTTCCTCTCATCATCTGCATCTCTTTAAAGTTTGAATACCTAAGAACTCAATCCAAAGGCTTTTACTTTCTTCTCTAGCTCCACTCATGTCCTTGGTGAGTTTACCCAAGCTAATGGCTGTAAACAATGTCTATAACTTAATGATTTCCAAACATTTTATCAATGGTATACAGTTTTTTTTTTTTCTGAGGTGCATGTTCATGTAACAACTTCTAATTATTATGTCACTGGAATGCCTTCTAGCTATCCCCACCTTCATGTGCTAGACATGAATCTCTAGTTATTTTACAATGTTCCTCCCAAGTCTTCTCCATCTCATCAATGTCACTTTGTCCTTGTAGTTTACACAAAAAATTAAAACAAACAAAATAATCAATATCTTTCTACAATCTACCCTCTTTATGGTGCCTCACTTCTAGCCTTCAAGTTCTTGTAGGTGTAATTTCACCACCATTGCTATGATGCTGGTAATTCCACTATCATCTGTCCCCTAATTTCTTAGGGAAAGTGTCCTACAAATTTTGATTATAGTCTTTTTTTAAGAAAATCAAGGAAATGAAACCAATCTCTTTAAAACTGAATCAGTATATGTGTCTCTTTTGCTCAAACTTCAAGTGGCTCTCTATTTCACTTGGAGGAAAGCAAAAGTCATTAAATGACTTGTGTATTCATTTCCTCTGTGATTTTATATCTTTACACTCCAGGTTTGTGCTTTTCATGTCATGTGGGTTGCTGAATGACCCCTGAATAATTCAGGCCCTCCTTGCCTTAAGTACTTTGTTCTTCTTCGTTTCTTTTCTTGGAATTCTTCTCTTGATACATGGCTTGCTCTCTCTCTATTAATTCTCAGATCAAATATTCAATTTTTTCTGGTCTCCATATTCAAAATTAAAACTACTGCCTCTTCTCCCTTGTCCAAGCATTCTTGTCTTTCTTCATAGTCTATCACATTGCAATATACTATGGTTTAGAACTTTTTTCCATTAATAAATTTCCAGCAATCTGGAAATGAATGAATTAGTGATCAAACTCATCAAAGCTTTATGAAATAAAAATTAGGGGAAAAACATCTCCCTGCAATATCTTAACATAGTGCTACATGTGAATATTTGTGTCCTGAAAAATTTATATTTTGAAACCTAATCCCCAAAGTATTGGTATTTGAAGATGGTCCACTGGGAAGTTGTTAGGCCATAAAAGTGGAGTATTACACATGAAATCAGTACCCTTATTGAAGAAGCCCCAGAGAGCTGTGTCATAAAGACACAGCAAAAAGGTGCCATCTATGAACCACAAAGCAGGCCCTCTTCAGACATAGAATCTGCCTTGATATTTTACTTTCCAGGTTCTGTAACTGGGAAAAATAAATTTTGTTTTTTTCATAAGTCACCTAATTTATGGTATTTTTGTATTACAGCTTGGAAAGACTAAAACACAGGTTATAGAAGTTCAATATAAATTTAGCCAGTGAAGTAATAGGCTTGCTTTAATTCCTTTCCAAGGGTATTTAGTAAGAAAAACTATTTAAAAATTTTCAATATTACAAGAACATTCATGCATGGATCTTTGGCATGGGCTCAGTATAAGGGCCACATTTTATTCATCACTGAATCTGAAATTCCTGTCTCTGATTATGGCTTATTTAATGAGGAGCTACTTACATCTGAATATAATTGGCTGTTTTAAATGTGTTTTGATATATTCTTTTTGATCATTATAACTCTGTGAGGTAGGTAGTATAGACATTTTTGTCATCATTTTATAGATGACTAAAGAAAAAATAAAAATAGAGCAAATGCTAGAACTTAAGTACTCAAATACCCTTCTAAAAAGCTTTTAACAGTGCACTTTACTAGTAATAAACATTTTAGATTAGGATGGTAAGTCAAGGGATTTTCTCCACTAATATATAACCATAACATCATTTTATTTGAAAAATAGAGTTACATTTATTTTTAGTGTAATTTAACATTTGGCCTTATAACATGTTTTCAAAATGCTCCTAAAGGCCCAACTAACTGGTATACATTGATCACTGTATTTCCCTTATTATAGGTTTGTTCTGTTTAGAAATCTCAAAAAAAACACAAACCTTGGGATTTTAATTACAGACTTTCTAAACCCCCACACAGCAGCTGTAGAGGAAGCAAATATCAGTTTTATTAGCATAATGGAACGACATGAGCCAAGTGAGTGAATTAAATCCCAGAAGATCATGCCTTTTGGATGAGATGTGCTTAAATAGAATTAAAAAAAACTATTCTGATGATTTATTTATGGTAGAAATGAGAATATAAACTTAAAGTAGCAATGCTTAAACTAATTTCTAATTGCTGTACAAAGCTGTGACCTGTTTTGCTGTCAAATGAGTTGCATTCATCCACATTCCCACAATAAAGTGCAAGCCTGTGTTTGCATTTCACAAAGAAAGCAAAGACAGGGAAAATGCAGCTCCATTAACACAAGTGAAAAATAATATTATCTTAGAATTAAGAATGGAATATCTAGAAGGGTCTTTCTATCATGACCCAGGCTTGATTGTACTGAGCAACATGAAGGGAGATAGTTATACAACATAAAGTAATGAGATAATCCAGAGAGAAAATCCATGTCAAAATCGCTACACACTGAGAAATAAAAAACAGAAACCACACCGAAGGAAGCTGTACTTTAAAGATATCCATATCTTGACCCATTGAGTCATCTTACAATAAAATTTTCATGAGCACCTGCCTTAACCCTGTTTTCTTCTTCTGAGCTCAGCATTTCACATTATCTATACCTAAAAATTTTCTAGAACATTACTAAAGAAACTAATTACCTTCTCACTTTCCCAAGAGGGAGAGAGGTTAACATAAGGTGAAAGAGTGAAAGATCTAGAAGAGAACAAGGGCAGAATAAGAAATGAAAGGTCTGCTTAAGAGTCACTTTCTGGCCAGTATTTCCATCTAAGTTGGCCTACTGTATAACTTGTTGAACATCACTCCCTTTTGAGTAAATAGGATCAAGAAAAACCATTTAAATAAATAAGGTTCAGGTAAACTGTAAATTCGACTAAGCCAGTCTCTTCAAAGGCATTAATAGATTCAGTAGACAGTATGTCTGGTTTGAAATTTTTGCACTGCCTCTCACTCATTATGTGAACTTAAATATGTTAGTTTTTCTTTATTTTCCACATTTTAAAAATGAGGATAATAATAATACCCATCTCAACAAACAAATATAAAATGTTTAGGGTACGGTGTGACCCATAATAACGTACAGGAAAGATTAATTGTTAAAATTATCATTTTTATTCATATTTCTAAAGTTGGAAAACAGCTGGAATAATACATTAGACTTTTATAAGCATTATTCCACTATTATATATAGCAATGCCTTCATTGTGATTTTACTAGAGAAGTGAGTTCAACTAGTGTGTGGATTAAGAAAGAATTCCTCTAAAAGGTACCACTGGAGGGCCTTTTATCTGGAGCCCTTGGTGACTGTGTTATAGGAACATAATATGTTTTAAAATTCACTTACATAATTCTAGCATCCTAAACATATTCCTTTACATCAGTTTTATGCAGGATAAATGTAAGCTTTAGTAGTCATTTCTTGATTAGCAATTTTTCATGAATATTTTTTAGGTGTAATATAAAATTTGAAGAATTCCTTATATTTTTAAGTTAAAATATTCAATAAAAATATCTAACTGATATTTTCAAGAGAAATAGTATAGTCTTATTTCTCAATTTTTTTTCACTCAGAATGAAAACAGTTTTACATTTAAATATCATACAGACCTCTCTATGAAATAACTTTCTTGTTTTCTTTCCACTTTGACTTAAAATTCTTTAATGATATTTTTCATTAACTTTGGTTTTTAATAACAAAATTGAAGAAAGGTAAAAACTACCTACTAGATCACTCATACATTTTATGTGTTTATTTTAGTTTTATAACGAATATAAATATATGAACACCATCAAGAAGATGAAATTTAGCTAACACTTCTAGAAAAGCGTTGAGTACATAGACTTGTCTTGGACTATATATTTTCATATTTTTATCCCCTACAGATGTCATTTAACTGGTATTGATGATTATAATGTAATATTCAAAACTGCAATATGCAAAATTTACTAAAGGCTTATTATGCTTATTATGGGCCAGCCCTGGGATAATTCATTTTTATGCATCATCCTATATAATTTTCACAACAACTGAATGTTGTATCAACTTTAGTGAAGCTAGTCAAATGTCCAAATACTGAAATCTAGTGAGTCCCCAAATCAAGATTCAACCTATGTTTAAACACAAAATGAATGACTTAATGTGTGGAATACATTACATAGTACAAACTAAAACACAGGTGCCACACCTAAAATGAAAATCTCAAAATAGTTTGAAACAACATTCCAATTTCATTTTCTTATATGCCTTTCAACTCCACCCTAAATATTATATTTTATATTACATCAGATTTGTATATAGTCTCACGTGAATATTTTATTAAATAATATTCTGTATGACTTTTCCTTAATAAATCTAGTAAATTAAAATATTGATTTTCCTTTGAACTACATGTGTATCTCAAATTATATAGCTGAGCACTTGAATTATCTTTGAATTCTTAGGCACTGTCAGAATGATTATGCTAATTTCTATTTGAGCACTGGATAATGATAATATAATTGTTAAGACTTAAAGACTTTGAAAATAGTAGCTAAAAGCTGGTGTTCTAGAAATGGCATAAAACGTTATCCTTACTATTGTTGCAGAATTTTGAAATAACTTAAAAATCAGGATTAGAGAACAAAATATTTCTACTGAGTTAAAACTGCTTAAAATTTGTAAGATCCTGGAGCAATATTAAGCAGTGTAATACATTTGTTATATTTTTATAAGTTTATTATAGAATGAAACAAAATTATTTTACACAAAGACATTTTAAGAAAACTCTCAGATGCCCATTTCTTCTAAGTGGCAAAACATTGATGCTCTTATTTAAATTTAAGCTAGATATACAGATGTAAAATAGATTGTAGAGTATGGAGAACTAAAGCGGGAAACAAGTTAGAAACGACTCCAGACAAGCTCTGAGGAATGAGTGACTTGAGGAAGAGGATACGATAGGGATACAATCCAATCAGGACTATTTGGTACCTAACCGAATGTGAGAGCTATTAGTGAGTAGAAATGAAAGAAGTTCCCAATCTTATAAAACTAGAAAATCAGAGAAATTTGGTGTTATGAGAAGACAGCAAATCCAGACCATTCAGATTTGCAAAGCAAAATAAGCATAATGCTATTAATATTGAAGGGGAAGTGTTTTGCACAATGAGGGAATAGCAGGCAAAAGCTCAGTAGGTGACATCAAGCCAAGAAAAGTAATCATCAAAACCAACAAAGAAAACTGTAGAGAAAGAAGACAACTATACCAACTGGTTCTCTTTGGATTGTTTGAAAGAGAAATCCATCTAGAAAGCTTAACTAAAATAAAGCTGTGTCATAGACCCAAAATGCAGGAATAAAACAGGGCCTAGACATACTTTAGAACAAGGGGATTGGGCTCAATTAGGGTATTCTTTCCTCTTTCTTTTTATACAACCTTGCTTCATTCCTCTCTCTTAGATTTAGTTTATCTTTTTAAGTCCACACACAGAATTCATGGCCATGGAGAATAACCTATCTGATCAACTGTCTCTCCTTCACCCTACTATCTTTGTTACCTTTCCCCTCTCTCCTTTCCTTTTCTCAGACTTAAGATTTCAGAGAAGCATTGTGATTGGGTCATTTATTCTTGGCTTGCCAGTCAGCAGTGGGGACAGGTTGCTCGTGGGTACACAACCATCTAGAAAATGGCTGCTTGCTTTATTTTGTATGAAATGAAGTGTATTTTTCAAAGGAGTTGTGGATATCTGAGCCAACACTGCAATGGATGATCTCCTCAAGGATCAGAGACGTAATCTCAATGATGCCTCTGCTTCAGAATAAAACAGAGAAGAGAAAGAGTCAAAAATATTTTTTAAAAATCTAATGTGTACAGAGACACTGAGATCAAGGGAAATGAAAATCAAAAGGAGCAATATATATTCAGCAGAAAAGGAATAAGTAATATGCTGATTGTCAATCCACTATTGGATTTGACCAATGAAGATAATCAGTTGCTACATAATTTGATAAAATTTACATATGCAATGTTTATATTATTGTGCTCCGATATTGTGCAATAGTGGTAACAAGTATTTTAAAAAAAGGAGAAAAATTTGGGTAGTCTTTTATGCCATTACTAGTAACTATTAGCTGACTCCTAGTGAACTCTGTTTTAATCTAAGCACCCCCAAACAACTACTATAGGAGCCTTATTTAAAACTCCTTACTGGGATGTTGATGTTGAATTCACTAGTCTATGGTTTATGGAATGATACTATTTCTATTTTGAAAAAAAATGAGAAAACATTCCTTTCTCCATTCTTTCAGAATCTCCCCACCTTTCCAAGATTTTATAAAGTGAATGAGATGTGATCCTCCCCAGAACTTCCCTTGATTTGCTAGGAAGTAAGTTGTCTGGGTCAGAGGAAAGAACTATTTTTAAGCAACCATCCACTTTTGCATTACTTGGGTTCTATTTTCAGCATCCAAATTTTATTCCTGTTTAAAGACAATTTACCTTGACACAGAAATTGGACAACAAAACTATTGCAGAGTTCAATCTATTACCTTTGAATAATGTATATCTTTCTCAAACAATGGTTGGAAATAAAATTGAAATATCTGATTGAGGTGCAGTTAATTCTAGAAAGTGTTATTCTTGCTTTATAATAACTGGCACATGCAAAAAGACAGGCATGGGATAAACTATGTCTGAAAGCCCTCCGAATGCAAGGGAGAAGAGATAAAAAGACAATGAACATATGTGTAAGGGTAGGAAAAAAGATGTAGGAAGTATTAATCTGTGTACAAAAATATATTTGCATTGCAAAATTCTAGCCAGCAGAACACATGGAACCTCTAGAATAATTTATGGTATCATCATCCAATGGAAAAAAAATTCCTGTATTTAAAACTTTGCAACCTCTATAATTTGAATTAGTTTTAACTATATATTAAATTAGTTGCAATTATATTTGAGAATTATTAAGTGAACATAGTTGTGATTATTGCTAGAGGTTTATGGAATCAATGCAGCAATGACTCATGCTCACTCCATTCCTTACTGTTTTATCTTCAAATTTACTTTCTCCATTTATTTTTAAAAACTCAGGGCTCATTCAAAATGTCTTCTCACTTTACTGAAATAGACTGCAATCACCCCTGCTTCCTTAGCTTTATATATGTTTTCTTACTCCTTTTTTTGTTGCTGGTACCAGATATTGAACACACAGGCACTTAGCCACTGAGCCACATCCCTGGGCCTTCTCATATTTTATTTTGAAACAGGGTTCTCACTGAGTTGCTTAGGAACTTGCTAAATTGCTGAGGCTAGTCTCAAACTTGTAATTCAACTGCCTCAGCCTCCCTAATCACTGGAATTATAGGGGTACACAACTGTACCTGGCTCTAATCTTCTTTGTTTTTTACTATATTTTTCTATATACATTCTAATCATCTTTTAAGATCAAGTTCATATTCAACCTTATTCATAAAGTATTACCCAGATTTCAGTAAGAATCTCTGTCTCTCTATGTATGGGTTTACTCACCATTGACACATTATTATTACATTTTTCTTAATGCCTCATTTCTGAAACAACACTTCTTAACCTTTTATTATATGAATTCATTATGTTTATTAATTTATAAACATACATTAATTGTTCTATGAATGTTTTTTTTTTCAAATTCAGACAGAAAATTACTACAGTAAAGATTGGCTAATATTTCTACCAAATTTTCTGATACAAGAACCTACACAAGGCATGGAGGTGACAATAATTTGCCGACCCCTCTTTAGTATTCTATAGACAAATACATTGCTAGGAAACTATGGGTTCTAAAGTAAATACTAAGCTTTATCAACAGGAGGAAGTTAACACTTCAAAAGTAGGCCTAAGTTACTATATTAAAACTGAGCATAAAACTATAACTTGGACCTAAAAGACAAAAAGTAAAATAAAATAATGCTTTTTGGCTAATTGAGAAACATAAACAGAAAAAAAAAAACTTTACAAACAGTGAATAGATTACTATGGGAAATATAAATTGAATCATATGAACTATGAATCTAGTACATACTATCATAAGTAGATACACAGATTATATAGATAGATAATTTGATTTTTTTTCAAATTCACAAAAGCTTAGACACATTAAGACAAGATTTTTGGCCTTTAGGAAGATATTTTGGTTTTTAGACAAGTGCATCCTTTTTTATGAAAATACGTTTTCAGGTTACTATCAAACACAAATTTAATACAATCTCGAAATAGAAGAAAAAATAATAAATAACCCAAACTCTTTATAATATTCATCTTTTAGAGGATTTAATTTCCTTTTCAAATAGTTATATGAAGGCATACAGAATTTTGTGACTTTCCTCAAGCTTTACTTGTGACATATTTTTTTAATTCTCAATTTTATTAAGGAAGCAAAGGTCAACAGGCAAAATATTAGAACATGAAAGCACATTTCAGAATGAAATAAAATGAAAACCAAAACTAGAAAACAAACTTAAAAACAACCATGCCAACAGACATATATCAAAAACCGAATGGTTGAAATACATGCATTTTGGGTAATTTATAAATACTATTCATGCACTAAAATAGCATTAACACCAACAGAATAGATTTTATCATTTAAGAGAACTTGGAATAAGCAGAAAAGTGAACCACCATAACCATGCAAAATGGACATGGGCTCACCTTTAACTTTATTCTTCGAAGCAGCAGCTGGTACCAAGAAAAGGTTGCACAAGAAGAAGAAACAAATATTAGATATTAGATAGACATTTCAGTTAGCAAGAAAACAGAGATGCTATTAGTACTAAGTTGAAAAGTGCATTTATATTACCCACATACTTTATATCAAGAGAATCTATAACAAAGAAAATGACAATTGTTATATTTCATTAGTATATGATTGAAACACACAAGTAAGAAAGTAAGACAGGAGGCCCAATAGGGAGGTGCAACTTGAAATACCACAAGACACCAAATTCTTAAAGAGTTCTTCTTTCTCTGTGTTTTTCTTAGTTCTAAGCCTTAAACGATAATCAATAAAAAGTTATTCATACATAGCTATTATTTTGCAGAGGAGTGTACTGGGGAATGAATCCAAATGTGCTCTACTACTGAGCTACATCCCTACTCCTTTTTATTTTTTATTTTGTGACAGGGTCTTGGCAAGTTGGCACAGGCTGGGCCCAAACTAAGGATCCTCTGGACTCAACCTCTAGATTCATTGGTATTACAGGCATGCTTCACACTTTAAATATGTTTAATACCGTTTGACAATTAAATCGTAAACCAAAAAGTAGGAATTAATCACAAGGGCAGGTCATTTCATTTACTGAATGCTTTACTAAATGCTGAGCCTGATGTCTCACACTTTCCCTACATCTTACACACGATGATGACAACTTGGAGAGTTAAGTTTTGATGTTTGTGCCTCATAGGTGTGGAAAATGAAAGTTAGAATTGTCTAGTTACCTGCTGAAGATGACAGAGCACAAATAAAGCAAGTTTAGAATTCTAGCCTAGGTGTATCAGATCCCAGAATCTGTGCACGAAGATTCCACCCTGTGGTGTTTGTATTTAAGGAACGAGTCACTTAATAAAGTGCAAGCATCAGTTCTTCGACAAAACCCAACTCAAATCATATGATTCATTAAACCCTAGCTATTTTGGTACATGGTTGACTATATAGCTATGAAACTTGAAAACTTCATTACTTTAATTGGCATGATTCCCTTAAGAGGTAGAAATTGAAGCTTATTTATATCTAGTGGTAAACACTATTTGGGGCAGAAATAAATTTAATGAGGAAATTAAATTAATTAGTCCTATAGGACAGTTGCTAACTCAAAGGATGACTCCTAGTCAAAATGCATAATTAGACACCTCTAAACACTTTTGAAGTGATATATTCTACTTTGATTGGATATTATTTGATAATGAAGACTGAAAGAGGAGGGAGTGTTTTTTCACTCTCTAAAGGATATTAAAGATGAAGTAGCCCATCCCTTAATTGGGAAATATACAGTCTCTAGTTCTGTAGACTGACCTTTAGTGCAATTTAATTTAGATTTTGGATTTAGTACCCATGAAGTAGGAATGGAAACTTTTAATTTAGACTTCATTTTTCCAAGGTATTTGAACTAAAAAAAAAAAAAAAAAAAAAAAAAAACTTGAGACAGTTTAGTTAAATTTTCCTTATGGGAAAATTCATTTTCAAACACGGATAACAAACACTATCTTACTATTGTATTTTAAATAACATTTTCCAAACAAAACACTTAAATAAAATTAAAATTGTATCAAGAAACCTGTATGAAATCCTTTTCTTAAACCCACTCAAGCTGTTTATTGCACAACTTTAAATATAAGCAGGTGGTTGGAAAAGAAGAATGATTTAAAATATTACTGTGAACTTAAAAAAAAAACTCAAAGATCAAAAATTTAACTACTATTTGTTTTATAACATTTTTACTAATTATTAGGCTATAATTTATAACAACTAAATAACCCACTGGAGACACTAAATTATGTAATATTAAATCTAAAATTTCAAAATTTTTCTTTTACCAAGTAACATACACATTTTTAATGAAGAAAATAGGACTGCTTCATTGGTTAAATAAAAATTTGAAATATATCTAAAAAACTAGAGGAGACAGAGAAAAGTAAACAGAAACCCCTCTCCTCCACTGTCAATTCTAAGATGGCCAATGTGAACAGATCCCATTAAACTAGAAACATAAAAATAACCCTAATGTTGGGGCTGGGATTGTGGCTCAGAGGTACAGCACTCCCCTAGCATGCATGAGACCCTGGGTTCAATCCTTAGCACCATATAAAAAAATAAAATTAAAAAAAATAACACTAATGTTATTTTTAATTGCAAATTTTGAAGTTCTTATAAAACTCAGTAACAAACATGTACTTTTGTATCAAAAACAAGATCATACTGTACATATATTTTGTATTTTGCTTTCCCACACTTTTTCAGGTTAATACATAGAGTTCTAACTCACTTTTTAAAATAATTGTGTAGTGCTTACAGTTTGTCTGAAGGACTATTTCTTATTATAGACTTGTAGTATTTTTTAATATTAATTCTGAAACACAGATCCTTACAGAATATCCTTTCTGTGCTATAGTGATGTTTAATGTCTGTAGGACAAATTTTCAAGTTGTTTTCATATTTCTATACAGAACACAATTGACTAAATATTTTAAATATCTTGAGAGAAGGTTTGAGAATATCTGGAAAAGAAATGTAATAGTAAGCTAATGATTTGAAATGTTAAGAAACCAGAAAGAGAGAATAAAAGAGTATAGACTCTAACATTACTAATAGGTGACATGCTACAAACTTAAATGTTTTAAACCAAAAACTATTTCAATCAATTTTTCATAAGTATTTAATTTTCAATTAAAAATTTAGTTTTTAATTCTTGGATAAAATTTTAGGATATTTTAGAATTATAAACACTATAAATTATTTTTAACTGCTAATCATTTTCTTTGTAATGCTTCTAATATTTCACAAAACTCACTCTCTTATACAGTAAGCTACATTACTTGCTGAAAGTCAAAGGATACAGTAATGCGTCAATACGTTGATTCTAAAAACTTTAGAATAAATTAGAATAAATTCAAAGAAAAATTGCCAAAAACTTATAAAATTTTAAGATAATGATTGATATTATTATTTTAAGATAATAATTTCTCATATATAACAAATACAATTAGTTTTTTATTAGAATTAATCTCTTATCCAAAATCAGTGAAATCAAGATAGAAAACATAGGTGTTTACATTTCTTGGTGGGATGGAGAAAAATTATCAAACATTCTCAAACATTACATGAAGGCAGAAGATTTTTTTTCTTAGATTCTTGGGCAAGTACCAAAATAAAATAGAAAGAAAAACAAAAGCTCTAGGCCTGTTTCTTTGTGTGTTCAGGCAGCTAATGCTAGACTAGGCTGGTTAATATAATTGGAAAGAGGCCAGGCTACCAGGCTTGTTAGCCCAATTATAATTCTCTGCATTTTCAATAAAAGAAGCCAAGATGACAGCAATACTGTCATAAATGTCATGTTCAATACTTGTAAGATTTTCCATTGTCAGCACAGTCCAATTATAAGTCAATTGTAAAGTGCACATTGCACACCACCCAAAAGTGACTGAAAATTACCTTAAAAATGCAAATTTAACTGTTCATAGTTAAAATGGAAAGAAAGGAATTAAAGATATTTTGACCAGAGAAAAGTTTTAGATATGACATCAACAATTCTTCACTTTTATAATGCAAATAGCAAATTGAAATTAGAGCATTACATTGGTTCACACTAGTTTTTCAGATATTATTAGTTATAATATTAAATTTAGAAATGAAAATAATCATAATATTCATCATGTGAAAACTTGTGCGAATAAAGTTTGAAGAAAAATCATCTGAGTAATGAACTTATCCTTACTTTTTACATATGAATGCTGAATAGTTAGATAATATTTGTCATTATATTACTAACACTACTCCCTAGAAATTCTAATACAAAGAATCAAAAAGTAAAAAATTAATTCATCATCTTACCCATTTGGTTAATAAGTACCATTGAGGGATGTGCTTGTCTAGCTATTTATAAGAGGTGTCTCTGTCTTATAAGTGTTTGGAGAATTGGAAATTCTAAAACAATATCTCTCAAAATGAATCTCAAGGACTTTGAATAGGACATGGAGGCATGGTTAGGGACTAGACAAATTTTACATGCCTTGAATTTTACCTACCTAGTCACACTTCCCGTATTCTTTTATTTCTTATGTTAAAATTTACTGTCATATTTTTATCAGTATTTGTGATATGTGTAAAATATAAAATTTACAGGATTTATTGTTGCCTTAAAAGTATTTCTGCAGTCATTTATTAATGATACATTTAATAAGTAGTCAGTAAATACATAACTAATGCTTATTTAGAGATAGCTGATACTAAGATCCATAAATCTTATGGATCCTTTAATTTTATGATTATGTAGAATGTTTTTGAAATATTTTGATATTTTTGATATTTTTGTCTTCTGTTTTTGATTATTCCTTTCCTGTGCACAGTAGTAGATAAGGGACCATTATTTCTTTTAAAAATAGGTAATGAATTTAAGAGTTTAGAGTAAGGAGAGATAGAGTCTTCTGACATTTATGATTTAATATTTTGTTGTGTGGGCTGTTTCCTTTGTTCCAAATATATCTGCAATGAATCAAAACAAAGCAAAACATTGCTATTGGCAGATAGTATAATATAAAGTTTTAAAATATGAAAACATTACTTTGAGAGTGCATAGCAAAAAAAATATATAGAAATAAATGAGAATGGCATTGCTGCTACTTCCTAGAGGAAATACAATAAAAATGAAGGGATCCAAAACATTACAAACTGTAGCTGAGAAAGGACAAATGCTTTTCTCTGTATTATAAAATTCTACAATATCAATTTTATAACTAAAATACCACACTAAATGAACATACGTATTTTAAATCCACTAAGTCAAAATGTTATAATTTGAGGTGGCATATTAGTAGTGCTAGTCAATACCAGATTATTTTTTATGTCTTTTTAAAAATTAAGTAAATAATTTGAAAAGAGGCAGTATTAGCACACCTACAGTATCAATACCACAATATTAAAGTGTTTCAAGATATGGAAATAAAAATTGCCTTGTAGAATTAGATAGCCACCTACTTTTATTTCTATTTTTTGTTTTATCCAATCACTTCTAGCACAGAGTAAAACAATTTTTTTTACTAATTACCTTAAACTTATTTAAAATAACATCTTACTGAACTATCAAGTAGCATCATCTAAACATTAGAATTTTTTTCCCTAAGGCTCATTAATATCAAAAGACTTAGAAAAGTGTGACTTTAATTTACTTTCACAAGTTTTTATTTTTTAATAACCATACAAATTTCGTACAGGGAAAAAAAGTGTGAAAATGGTGTTCAAAATGTTTTGCAAAATGTATTTTCTATTGAAGTTATACCCTGATGGACAAAAAAATTTGATAAGCAGAAATTTCTTTTAATAAAAATAGTTCAACCAAGAAGTAAATTAAAAATAATAGAATTAGAAAATTATCATTCTGTAATCCCTAACAAATTCTTTTAAAAAAAATATTTATTTATTTTAGTTTTCGGCAGATACAACATCTTTATTTGTATGTGGTGCTGAGGGCTGAACCCAGGCCACATGCATGCCAGGCAAGCACACTACCCCTTGAACCACATCCCCAGCCCTAACAAATTCTTATAATTGGGTAATGATTACCAGGATTAGAAAAGAAATAACCAACCCCTATACTTTCACATAGAAAAACATAACCCACTTAAGTGATTTTGCCAAAATAAACAAAACTAGATAGAATCATGTCTCTACATTAAACTTCAGTTGTCCAATAAATGCAGGGACACAAAACATGTCAAATCAATGTAATTAGTTAGATATTTAATTTTGAAACCACATAAAATTTTGGCTATTTTTTCACTTATTAAATACATTCCAGGGGAAAATATCAATTGAAGGAAGAACCTGCAAACTGGGGATACTGCTCAAGGATAGAGTCATGCACAAAACCTGAGTTCATTCTCTAGCCATGCCAAAAGAAAAGAAGAAAGATGAATCAACCAATTGTCACATGTGGACTTCTTTGGATCCTAATTTGAACACTGGAATTATATTAGGTTAGTGTATTACTAACATTTAGATGAGATAATATTGTAACTGCATTTTAAAGCCATTATCTGTTTATAAAATTAAATAATTATAACAAGTTATCTGTTATTTGATATTTGTTTCAAAATAATTTTAGAATTTGTAATATTTATTACTTCTTCATATTTATTTAAATGTTTTACATTTTTGATAATAAAAACTGTTTAAAATATTTTACAAATTCAAATAAAAATCTATGTATATTTTATTTGTATTATCATTTTCCCTTAATGCGGTTTAATATGATAGTGTGTATTAAACAAAATAGTATTTGTTATCTACATATATTTATATAGGATGGGATCAATTTATCTTGTGAGTAAATTATTTACAGTATGCATAAGTCAAATAGGTAACACTGAAGTAATTTTATTAAATTATTTTAAAACCATGAAATCTTAGTAATTCATTCTCTCATATAATCATTTTACTTCCAGAAAGATGCAATATAAAAGCATTGTAAATTTTAGATACTTTATTCATATGTATTTTGAGAATTAAATAAAATATATAATTTTTTCTTCTCGATGCTCCTGCAGTCTATAAATTCAAAATTAATTATATGTATCAAAAATATTATTCAGCATTAATATTTTTCTCTCCACTATTTCTATGCTTCTAACACTGAGTTTACTACTATATTTTTCTATATTTATTCTTTTTTTGCTGTGAAAATTCTCTTTAAATGTCATGAGTCACTGCAACTTCTAAGTCTCTTTCTTACAATTCATACTTCCCTGCAGCATATGGCTTTTGCCCCAGTAAGTATACATACAGATTTTCAAGTCAAAAATAGGATTCAAACTCATGCCTTTAGAGGATACTATAAAATAAATGAAAAACCTTAGATATCTCAGCTATATAATATTATGGAAGCCTGGAGAAACTACAGACATAAAAGGGTCTCAATACATAGAGTACATGGACAACCTTTGACGTGTATTTTATTTCTACACTACTAAACCAAAAAACTGTTTTAGAAATACCTAAAATCTATAACTCAACAAAATATATTATTGAAAATTTACTTTATTTCATGTTATTCCCCAGATCCTCAGCAGCCAAATTTAATTGAAAGATTTAATATATGTACTTAATTACATGTTGCCATTTACAGGTACACTATTAGATGGAAGAAGTGTTGATAAACATATCCTTAAAAGTAACTCCCCAAATCAGTGAGGTTGGTCACATTTTCTATTTGGGGGCTATAATACCTTCAGAATTTTCTGCTGAATTAGTACCCTAATTAAAATTTTTATTCCCTACTTTATTTCAAAATACATTCCATTTTACTAATTTAAGCGCATGCAAAGTAAATAATATTTCTGTGCCCATATTAGCAGTGGTGAAACAGTAAAGCAATTATATGTGTTCACTTGAATATTTTTTATAAGACTGTTTTACTGAGTTATTTTGGATTTATAGCAAAACTAAGAGAAAAGTACAGGGATTTCCCATATGCTCCCAGTCTCCATAAGTGCATAGCCAAACCTGTCAACTCCCCCAGTGGAGTGGAACATTTCTTACAATGGATGATCCTATATTGACACATCATGATCACCCAAAGTCTGTAGTTTATGTGAGTTCACTCTTGCAAGTGTACATTCTATGGGTTTACAGTTGTATCCCGGTAACTGAAAATGCTTGTTTGAACAATTTTTGAGCCACCAAAAATCTTTTATTGTCATGTAGAATCAGTGGTGAGATGGTACCCAATACTAAGAGTTCTCAATCTATGGTTGAAGGTAGTATGAAAAAAAAAATATATATATAACATAATGTTCTCTCTATGTGTACTGTTGCTTTTGTATGTGTGGATAGGGAACACTATTTTGTGTAACCATATGCACATATAAGTTTTCTGAGTTCTTACTATATCATCGATAATTTAGTACTTTTAATTTTTTTCTAGAAAGAATAATTGCTGCACTCTGTATTAGTGATGACAATTATTTTCAATGAGAGAACCAAAGTATCACCCATTAAAGGTATTTATTGACTGGGTACACTGGTATAAAATGAGATAGTTCCATATGCAGCTAATATAGACTCTAGGGAAATATGTGAAATTCACTAAATTCTATTTAGTGAAGAAATATCACTAAATATCAATAGGTATGAAACTCAGGACCATGTGCTATTGATTTGTCTTATCATGTTCAAGCAAATTATCATGAATGAAATATAAAGTAAATGTTCTTACATTCCTAATTACTACCTAATGGGTTAAATCTGGAAAAGCAGTGCAAAGAGAGAATGTGGGTAGGAATAATTTTCAAGAGTCTGTCTAATCTCCTTCAATGTGTCTTCAGGTAACACGTTTAAATCCCAGGACATCAAAAGGTAATCATTTTAGCTGGCAAGGTCAAGCTCCTCCATGCATAAGCATATATACCTTAAGAAATGCTTGGTTTTGCCCTCTAGCATATATCTGCAGTGAGGAGCTAGAGCAAGATGAAAGGTGACCTCCAAGATGTTGTGCATCAGCCACCATGTCAAATTCTCTACTGCTACTTCTCTGATCTTGTTGTGACTTTCACTTCAGGTAAAATGATTCCTTAAAACACTATAAGGGCTCAGGCACAGCATACACTAAGGAATGCTGATCCAAGGATCACTTAAATTCTTATTTATTTTCCACAACTTTTAGAAACCAAATGGAGGGGAATGCACTCATTTAGAAATGTCATTTTTTCAAAGCCTTTAGACAAGATGGTCAATTATTTTTATTGTAATATACTATGATTAGGTTTCATGACATATAGATGCACTATTCATGTCTTTATAGGTGACAGAACAAGAAATGACATTATTCAACTATGAACAGATGAGTAATTATTAATATTTTGGTAACAGTGAAAATTTTGTTATGGAAAACCTCAGAGGCATCTCCTTTTGGTACAGTCTGCTTTCTACTTAACACCTTTATTCCATATTCATATAGTCAGTGATTTTTGTATAATTTATTTTATTAAGTTAATGAGTTCTTGGCCACTAGGAATTATTCTATCTTGATTGAAACAGTAATGCTAATCATAAAGTGAATTTTAGGTTATAGACTATGGTTAAACAATATAGTCAATATTTTACTTAAGGCATATTGGATGTTGGGCATTTGAGGATCCCCTATAACTACATCTCAATTTGAAATCCACAAAAACAAGCAACATACGTGACATTTTTTAGCAGTATAATACAGTTGTCACAAATGTATTTCAAGACAATTAAAAAGCATGTATTTAGTATGTCATAGTTTGGCCCATCTTATGATCATATGAAAATTTAAAAATACATAGTATAAAAATTATGTTAAAAGTTATGTGTAAATTATATATATATATATATATAATTAGATTTCTGTGTCAAATACAATGTTAATTAACAAGAATAATTTTTGGAGAACATAATTTTATGGTCTGAACTTTTTATCTGAGTCAAACATTCTCTGAGTGGAACTTTATTTATGTGGTTATTTCAATATTGTGAGGGAAGGAGTGCCCTAATGTAGTCTGCCCTTTATGGTAAAATGCCTATAGGTAACATTATTTGGGTCATATGGAAATATAATGGAAAAAGGTCTTAAGAGTTCATTTTCAGAAAATCTATTTGGTGCACTAGCGAAATCTTCTGCACAGTAACTTCATGGAAAATTTTCTGGAAAATTTATCATAAACTTTGCCTAAAAGAGCACTTGGAGAAAAGTTATTTCAAACAGTGTCCATTATTAAAATATAATGTCAAAATGACATAGGGATTTGCAGACACATGAAAACAATTATAATTACAAACTACATAATTACAGTGTATTAAACAAGCCACTTCATATTTTATATGTGGAAGCCAATTAGGTTACAGATATCTTGGAATGTCATGAACTGTCTCTCCTCTGTAGAACAGGGTAAATATTTTAGAAGAAACTCTAAGTGAAAGCAATTATGAACACAAAACAATTTTGTTTTACTCATGAAAACAAGTATCACTATTTTATATTAATATTGGATTCAAGTAGTCTGAAATTATAGTCAAAATGAAATTTGAAATGAACTTTGTCACTGAAAGGAGAAAAAAATATGTGTGTGTGTATATATATATATATATATATATATATATATATATATATAGAGAGAGAGAGAGAGAGAGAGAGAGAGAGAGAGAGAGAGACAGATCAGGATATGTAAATGATGCAGAAGTATATCTGTGTGCTCATTTTCTGAGCATCTCTAAATGCTACTCCATGTATACAGATTCCTCAGAAAAACTGGAATGAAAGAAACCCCCATTTGACCCAGCTAGCCCACTCCTCCATTTAGATCTAAAGGACTTAAAATAGCATACTGGAAATGCAGCCACATCAATGTTTATATGAGCTCAATTCACAGTAGCCAAACTATGGAACCAACCAGATGACTAAAGAAAATGTGGTATATGCAACCAATTGGATATTAGCCATATAGAAGAATGAAATTTTGACCATCACCAGTAACTGGATGGAACTGGAAAATATCATATTAAGTGAAATACCCCAATCCCCCCCCCCAAAAAAAGCCAGACATTTTCTCTGATATGCAGATACTAACTCATAATGGTGGGAGAGGTGGTTAGGGAAGAACAGAAGTATTTTGAATTAGATAAAGGGGGAATGAAGGGAAGGGAAGTGGAATGGGAATAGGAAAGACAATGGAATGAGTCTGACGTTATTATCCTATACACATATATGATTACATGACCAGAAGAATGAGGTATTATACTCCATATATATATAACTTCAAAATACATTCTACTGCCACATATAAAAAACATATGAAAATAATAATTAAAAATTTAAAAAATGCTATGGCAACCAAGTGGGGAGATGGCATCATATTGTGCTACAGGTAAAAAAGATTCTAGTTTTGCTTCTAATATCATCATGACATTTTATATATCAAATACTACATAGAATTATCAGATTACCAACATATACTTTTAAAGATAATGATTATGATACACAACAGCTCATAGTTTAATAAAATACCCAATCTTGAAGAAGTTAGATGATTATCCTTTTTGTTTGTTGCTGTTGTTTAAACTGATACCTCTGAGGTTTTTTGTTTGTTTGTTTGTTTGTTTGTTTGTTTTTTTTTTGGTAATAGGGTTTGAACCCAGGGGCACTTAACAATTGAGCCATATCCCCAGCCCTTTTTTTATATTTTAATTAGAGATAGGGTCTCACTGAGTTACTTAGGTCCTTGCTAAATTGCTGAGGCTGCCTTTGATCCCATGATCCTCCTGCTTCAGGCTCCCCTCTGAGCCACTGGGATTATAGGGGTGCACCATCATGCCCTGCTACTCTGAGTTTTAATGTCTGTAACAGCCACATTCATAATGAAACCTAACAATAACTTTGTAGGCCATTACCTTGAAAGACCTATTTAAGCATACCAAAGATATCTAGAAATGTGCATTTGATAAAAGTAAATAGCCTACAACAATTAACAACTTCATTAAATCAAACTAAAAATACATTCTTTTAATAAGTAACCTTCCTTTACAGAAAATGATCTACCATAAATTTTGTAGAGTTAATTAATATTATTAAATCTCACAATTTGACCAGCAAATGTAATGCTTTTAAATGAAATGTTTCCACATCTATGATTGCATAAGGAGTCACAAAAAATTCTAAGATCTGGCACTGTTAATTCCAAACTGAATATGGGGAAACTTAGGCTGGAGGGACAGTAAGAAATTTTCTCAGTAATACCAAGTCACTGACAACAGGATTAAGAAGTTTTGAAAGCTTCCAAGTCTCAACACAGGAATCTTCCCCTTATACCATAATTCTTGATTTTCAGTAGCCATTGTTCTGGGTTATCTCATCTATAGAATTACATAGTCTATCTATCATGGAAAATAAATATTGTGTCACTGTCGAACGGCCCTTCCAACAGAGGTTGAGGAGAGTCTCTAGACTAGCTAGTGAGTGTCTCCAGGCTGAGCAAGAGGGTAAGTGTCTCAACCTGGCCTGCCACCCAGCCTGGCAAAAATCACACTGAGTCAGGAGTTGAATCAGCTGAGAGGACTTATATAGAGAGAGGAGAAGGGGGGGGGGGTCAAAGGCAGGGGCAAATCAGAGATCGGAGAGTCCCCCAGGTTGGGGTAGCCTAGTCACCCCAGTTACAGAAACAGAGCCCCGTTACCCTAGTTACAGAAACAATACCCCATTAGGTATGTGTGCCCCCCATTGCTGGGGAGTTATTCTTTATGTTTGCGGAAGCCATATCTTGGGGCCATTCAGGCACGTATATGGAAGCCATTTCTCAAGCTCTAACTGTCACGTACATGGAGAATCACAAAACCAGAATCACAAGACTGGGGATTTCCCAACAGTGGTTTTTCTTCCTCTTTCCCCAGCGATTGTACTTCCATGGTCAGCAGAGGTCCCAACATGTCACAATGTCATTTTATAATTTTACAAACCAGTTTATGTATACATATTAATAAATATGTTGACAAATCCCACAAATCTACAGAAAATTATATTTATGAGAGAAAAGTTCTCAGGATTTTTAAACAGTCAAACTGTAACTAAATTTATTCAGGATGTTTACATTTGAATTTACTATTGAGCCTAAAATCCCACCTGGGATAATTTCAGATAATCAGAGAATCCTAAGAGTAGGAAGATACTGTTAAATATTATGTACTCTAACTTTCTTCCCAGCATTGTTAAATACTATGAACTCTAAATTGAAAGGCTGAGATAGTTATTTAGAATCATAAACTGGAACTGTTCATTAGTTTTAAAATGTAGATAATATTGCTTAAAAATTAAAGTGAGCAAACTATAAATGAGGATTCTGATTCACACTCTCAAAACAAGGCCTGAACATGAGTCACACCCTGTGCTAGCCAAAAGCCAATGCAAGATCAATGAATGGAAGATTTTTTTTTCCCCACAGTACTACCTAATATTAAACTTCTCACAATGGCTCAGATGTGGAAATAATTTTGAAGTTATAGTTCTTTGTATAAACTGAAAACAAAATATATCCATTTTTCCATTTTGGAGATATAATTTGAATATAATTCAAGTTAAGATAATCTAAGAGCCACTCATTGAATGTCCAGTATAAATTATAGGAATAATGATGTACTTGGACAAAGAATGTGATTACTACTAGTCCCTGTCATGGGAGATTTTATCCTGTAGAAAAGAAAACAACTATGTAGAGAAGTAATTCAAATAGAACTTAAGTGTAAAACTAGGGCTATGTCAACAGTGTGGGATTAAATTTTGAAAAAATCAATTCCCCAGCTAGACGAAGCTGGTTGGAAATCTGGGGCAACTTCAATGCAAAGGCCCAGAGGAAAGGGGATTCATGGTGTTGGGAGGAAGGAGTGTGTTCAGATTGCTCTGCTGTGAAGCTGAAATAGAAAATATGTTTTGTGGAAAAGTCTACTTCTACATATACTCAGCATGAAATGCTCCAAATTATACTTATTTCACTTTTCTATAGTAATAGATCCTGGTAGATGGAATAAGAAGGGATGGGCATGTGATTCCATTTCCTAAGAGCTACAAGATTAACTTGCTAGTGTACTAGAGTAACACACTTTCCAGACTAGGGAAGACTTAGCATTTAAAGAAAGTGCTCCTATGCAGGCAGGCACTTACAGCATACATTGAAACTGGCAACAAAACTAAGACGACTCCTCCTTAAAACCTCATAAAACCTCCTCTTCAAAGAGATTTATGAATAATGTGAACTAAATAATTCATGGGATTGCAGATGCCAGTCCAAATAGCCTCTTCTTTTTCAAGGTTTCAGTGTGTAGAACTGTGATCAAAAGCCTTCATCAGTCATGATAGTCGCATTTGTCCTCACTCCAAACAAACCGTATTTGCATGTGAATGTTTTTCATTGAAATGAGATATATAATATGCCAGCCAAGGCCCAACTAAAAGGCATTTTATGCCATTTAAATTCAGTCAAATTAAAGGCTGAATGCAACCTAAAAGGTCTACTCTCAGAACAGTAATTTGACACATCATAAATAAGAACCATTTTTTGTTAGCGTAGGTTCAGCACTTGTCAGAAAATTGTACACAGCCGTATTAACAAAGTGCCGCCTCTTAGGGAGAAATAAACTATAAGGAAAACCTTGTATGTAAAGCAACAAAACATACAAACAAAGAGTGTAATATAATGTCGCTGGCTCACATTGACATTTTTCACTGACGGGTACAGGAAAGTATAGAAAATGCTTTCACTTGCCTAAAGACTAAAAGAAACAGTCACAATTGTTTTTAGTTGTTGTTTAAAATTTAAACAGAATATTATGTTAGGGAACAGGTCAATACATTGATCACTATTTAGTACAGGACAGTGGTTTTAACTGATCAGCTTAATGCTTGGTTTTGAAAACTGAGAACCAGAAGCATTGGTAAAATTATAAACTTAAAGGTCAAAATTAAATTGAAAAATATCAAGTATTTGTAAAGGTTACAATATGTTTTTGAAAACTTCAGTGACTTAGAAATGGATCTTCTTAAAAGCATGAAAAGATCTTACAACTAGTTTTTTTTTTAATTCTCATTGATTAAAAATAAATACCATAGGATTACTTAAACTGAGATACATGAAAATTGATAATTGAATAGATTCCAAAAGATAGAGAGGATTGTAGTAAAACAGAAACAATATAAAGAAAATATAGACTCTTCATATCAAAACTGTCCTACGTATTCAACCTCATTTTTTCAAATTTTTCTACATTCAACCTCTGTATATATTTTAAGTAGGTCTATTCAATCTTCCCCTGAAGCACAGTTTCCTTGTCACTTTTGTATTGTCAAAAATATTAAGAAAAACATCATAAGATTGTGCTTTCATGATGAAATGTTTTTGTGGTGATTGTTTAAAATAGTTTTGTTTTCATATCTGGATTGTTCTTATATATTAAAAAAATTAAGATTCCTATAGTATAGGAAATATTTAACACTCTAGGTACTGTAAAGAAAAGTCTCAGGACATCAAATGTCAACTTCTAAATCCTCTTCACAAGCTTGGATTTCTTAGGCTGTCTCAAATCAAGGCTCAAAACCTTCTACTTACTATCTCAGCTCCCTACTAGCAGGCGATTGGAGCATTAAGGTTTTAAGAAATTATTTTCCCAACTCTCCCTTTTGTAAAATAGAAAAGCTTTCCAAGAAACTCTTCACATCTGGTAATAGGGATTCTTGTGATATTATTCCGCATGGTAAAAAGAGTTGGCATGTAAGAGGAAAATCTGGATTACTGATACTTAAAATCTAATTCCTTCAAGTACATATTATTAGAGAGTTATTTAAAAGAATGAAGAAAGTCTTATTCTTGAAAAGGCAAAATATACTAATACACATTTTTAAAGAAACTAAAATAAAGGGAGATAGGTTTTTTGCTTAGTAAAAATTGTGAGAAAGTATTGAGGTTTGGGTGCTTCCAAGAAATTAAGTGTTTTTATATTACTAGGTAGGATTAAATTAATCTGTACAACCTTAAAGCACACTTTCTTAACTTCCAGGAATATGGATTTTTCAGTATAGATATTACTATTTTGGTAACTATACAATTAGGTAGGAAAGTTGTTAAACAACAAAGTGATCCAAGAATTATAATAAGATAGTGACTTTTAGAGAAATTTTCTACCTACATTAACTATATATTCCAATTCCTATTTTACAATAAAACTATTAATGACATAGTCTTCCTGAGAAATTTACATATTTATCATCCAGAAAATAATGGTACTTTATTAAAGGAGATTAATAAAATCCAAGAAACTCATACCAGACACATTAGTTCTAAATCTACATACAGAAAATTAGTGATTCTACATATTCTTCAAAAATTCTATTACTTGATTTTGTCATATAAGACATACATATTTGGTAAAAAAAATCTTAAGTAAATAAGTATTAATATAAAGTATTTAAGAGTATAAATCCAAAGTCAACAAATTTAAAGTATACCTATACCTGCATAGGTACATATTCAGATACATATGCATAATTATAAGTATATAATTCTAAAAGTAAACCTCTGTTAGAATATATTGAATATGATAATTTTCTAAACCACTTTCTCTTTGTTCTGATTTAACAAATAATGTATAAATTTTCTAGTTTCCATCATGAAAATAACAGAGAAACAAGCAGGGATTTTTGTGTGATGACCTACATTTTCTTCTCTCCCTATATTCACTTGCAAATTGCTTATTCTGATATTGAGAATATATATATATATATATATATATATGTGTGTGTATATATATATACATATATATTCATATTTCAGTAAAAGGTGTCATCAGTTCTGAAGCAGATGCATTCATATGTAAATAATCATCATAAACAAGTCAATAGGGAAAATATCTAATATGCTAGGGAAATTAGGACAATTCTGATGCAAAGGTACCGACTTTATAAGAAAACAACAAGGAATGGCTTGTGGCAGAAAAACATAATATATCAGTAGGAATGTGAATGCTAATGAGCAGAAGCCAAGGGGTGGGGATATAGCAACATATATTGCAAGCAGACACTGATGAGGGCAGATGTAGAAAAATGATTATCAACTTTAGACCCCTAGAGCAACATGAATGAAATCACATCCTTGTGTTCTGGGAAATAAAACAGGCAACTTAGATAGAAATAAAGAGAGGCTTTAATTATCTAAAAGTAAATTGGGAGCAACCCATGGTAATACTGAAGTGGGGTTATTAGAGAACACAATGTAGAGTTAATTCAGAAATCAGTTTGTTCAAAAACATCAACAGCTGGGTTTAATAATAGACACAATGAATCAGAAATGAATAAAACCTTGAGATGGAAGATTATCTGAGCAACTCTAATCATATTATTAGATTTACTAAAGAAGATAAAATGACAAAGAATCTAAAAAGGAGCTTATTGGTGTGAATATAGTTTGGAGAAATATTTTCTGAGTAATAAATCTGATGGCATACTAAGAGTTAGTGTGCATATTTCATGGATGCTCTCTAGGTTTTATGACACAATGAGTGAATTATATGAATGAGAAGGAATTCACTAAAAATAATGAAGGATAAACTGAGAGGGGAGAAATACATATGTTACTATTGAATGAGTTTTTCAGAATTTAAATTAGATTCCAATTAGCTTCTTCATTCCTAAGACTTTGGAATGCAAAGTTTGGGGGGTCAGATACTAGACTTCTCAGTCCGATAACAAATATTTAATGAGCTAAGCTCACAAATGGCAGGAGGTTCTGTGCAGCAAGGTCTAGTTAAAAATGTCTCAACATGCAGAGTTCAAAAAAATATATAACAAAGGCACCATGAAGCTTATAATCAGGAGCTGACTCCTTGTACATATATTACAAATGGAAGAATCTTAATAGAAACAATGTAGATGCAGGAATAAGCTTGTGCCAGATAATCTAATTACTTTCATTAAAATCATCCATATACCGCTCCTTGTCATGCTCAGATAAATTATCTACTCAGTATAAGCATTTGATACCAAGTTCAGAACAGCACAGTTCTTATCATGTACTGAGATAAACAAGTGATGCCATTTCTCTGTGCTGGTAATTCTTCATCTTTAATATGGTAATGATAATAACTGAACCTGACTTGCAGAATTATAATAAATTATAGATGAATCAGTATACAGATAGTACTCTGAATAGGGTCTGGTATGTAGTAAGGTGCTTTGGACTGAATGTTTATATTCCCCCCAAATTCATATGTTAAATCCTGAATCCTACCTGTGATAGTGGTAGGAGAAGGAAAAATCTGGGAGGTAATCAGCTTATAGGGTGAAATCCTCATGAATGAGAGGAGGGCCTTCAGAAAAAAAGACACTAGGAGCTTCTCTCATTCTTGTCTCTGCCAGAGTGTATATATTCTAATATAACCACAGTTGGTCCATTTGTAAACCAGGAAGTGGGCCTTCATCAAGAACTGGACCACACTGCTACCATGAACTTGGATTTTTCTTTGCTAGAATTGTAAAAATTAAATTTTGGTGGTTTAACACACTCAGTTGATGGTTCTTTGTTTTAACATCTTAAACTAAGATGAGGGCACAGAAAATGTCTTGTATTTATATTAAAATCCACCACCTTATATTGGATTGTCTGTTTCCTTCCTGTCTTCTCTTTGAGGACTTGATTTTCTCTGGTAATTATGGGGAAGCCATTACCTCCTACAGAACTTTACATTTTATAGGCATTCTGAAGTTTATTTTAATTTAAAAAAATGCATGTTGTATATTCTAAGAAAAAAAAGAAAAAAAGTAATTTTTTTTTCATTTTTTTAAAACTACACAATGACATTATTATTTTGCATGTCCCTTGTCCTTTTTACCTGGCTAGAAGGCATTCAAAATTTTTTAGCACGGGCTGGGGATGTGGCTCAAGTGGTAACGTGCTCACCTGGCATGCGCGCCCGGGGCGCTGGGTTTGATCCTCAGCACCACATAAAATAAAATAAAGATGTTGTGTCCACTGAAAACTGAAAAATAAATATTAAAAATTTCTCTCTCTTTCTCTCTTTAAAAAAAATTAGTACAACAAACTGTTCTAAAAAATGATATTTTTTTTAAAGAGAGAGAGAGAGAGACAGAGAGAGAGAGAGAGACAGAGAGATTTTTTTAATATTTATTTTCTAGTTTTCGGCAACACAACATCTTTGTTTGTATGTGGTGTTGAGGATCGAACCCGGGCCGCAGGCATGCCAGGCGAGTGCACTACCGCTTGAGCTACATCCCCTTAAAAATGATATTTTTAAGATACATCTTCAAGTTATCTAATACTGACTTATTTTGTTTTACAAGAAAAACAATTCCCAATGTAAAATACATAAGAAACTATTAGTTATTTTACATTTAAAGTAGGAAAAATATACAGCAAAAACAAAACAAGACTACTCTATCACATAATTCCCATATGAATATCTTTCATGAGACTAATTTAGTTACTTAACCTCCCACCAACATCCCCCTCATACACACACACACACACACACACACACACACACACACACACATATACACACACACACACAAACTATCATCTGGAAAATATCATCCTCCTTTAGTAAAATCCCTGATGAGTGTCCCTACTCAGATATGTTACCATAAAACTTATTTGATTAATCCTCTGCACCCCCACCCTTCTTTGTAATATGACTGTCCTGCTTTGTAAAGGACAAGTCTGATTCTAACATTGTGCTTCCATTAACTGAGAGACTGTGAGCACTGAGTGACCTGAAGCTGAAGAGTCTTACAAGGTACACAGTTGATGCCAAGCTAAAAAGAAAATGAAAAAGGGATGAGACAGGTGTCAGATGAAGCTGCCAAGGTACCTGGAGGTGTCTTGGTGCCTTGGATTGCTCCTTCAAGACATGATTTCTGGTACCTGTGTTTAGTAAGCCCATTTTGAGAAGCAGCATGAGTGGGCCTCAGTTCTCTGTGACTGAAAGGTTTCTAAAAATCGTAAAACAGAGGTAGAAGTATGAAGACTCAGGAACAAGAAATATGTGCTAGAATGTACACCGAACACACAGGAGAGAAAAAAATTCACCATACACTAGGTAGTACCAGACTGGTCTAATATTTACTCATCTGAGGTGCATTTTGATAAATGTATATGCTCAGGCTTAAACTTTATAAAAAAGCCAGTTGAATAATTACTAAAAAGAATTTAAAAACAATAAAAATGCTACATAGGTAATACAGAACAGGACTAGTCAGTGGAGCAGCTTTTACAAAGTAGATATAGGAAGTGTTCGGGAGATAATTTAACAGTTTTTGAATATCAGTGTTTGTGCTACTCTTTCTGAAAGATTCTGAGCAGGCCAGGTTCCATTACATGTGGAATAGGGACACATTAAAAAAAATAAACATTGAATCTTACAAAGTATTTTGTGATATTTTCAATTTTCCTTTCAGCCATATAGACTTTAATTTTAGTACTTCCTCTGGTACTAAAGTTTTTAAGAAATAAGTACACAATAAAATGAAATAAAAATTGAGAATTTCATTGTGCTGAAATTGTCTTGGACTTATCTTTCTCTTTGCTATGGATTTATAAGTAAGAATTTGTTCCACCCTCGATTAAAATCATTCAGTCCATTAGAAAACAGGAAAGACTTTTATAAGCCATTTGCTCTTATGTTGATAAACTGATGATTCTATTCATCTGAGATTTCAGACATTTTTGTTTCATTTTCCAAGTGTCTACATATAAGTCTTTCATCTCTATACAGTAGAACTCTTTGACTTCTTTACCAGAATTTTAACCATCTGAAAGCAGAATGGAAAAGAGTATGGAATAGATGAAGTATTACTAATTTCCACTGACTTTAATGCTAATCCTATAAACCATCTGCATTGAATTTAGCTCTTTGGGATATGAGGGAACAATTCTATGATGAAATTTTCTTGTGTCTTCCTTCTTGCCTCTTCACTGACTTGAATGAAGACTTCATTACTTTTTAGATCAGAGAAAGAGATGTAACATCAATGCCAATAAGTGAAAACTCTATATTTCAAATGGGCATTTCAAATATCAATATAAACTATTGTGGTTTAGATATTAGGTGTTCCCTGAAACCTCATGTATGAGACAATGCAAAACGTTTAGAGGTAAAATGATTGGGTTATGACAGTCTTAATCTAATCAGTAGAGTCACCCCTTGATATGTACTGGGTGGTAACTGTAGGCATGTAGGGTGTAGCTGGAGGAGGTACTTGGAGGTTTGCCGTTATGGTATATATTTTCTCCATGATGAGAAGTCAGTCTCCCCTGCAACCTCACCCCCCTCTCTCTCTCTCTGCTTCCTGGTGATGACCATATTTTGGTCACTTTTGGTCCCTTTTCTTCTACCATACTTTTTCGCCATGGTGTTCTGCCTCACCTTGGCCCCGAACTGAGACCTCGGAAACTGTGATTGCCAAATAAACTTTTCCTCCTCTAAAATCTTCCTTTCGATTTTTTAGTCTCAGTGATGAAAAAGCTGAGTAAAACACTACTTTTCTTGAATGTATGCCAGAACAGTTGCCCCTTGAGATGTTGGTCATATAAGCAAACTGAATAAGCTAATTCTGATGTCACTGCTCCTGCTGGATGGGCAGGAGCATAGAATTGAGAGAACTGTAAAATATAAATATGCCGCTGGTCCATCCAGTCACTGTTAAACAAAATGCCCCAAGGGAGAGGAGGCACTGCTTGTTGAAGCACCTTGAGGTATGGAGGTGCAATCTGTTCATTCAGCCTATTGTAGTCACTGATCTCTAAAACTTCCACCAATAAGTCATATGTCTTGTGTTTAAGGCTATTTCTTAAGCCTGTCTGAAACCTTACACATAGCCCACTTGCATGTGATATATTCAAAAGCAAAAAGTGCAGACATTACAAAGATGAAACCTGAGGGACAATGAGTTGTTTGTTGTAGCCAAGTCATGGGAATGTGAGGGTTCTGGTTCAAGATTTTCATAATATTTTTATAAGTCTTCTAGTTGTAAGTCATATAGAAAGTCAGAAAGTGGGAATAAGAGCAAGGGGCTGAAGAAGCATAGCCTAATAGGAGTTGGCAATGTAAGTTAGAAAGTAAAAGGGAAAAGAAATAGCAGAAAGCTTATTAATCGCCTTCTTGACTGAAACAGGGTTGCTAGAAGCTCTGGAGAGTGAGATAGGAGAAGAACAAAGTCAAAGTAAAGTAAAGAAAAAGAATGTGGATGTATGGAATTTGTGAAATAAGAACATGGTTTTCTCTATGTGTTTATAGAGTACCATGGTTCTATAATATGCCTGTAAATTGTTTAAAATAGGTGGTTCTGAATCTGGGTGTATGAACTCTTCACCCAGCAGGGTACAGCAAAGGGGACATGTGAAGTTCAAGTCTAGAAGGCCCTAGAGCTTCCATCTGTCTCAGTAGGAAACTTGCTCTTGGGTGCCTGAGTCTCATAAGATGCTAACCACCTGAGGCTATCAAGCTACAGAGGCCCCAAGGCAGCAGACATCACTTCTGGGTAAAAATTGTCCGAAGCCTTCACATAAACCCCTCTACCAGCATAATAGCAATGGGTGAATTCTATTGATGACATAAAAAACAGAATTACCCAGCAGTGGCCTGATCAAAGTTTGAACCTCAAAATCTTAAGATATAATAAAATGGCTATTATTTTAAGACAAATTTTATGGTAGATAACTAGGGTACACAATATTTCAAGATCCAATCAATGAGAATAATGAATTATTCTTAAGTTGATATTAAGTAAGTATTAAATATGTGAACACCAACATAAATAATTAGGTACATAAAGCCTCCAAAAGCTGTAATTCCTCAGCAAAATGCACTAAGTTCAGTGATTATTGAAGGCTGGAAGAAAACAAAATCATTTCCTTTCTTTTCCACTTATATATTTTTTAAAATATAATATTTATGTTACATTAAACTATATGTAAATAAACTATACAGTATATATGTATATATAAAAAGGTATGAATAAGAACATATGCAAGCATACAAATAAGTTTAAAACTATGCAATAATCAAGGGAAAACAGGAGCAATCCAAGAACTAGAACATTACAGTAGTTTTCACATATTCCATATGCTTTACAACAGTTGTACATCCCTATTTTGACTTTTGCAGTTATGGAAAGGGAAAGGCCATATAAATACCTACTTCCTACCGTATAAACAAGTTACCACTGCAAAACAACAAGAATTGCACAGTTTATAATCCCTACAAAAAATGTACAACAAATAGTGATTTTCTCTTTGTTCTTCTCCCTTTCCATATTCCTTTGCTCAGATCCTCAAATTAATCATCTGTTTTTCTATTACTAACATCTTCAGCATACACATAATTAACATAAAGGAATAAATTGTGACCAGATAGTTTGCATCATATTGCACATTTACTGCAACAAAATAACTGCCATTTTTTTTAGGATTCACAGCTAAACATTCATCATGGCTTATCTAGCTATAAGTGACTTTTTTTTTACATATGTCAATTCAATCACAAATTCAAAAGCAATGTTTAATACTTGGGATCATTATATGGATTCATGACTATGAATCTAGAAAACTATGAATGAATTACAAGGACAGAAATATTGATTTAATCTATGACAGATAATCTAATTGCAGTATAATTCATATTGTGGGCAGTGTAGCTACAAGAGCCTCCTTGAATCTGCCATCAAAAAACTAGATAATAAAGTAGTGTTGCTGCAACTTGGAGTTCTATAAAGTTTAATGTCTCAAATATCTCATTCAAAATATACCCAAAAACCTTAAACAATATTGTTCTCCTTATGAAAATATTTCAGATAATTAAATTCTGCAATACAAGATCTATGTCTTAAAAAAAATCTATGTCTTAAATTTTTAAAAAAGAAGTGAAAAGTTTTTGGTTTTTTTTAAATATTTATTTATTTTTTTAATTATCGGCAGACACAACATCTTTGTTGGTATGTGGTGCTGAGGATCGGACCCAGGCCGCACTCATGCCAGAAGAACGCGCTACCACTTGAGCCACATCCCCAGCCCCAGAAGTGAAAAGTTTTGAGCATGTAGTCTATATATAATTTATGTGCTACTCTGGGTATCATCTGGTACCTATGTTATACTATATCTCAGTACAAACATATAAAAAGTAAGAAAAATTACTGATTAATAATATTTTAGTAAATAACAAGCTTACAGTAAATAAAAAAATCAAAAATACATTTTTTAACTTTTAATAAGTATCAAGACAAAAGAATATACTGATCAACTACTAAAAATATTTAATGTATAAATATTGACCAAAAGGAATTTCAATCACAAAATAAGAGAAAAGGACAAGTTTCTAACATGCTGTTATAAAACCCACATAAAATATAGCCTTATATTTCTATTTTAAACTATATTCCAATTATTTTATGTGCAATGTTATTTTTAAAAATATAGATTATTTTAAATTTGAAGTCAATTTATCAAATACTTACAACCTGTTTCCTATCATTATTGCAGAGAAATATCTTCGAAGAAATGTCATTTCATCAGCGAGACCACAATTGACAATATAATGTGGTATGTGGTAGTTTATAACATCATCTAAAACCAGGATGGATAGATCAAATGTGAAGAGCAATTCATTTTCATTTGATGATTTTTGTAAGAAGGAGTGTGTTATAAAGTTCTAACTTGAAAAGTAAGTAGTATCTCATAAGTAGAAATGGGGTATAAGCATATTTCATGAATCAATAGCAGCATAAGCAAACAGAAGTTTTTAAACTCACCTTTCCTCTTTAGGTGGGTCTAAAGTACATAAGGATATTACAAGGAAGGTCAGATATAAATAATAAAATGAAGTACTATAAATATTATGCCAACTCTTCTAATCTGATCTGTATTTTGCTAGCTCTAGAAACACTTTACTTGCCTACTTATTATTCAGTGAGACATTAGCACAGTTACAGTGTATTATATGATAGCAACTTTGCCATCAGCATGAAGAAAATTAGACCAATTAAGAAGTTTTGTGTGTGTCTGTGTGTGTCTGTGTGTGTGTGTGTGTTTGTATTTAAGACAAGGTATGATGAAGTCTGAATAAATTATGTCAGTAAAACTAAATAAAGAAGCAAATGCCCTTTTGTCATAATGTGCATGGACAATATTGTTTGGATTCACTCAGTGTTTAGCAGACTTTCTTTTTTTAAAAAAATATATGTATATTTTCATAGTGTGGGGCCTTTGTTTCATTTAATTTATAAAGCACACTTCCCCCCCACACACAATACACAGAAATGAAATATATAATGTTTCTGAGCTATATTTTCTTCTTGTATTACTTGTATTACCGTCCAGTTTTTCTCGATTTTATTTTTGCAATATTTTTTAAATAGCTTCATTGTGATAAAAATTGTACACAATAAACTGCCTAAATTGAAACTGTATGATTCAATCATATCCTCCCGCCTCTTCCTACCTCAACATTTATCCCCAGGTATCACTGATCTTCCTATCATTACAGTTTGGTGTGATTTTTTTCTGGAATTTTACAAATAGATTTAATAAGTTTGAGGTTCATCCATGTTGTTGCATGTATCAATAGTTCTTCCCTTTATATTTCTGAGTAGTATTTTATTGTATAGGTTTATCAAAACTTTTTTTTTTTTTTTTGCCATTCACCTATTGTGGACATTGAAGTTGTTTACATTCTTTGGCTATTACAAATAAATTTCTATGAATACTTACCTCCAAATCTTGTCATGAATATATACTGTTGTTTCTTTAGGGTCACTACCTAGGACTAGTAAACTTTGGTCTTATGGGTAGGAGTATTTTCATTTTTAAGAGACTGCCAACTTATTTATTGTGATGGTCATAGGCTTTTGAGTTCTCAGTGGTATAGTTTATGAGATTTCCATTTCTTCAGCATCTTCACCAATACTTAGTCAATACCAACACTTAGCATAAACAACCTTTTGTTTAAGATATTACAGAAGGTAAGTGGTGTTATTTCAGTGTGGTTTTATGTTTTACTTCCCTAAGAAATAATTTACCTTTTCGCTATCCACCACTACTGCTGGAGCCATAGTCCAAGGGCTTTGCATATATTTAAATAAAGATACTGGCTTTATTATTGAAATTTCTTGTGATTTACAACTATTAGTTCTTTGTGAAATTTGGCTGACAAAAGAGCTCTAAACCATTAATGTCCACAGTAGAGCTATTGAAACAAAAAAATTATGGACATCCTTGTCATCTAAATATGGCACACCTGAGTTTGACCTCTCATGCTCTTACATTGACATACTGATTTCATAACGTTGAAATGTCTCTTTTTTCTTCATTTTCTAGTGTTTAGAAGGAAACAAATACATCAAATATTGATTAGATATATTTTATTAGATATATTTTAATTATATATATATTTTTTTTCTTGAATTATTGTTCTCTAAGAAATCTCCTGCTTATAGATGAAACTGATATTAATTCTATATTCTTTTTCTATTTACAATTTTAATTTATTTTTTCAACATTACTTTTATCTCTATAATCCCTTTGTTTTTCCCATCTCACATACATATACAAATACCAAGCTAAGTAAGTTTACTAATAATTATAAATGAAAGTAATGATTATTAGTTGTATTTTACTCATAATGGGATTATTTCAAATTTCCTGATCATATTTTAATTTTGAATGTTCTATTCAATAGGTAAGTTTAAGTGCTCATAATTAATGAGTTTAAAATTGTGTTGACCTATTAAAGGTAATTTTAAATATTTACATTTTTATGACATGCAATACAATTATATTTGGTTGAGAGGTACTGGAAATAAATACAGAATTTCAAATAGATATTTGGTGTAGATTTTCTAAATAAACATTTTTGCATCATATTAGATAATAAAAAGTAGATAGAAGTTATTTATAAATAACTAAATATTTTACATAATTAATTAGTATAGTCCATAAGCAATTTGAAGGAAAACTACTAATATTTCTTACCTAATATTAATTCTTCATATAGAGATCAGTGTTCATCATCTAAAATGGTGTCAAAATTACATAAAATTGAAAGATTATTATTCAAAACCTTTATCTACATATTTAATGAAAACTTTCATTAAAACTTTCTGGGTATCAACTAGTGTTATTAATTTTAAAACAAAATTCATTTAAGCAACTGAGATGACAAATATGCATTTTTTTTCAATATGTGCATGATTAACACTGACAGTAAGTGAAGGCAGACAGAAATAAAAAGGACTAATAATAAAATTTTAACTGTAGTTGTAAATATTAGGTATACAATTAGATGATAAACAGAAGGAACTGTGTTTTAGCCTGTGAGTTCATGCAGCTGGCACTGGGGCTATGATCAACAGCTGCCTGTACACTTCAAGTATCTAAATATATGTATTTACATGAACAGAACAGAACTTGAGCTTGTGCCCCAAAGCAGAAACAAATAGTGGTAAATTTGTTTTAAAATCTCCATAAAATCATTTGATTGTTTAAATTGAACTTCCCACTACAATCATTATTTCCTATCAGTGTGAGATAGAAGGTTTCTGTATTCAAATTATTTTATGAGAGCACTTCTTTTATTAAAGAAGATTTTAGAGCAATTTTAGGTCCACAGAAAATGGAGAAGAAGATATAGAGATTTCTTATTATAGCCTCAACTCCCGGATATGTGTAGTCTCTCTGATTATCCATTACTTCCATGAGAAGGAACAAATCTTTGGCCTGTATTTTCATCCATAGTGACTAAACATTAAATAAGAAAATGTCCTTACAGATTTTACAGTCTATATTTGGAAAGTAGGTAGATCACAGAGCCAAAAGTCTGAGCCACCAAGGAAATTACCAACAGAGTGTCTGTGATTCCCATAACTCTATCTTAATCCAATGGGCCTCAAACCACTGAGAGATTTTTTTTTTTTCAAATGCAGATTTTAATTGGGAAGTTCTGGAATGTGGTTAGATATTCTAACAAGTTTGTAGGCAGCTGGGGGCTCTACTCTAAGTTCACAAGACCTTAGAACTCTATTTGAATGATTTTAAACTAGTTTAAGTCCACCTGGGTCTCTTTTCTGGAGGGAACCAGTTTGCCTCTGCTAAACCAATAGGCAGTTATTTATAGAGATACAGACACTGTATTGACATAAGATCTGAGGTATTCATACTTGTAAGCAAAGGATCTTCTGACATAAAATAAAGTCTGGGAGGCAAGGGGAAATAGATAGGAAGCAGTGGCCAAATTTATCTGTATCACTGTAGTAAGGAGAACTTTAAAGGAATCCATGAATTGTAAATTCAAATTGGTTATTCCTGGTTATATAGAGACATACTTGTCAGCATAAGGGAGTCAAACAATTTATTGGTATAAGAATGATTTATAGCTTTTAAATATGAGGAGATATCATATATGTGTTCCCATTTGTTTTCTTGTTCCACATCTTTGCAACTGATAACCCTAATCTGCTTATCAGTGTGACTATGTCATATTATTTTGCTCCAGCAGGGTATAGAACAAATGATTCCTAAGGATTGCTTAGGAGGGTGGATCTCTGGTACAGCACTACAGCTACTTAAGTCTATACCAAAGAAAATAGATCGAGGCCAACAAATATTTTCACACCTTGAGTGGTAACAGTGATTACTTATTATCCTCTAAGAGTCATATTTTTGTCATATTTAAGGAACGGAAGAAAAAGATGAAAAATTAAGGTACCTGCTAACTCTTCCAGTGTTTTCTACATGCCTGAAGATAGGAAGAAGACAGTTTCAAGTACAAAAGACAGTTTTCCTACTGGCACCAAGTAGGTTCATTATTATTCCAGGTATTTGAACACTTTCTATGTTAAATGCTACTATAATGATTCAGCAAAACAAAGCTGACCTTCAACATTACAAAGGAAAAGTCAGTGATACTTTGGAAAGCAAACTTCAACCTTATATTTTGCTTTTCATGTAATTTTGAAAACATAAGATGCTATAATATTAAAAGAATTCACAAGAATAAGTAGAACGGGATCAATATTTTATGTTTGAAGTTATTAGATTTCCACTAGGGGTTCTGTTCATCAAAAAGGACTCACACAGCTCTATTGCATTCATTCTGCTTTTAACCTGTTAAGATGGGGAGAGCATCTTATAAGCAAATCAGACAACCATAAAGAACAATATCGCATTAGGGTGGTTCTGAATAAACACATTAGGGAATTTTAAGGCTTTTAGATAAAATAGTGAACTATTGCATCTATTCCCCTCCCCCAACCTTTTCTCCCTGGGAAGAAAATAGAATGATTTTGTGTTTTACTCTATTTAAGATACACTTTTGTGTTCACATATACTTATTATCCAGGTGGCACTCACAGTAAAAATATTTTTATTCTGTTCATATTATTTCACTCACACTGCATAAGAATGCTGGGATAATAAACCCTGCAGCTCTTTTGAAATAACTTCCTTCCTTAATCATAAAGGGGAAAAAGTGTTGGCACATATTCAATAAGACATGAGATTAGTTTTACCTTTGGGCATGTTATTCACACTCACTAAAATCTTCTCGATGCTGAAGATACCTTTATTTCCTTATAATTCTACCCTGATTATGGACATTTGAAATAAAGAACACCAGAGTCATTATATTGCCCTCTTGAAACAGTATAAATGGGGAGACATACAAAAATGCCTATAATACAGTGGAATTCAGGACCCACTTTGTATTCAATAGAGAATGCTACTTTGGCTTTTATTTTTAAATAAAAGCTTTGGAGTCCATCTCATGACAGAAATTATTATCAGACATCTAATAAAAATTAGAATATTTTATGTTTTTGTAGTTTTTATTACATGAGTGGTTACTTTCATCTACACTATTCATTTAATCTTATTTTTATCCATGTATATGCAATGCCACCTGATAATACATAATTCAAACATTCTTCAGGTCTGATTTCAGTTTGGTGAGACACATTCAGGTACCACTCTAAAGGAAACTAGCTTCTTTTAATGGTCAACAGTTTACCTAAGAAAATATGAGAAAGTGCCATTAAAGAATTCAATCATTAAAAACATGTGGGCAGATAACCTCCCAGAACTTGAAAAGGACTGAACTTCTCTGTGCTTGGAAAGACCAAAAATTTAGACATGAGATATTTATAAAAAATGTTTTTCCTGCTTTGGTCAGTCAAGTCTGATCAGATTATTGATTTATTTCCCACCTCTTTTTCTCACAAATATTTCACCACTTTATTATTCTGGGTTTTTTAGTGCTCACTCACTCCTGTAATGGCAAGTGGCTATTCAGGCCAACTATGACTTTTAGCAGTGTCATTTAATTTTTCAGCTGAGCTTTACATAATAAATCTGCTGTCAGCCTGTCTATTTGTGTCACTCTGAGACACATGAGGAATGAAGCTGTGAGAAAAGCAAAACAAAGTACATTCTTTCCATTGTGGAAAAAAGCAACAGATCAACAGCTAACTAACAATGCCTTTCTTTTGCACACTGGCAAGACACACATTGAGCCATTTAGCACCTTTTCATCTACCTCCCAAACAAGCTACAGGTACGAAATAGGTCAAGCATTTGCTTAAACCAATTGTTTTGTTTCTGCAATGATTTTAACCTAGAAAGTACTCACTAAATAATAAGAAACAAGAAATGAATCCAAATTTAATTTTTGAGTTCTGTGAGTAAAAATATGATACTTAACTTTTCTTCTCGGTAATAAGAACCTAAGTGGGGTTGTGGAGTAGTAGCAAAACTAGCATGAAAACCTTTCAGAAATTTATCATGAAAATTTGAGAAATCATTTGACTCCACTGGTGTCAGTTTCATCGCCTGCAAAATGAAGCAGACAGTTTTAGATGATTTCTAAGGTCACTTTCAACTCCAACATGTTATGCCTCCCTGGTATCATAAATCATGCAGTGCCTCTCATTCACATATATATGACTTAAAGATGATTATCATTCAAAGAAAGGTGAATATTTAGGGCCTGCCACTAACTCTGCACTGCAATTCAACATGTTCATTATGTCTTCTTGTAGATGGAAAATTTTCTTAACCTCTGCTGCAACACTTAGCTTAGAGATTAAGCAGAAAGTGCTTTCCAAAATATACTTGCAAAACTGATATTCTTCTTATCTCTCTACATTAATATAACGCTGGATGTAATCAGCATGCCTAATGAACTGTAAATCTCACACCTGCCTCTGTACCCTATATGCTAACTTCATCTCATGAGATGAATCTTATCTTCCATGCATTTTGTTATGATTGTTTATTAATAGTGGCCAGTCATGAAAATCACTGCCTACATTTAGGCCCCCATGTGACAAAGTCTATTCTTGTATGCAGTGTTAGGATTTTTCATGACATGCTGAGCATTTATTTACAGAGGCTGTCCAGCATCTAAAAGAGTTCTGTTAACACATACAAGACTTCAGGTTCTTCTCATTTACTCTCTGATGAAAATCGAAGAACAGTATGCATGTCAATGAAGGACCATGAATTTTTCATATATTTTGTTCTTTTTCAATCCTCCAAACACCAATATTCTCCACAGTGATTACACAGTCTTCTATCGGGAACCTTATCCCCTGGTGGCAAGAGGCCAAAAGAACATGAGCTTAAACTGACCTTTGAATAAGTTTGATTGTACCTTCTTTTGCAACCGTAGAGGAAGTATGTCTGCCTAATTCCAGAAAGTAAGCAATTTATGAATCAAGAGAACAAGAAAGAGCAAAGTGCTAATTAGAGAGGTATTTTGAATTCTCCTAAATTTAAATATTGCCTAAAGCAAAGTTCTATTGCAGTTATATGAATAGGCTCTGTATGTGTATATACATATGTATACACACTCAATTTGTCAATTTTTATTGCAAGGCACATGACAAAAATTAGGTTTATAAATAAGTGTTTATTTGCCCTGCTATTCAATAATCATTTATGAAGCACATCATATGCTGAACATACTAAGAAACATTGAAGAAAGCCATCTAACACTATGTTAAGCTCACATATTTAACTGGAGACCCATTACATGGGAATATAATTGTTCATAGAAGGTATTTTGTTTTTCTAGTATAGTAGAAATATTTTATTGCTTTTATATAATTTTAAAGATCAGTTCTTTATTTTTTTCTGTAGAGTAAGCATCATCAAAATTTCAATAATTCAGACCAAGACAATTCTCTTAACTTCCATTTAAAATGGCAGTTACATGTGTATAAATATATTATATATGTAATACATTTACTTTATGAATATAATATAATTTATAGAGTATTTGGAATGAATCAAAATATTTTTATGTGTCCTTGGGCCTACAGGACCTTTTTAAAATTCATCCTCTTAATAATAATTGAAATGTTTTCCAAAGAAAATATCGGGTTCCAAAGGGCTTTTCTCTGGATGTTAAAATATGTTGTGAATATTTATATTGGATTATTCTTGATATTAAATGGATTGTAGTAATTCAGGGTATTACAATTATCTGAATTCTTCATATAGCAAAGCACTACAAAGCAACTATTTGCCCCAGTATTTAAACAATTTACAAATACCCAATAGAGAGGAAAATGGTATTTAGCATGAATTCTCCAGGAAGAATAACATCTATAGTTTTTATTCAGATTCCAAAATAAGGCCAGCTGACAAAAAGTGATTTACTAATAGTGGTTACATAAAATGCTCAGTGCAGCCCTGGGCAGCCTGCAGACACGGTGGCTGCCTGACAAATGGAAATGCTCAGGTTGGGTCTACAATTGAAAGCAATCCCTGAATTAATCAGAACGATTGTCAAACACACTAGCATTCCCCAAAAGTGGAAACAGGCATAATACAATCTAGAAATTGGATTCCTAGAAAAAATGCACAAATCAAGTAAGCAAGAAGTTACTCTGTACCTATTATGTCCCAATATTGTTCAAAGTGCTCTATGGGATAGAAAGTAAATACTGTATTTGTCATGTTCTCCTCATGGGAGTCTGCAATCTTATTAGAGAGAAAAGACTTATATACATAAGACAATCAGAGACCAGGCTCATCTCTCACCCCCACACACTCCAGTTCACCCTGGTCTGTTCCCACTGGCTTTTCTCCTACTCTTTGAATGTATAATGCTCTTACCTTCCCCAGATCCTCTGCACATATTTAGCCTTCTGAACTCCTATTTTTTTTATTAGATTGCATTTCAAATACTGTTTTCACAAAGAGGCCTCCTTCCCAGCTATTTCCCTTCAACAGAATCTAAATGAATTTCTCCAATTTTATTCTTTCTAGCACCGTGTATTTTAACTTCCTTCAGTTTATCACATTTAATACCTATGTATTTAATTTTATGGTTATTGATTTTATATCAGTTTTCCTTACTAATGACAGGAGCTCTACCAGGGCTGAGGCTGTCTGATTTGTTAGGCATTAAAACCCTTAACCTTATCTCATGGTTCTCAACCTCAGCCCTATTGACATGAATGTCAGATGATCATTTATTGTGAGGAGTTGCTCTATAAATTGTAAGATGTTTAATGCAATTCATGTCATCTTCCCAACAAAGGCCAGTAGAAACCTAACTCAGCTATAACAAACAAAAATGTCTCCAGATATCACCAAATGTCACTTAGAGGGTAAAATTTTCTCTGGTTGAGCTCAATCACCCTAGAATAGCCGCAAACACAAATATGCATTTAATGAATAAATGAATAGATAAAAGGTCTAACATGTTCAAGATGTGTAAGTGAATATTAGATTATCTGGAGTAATGCTGTCAATTTCATAATTTTATAAGGATTAAATCAGAACATACATGAAAAGCATTTGGCTGAATCTTTAGTGGATGGTATGTAAAATCTTCAGTGAATACTTGTTAGCAATTACTGCTATGGATGAACAGTACTAGAAGGCTATATGTTACAGACACGGACTATTGGCCATCACTATAGGTTCTTAAACATATGAAATGCATGTGAAACAAATAATTTTAAAAGACAGACTGACAAGGTATGAAGAATGACTAGAGGAAAGAAAAAGAAATATTGATATCAATTGGAGACTAAAGGTATCAAAACCTGTTATCAAGCAGCATAAAATTGGAACTATGATTTAGTACTCATTAAAAGCCACTTCTCTAAAAATAGCCTAGGACCCTAACAATTTCTAGGATGGCCAAGCATGTTATGAAGGATAAGGTCCTGAACTAGAATAAAATGCAGGTTTCCACAGCTCACTGTTTATTAAAGTCTCTCCTGTTAAATCTCACTCTTCTTTACCTACAAACCAAAACTCAATTCCCAACTTTGAAGAAGTTTGATCCAACATGCTTGGCCCACCTGGATCTCTTATCAACTGGACTTCTTGTTTATTGATCCTACATAATTTAGCAGAACATTGTCTAACATGGTATTGTACCATTATTCTTTCAGTTTGGGTAAGCCAGTATGAGTTTAGACTCTGTTTTCTATTTATTTTATATCCCCCAATGAGAGTTGGTGATAAGCATAGAAAGTAATGATATATTTTTTTACTTTATTCTCTACTTTCTGAAACATAGAATATTAAATTTAGAAATAATTAAAAGGTCTCATTGTTGAGCTGTCAGAAAAATTCATAAACACCTACTATAATTACCAGAAATACAATTTTTAGATAATGATTATTTAATATTTAGTGATGGGAAGATCACTATTTCATCTTGTCATTTTTTAAAACATTATCACTAAAAATATTTTCCAAGTTACAAAAAAATAACTTCAAAACTGCTTTGTAGATCCACTCAACTATCCTCAAAATGTCTCCTTAGTTCCTGTCCCTCACCATTCAACTCTACTTGCCCCCATTATCCACAGTTGCACTTTATGCTGCTTTGGTTACCTGCAGGTAACCACAATCTTAACATATTAAAAAAATTTCAAAACATTTCGTATGTTTTAAGTTTTGCTGCATTTTGAGTAGCAGAATGAAATTGTGCACCATCTACCTCCATCCTGCCCAGAGTATAAATTATTCCTTTGTTCAGTATATACATGTTCTATATGCTGCCTACATGTTAGTCACACAAGAGCCATTTTGGTGATCAGATCAAGTTTCTTAATCATGACCACAATGTTATAGCAATTCAGATATGCCACAAAGAAGTCATATAGTGCTTCCTTTAAGTGAAAAGATGAATGTTCTCAACTTAATAAAGAGAGAAAAGAAATATGTACCAAGGTTTCTATGATCTATGGTAAGAACAAATATTCTTTTCATGAAATTATGAAGAAGGAAAGAGAAATTTACTTTTGTAGTTGTGCCTCAAACTTCAAAAATTTCAGTTATAGTGATAGATAAATGCTTTGTTGAGATGAAAATGGTAGAGATTGTGTGTTCATAAGCATAGAATAAAACAGCAAACATAGGATTGGTATCTGAGATTTCAGGCATCTACTGTGGGTCTTGAAACATATCCTCCACTGATAAGAGGGGACTATAATATATTTGCCCTTTTGATTTTGTTTCATGTTTTCTTAAAAACAGTTCCTTATTTTATGTATGGATTTTAATGTGATATGTATTGAGCATTTTAAGATGAGATGTAGTGGGTATCTTTTAACTTTTAAAATTCCATTCATATATACTCTATAGTATATAATAAAGTATGCAATAATAAATTCAAAGTACATTTTTGTTTCAATAATTTAAGGCTGATACTCCAACCATACCCAGATAAAGTTGCTCTTCTACTTTGTTATTTTTCTTTCTCAGCACTAACCTGTTCTCTGGATATTTGAATGAAATTATATAAAGAACATGTGATTCAATACTGTGAATGACATAAAATTGGAATAAGTAATAAAAATTCAAGCTAAACATGTATTCAGGCTCCTGCCTTATCAAATATTTGATTGAATGATAATTGCCCAAATCTGCAAACTCATTCTTTGAATTAAAAAAAAAAAAGAATAGTATATAAATACGAACAGTAGGTAAAGGGCATGGTTGTTTTAATTTGCCACAAAGTTAAGACACTCACATGAATCATGTCAAGGGGCTGAGCAAAATTACTTCAATTAAGGTTACACTTGCAGAGGTATCCTATGTAAACCTGGGCAGAGATAGTTCCATATCATTGTCCACAGTACAGAAAACACCTTTAAGTTCTATATAATTATTCCATATCACTGTCCACAGTACAGAAAACACCTTTAAGTTCTATATAATTATTCCATATCACTGTCCACAGTACAGAAAACACCTTTAAGTTCTATATAATCTGGATATTAGTCTTTTTCAAAGGAATTAAAAAACAAAGTTGTGTATAATGGGGAGGGTAGTGTTCTAAGAATAAACAGGATGACAATAAAATGCTACTGCAAAATTGAGATCTAATTTGGAGAAAGAAATTGAATATAAAACAGTTTCATTTAGTGAAGGAATTTTTGTATGGAAGAGGTATTATTAAGTATGATTTTATAAATAGACTACAATAGGTACTATTGTTTTCCATGGGGTAAAGAAAACAATATGCTGATTTGATACGAAGAAGTTGCTTCCAACATTGAGTGACATCTCAAGATGGGAGATTCTACATGATCAGGAAATCACTTTGGATAATGTTAATCACTGACCTCTGAATTTCATACATCTATCTCCTGTTATAAGAATCAAAACCATATTTCAACAAATAAATAATTTTAAAAGAATTAAGCAAAAGGAGCAACATTCCTACTTTTAAAATACAACCAGAGAGGATTACATTTTAAAATAATAGACTAGGAAAATTTTATCAACATTTTATGAATCACATTGATTTTGATAGCGGCTTGGCAGGGATTTTATGCCAGCTAGAACTGGAGCTTCCTGTTGGGTTTTGGGTGGAAAGTAGGCAAGATGATGATTAAATCACCAGAATATGGATTTCTGTGATATAAAGCTAACTGATACAGTGAATTTAAGCCTATTTATTATAAAGGACAAAAGCTCCCTGGAATTAATGGGCCATGTTTCAATACTTAGGCACGGAGGCCTAATGTAACAGATTCTATCAGTGGGAATCAGGAAGACATCAAAGTGAGGTATCTGCTGTAGTGTCAATAGCCAGGAGTGGCCCAGTGTGTGCTGGCTACTTCCGTGCAGACAAATGCCAAAAGCCAAATGATAGGGCACAGTTTTTTCAAAAGGAGTCTTTCTAATTAGCCCACTGATGCTAAAAATCTGATAATATATAATATGCAGGATTTTATTTCTTTCAGTGCAAAATCACAAGTTTCCAGTACAAGCCATATGCATTATTTCCTCTCCCTTCTAACTCCCAGCCTTCACCTCAGACATACCAAGAAGAAATTGAATCAGATATTTTCAAAAAGTGCTTTTGACTGCAAAGTTGAATTTACATTTTGGTTGAAAGGTACTTTCTCTGGGTTAATGGTCAATATCTGTGGGATGAACAATTCCTCCAACACTTCATATGAAATCCTTTGTTAACGTGTCCGATGGAAACCCTGTGACTTGAGCATTTCTATTCTCCAACTAGTTTTTTATTAACGAAATAACATTTGTTTTAGATATCTGATGCTATAATATACTTGGGATGAGACAGATTTTTAAAATAATTGTGAAAAGTTAATTTGAAATAATTTCAAATATTGAAATCTTTAGACCTTTTTGCAACCCACCTCAAGTTTTGGTAGGTAATCAGAAAGTAGGAGCTCCTCATATTGTGGCTGCTCTCCACCCTCATCTAGCCCTAGACCTTCATTCTATTGGGATCTAGGCCTGTTCTAATGTCATGGCCCATATTCTCCCAAGGCATTCTCTGTACTCTCTGCTCCTACTGCCTTCCTCTGTTTATCTCCCATATACCTCTCTATTCTCTCCACAAATGTCACATCTTTAGAGAAAATAGTTCCTCTATCTTTGAGACTAACTAGATACTTGTCACCAGAGACCTCCTCTGTCACTCTTATTGCAGGTGCTTTTTACATTTAAATTTGTTTGCATGTTCTATACAGACTTACATTCATTTGATGCATTTTTGTGTGTGCTATGCTTGTATTAATATCTGTTTGTCTTAATAACATGTAATCTTCACAAAAGCAACAATCCTTTCTGGTTTTATGGACTGCTGTATTAGAAGTTTAACAGAGTGCCTCCCTCCTACTGGAAGTTCATTAAATCAAGGGATGGCCCTAAGAAACAGACAATAGCGAATTGTGGTCAAATAAAAAATGCTGGCATAATTTAGATGGGAAGCATCCCATGATCTTTTTATTTATAGATTTTCTAGGTAGAGGCTTTCAGTGAAAATCCTAATGCTCACTTAAAATATATTAAGAACCACTAATTTAGCAACCTCTTCCCCATATCCCACACATCCTACAAGAATGTACAAAGATTTAGCAAAATTCATTTGAGTTAAAAAGAGCCAGTAACCTAAAGTAGGGAATATACTATTTTTCCCTTTTGCTTTTTTGCTCTCTTTTTTTCCTTCCTTCCTTCTTCCCTCCCTTCTTCTTACCAACCTAAGTGTATGTTCACAGAAACAACAGGCCTATCTTCATATTCAATAGTTCTGTGCAGATGTTGATATTGGTGTGTTTTGTTTGTTTGTTTGTTTGGCACTTCCTTTCCATACCTAATGGAAAAGATTACTTTAGCTTTTGGAGAAGTATCTTTTTTTTTTTCTACAGCACTCTCTTCTTAGTAATCTAGATAAATTGCCATGCAAGCACATTGTAACCTTGGTGAATTTATCTATGAGAACATTCACATAAGCTTGAAATTAGTATGCCCCTGGATACTACTCTATTTTTCCTTCTTAATCAGACCTTTAGGTAGACAGTCAGTGTATTAGAACTGAGCAGACAGAATGTACAAGCTGACTAATGTTGGCTCGAGGAGTGCATTCTTCTTTTAAACTTGTAAGGGAAATTGTGACTAAGTGACAGTGAGGTTTTTACTTGTATGCTGTTGGTAACCTTCTGTCCCTATGCTTAAGCACAGGGTTTTCTTGGTAATGGACTGGGTTTGTGGAACACTTGTCCCCTGATGCCGTTTCTCAGCCCTTAGGTCAAGAGACAAGACAATTTACATCCATTTACCTGACATTCTTTATAGTCAAAGGCTACCAGTTTAGTCCCAGAAAGCCTGACCCAACATGGCTTGATAAACAGGCAGGCAAGAAATACTTAGCACACTTCTTATATTCAGTCAAGGGAAAAACAGTAGAAACATAAGGTATTGCAACACTCTTACACTCTACAATGAAATCTTTAACCAGGCTTTTAAATTTCCTGCTTACTTGCAAAAGTTGATTCAATTTAGATGATGCAATTTAAAAAAAAAATCTGTATACTCTCAATAAACAAACACTAATATTGATTAAAAATTTCTGCATGTACATAATCTTTTCTGTTAACATATTTAAAAATAAGTATTTATAATTTTACATGTTTAAGGAATAATTTCAGAATATTTTAAAAATCAAATGCTTGCTTTTCATTTTTCATTACACACACACACACACACACACACACACACACACACGTCTTGAACATGCTAGGCAAGAACTCTCCCACGGAGATACCTCCTCAGTCCAAATTATACTAATTTTGATTAGTAAAAATTCCCAGAAATTCAAGGGTATAGTTTCTCTCTCCTAACAGCATACTGATCTAAATTAGATGTCACTTTAAGAAATATCCCTATTTAAATAACTAAAGAACAGAGGCTTATTTGGCCAAGCTGCTGGGTAGCAATATTATCTCATAGGTGCCTTTACCCTAAATCACTGAGAAAAATCTAGAGGTAAATTTTAGAAACATGGAACTTTTACTTACTTGGTTATTTTTCTCTGAACTTAACATTTAATGACCTCTATCAGAATATTAGTTTGTTTTTCTATGCTGATTCTTTGCTTTATTACTCAATAAATGTTTCTTGATCACCTTCTCTCCCACAACAGGCACTTTAATAGGATCTCTGGATATTTCAGTAAACAGAGGACACACAATATCTCTACTCCTGAAGATTCTTTTCCTGTGTATTTTTGAAGTAGCAACACCAAGTCTACCAATACCTAGATAATGCCAGGTAATGTTAAAGACTGGGAAACAAAAATTAGGTGATAGAAATCAATAGGTTGTACTAATAAGAATAATGGATTAAAGAATGCATATATTATGAGATAAATTTTAATCAGGGATATGAATAAACTGAAAGTTAATCATATATAAATATTTTTTCAGTTTTTTTTATTATTGAATTATAAGAGTTACTTATAAATTTTGGGTTTTTTTAGTTTTATTAATTTTATTTTTTTAAATACACAACAGCGGAATGATTTACAATTCTTATTACACATATAGAGTACAATTTTTCATATGGTATGTTCACACCAATTCATGCCTTTATACTTGTACTATTTTGCATTACAATTCTTATTACACACACACACACACACACACACACACACATATATATTATGACTATATATGTATACACATATGTATATATGTATAGACCATCAATATTTGGTGATGACATCAAAGCTTCCATATCCTGAGATAGGGGCTTGAGGAAAAAGGAGTATATATATATAAAGATTTCATATTCACAGAGGACAAAAAGCATAAGGAGCCTTGCTTTTTTCAAGGGACAGGAAGAAAGGCTGATATGGCTGCTACAGAGTTAATGAAGTGAAAGGGGCAAGATAACATTGAATCTCCTAGGCTTAAAGGTGTGATATACTGTAAAAAGATGGCCAGGAAATAGGTTATCCAGTTTCCCTTCTCACTTCCATCACTTGCCAGTTAGATGCCACATGCAGATTTGAAATAGGAGTTGCTGCCTTGAAAACTGAAGAGCGGATTTTAGCTATAAAAAAGTAATATTATTATACTGTAAGAAAACAGTTTTATAGCTGTACTATAGTGCTCCAGCAGTAAGAATTATCAGAGCAAGAAGTATCAGGAAGCTCCTTTCTCCTCCAGCCCCTATCTCAGATGAAAAAGCTTTATATTTACCACCAAATATTGATGGTTTCAGCAGGTCTTTTGGTTTCAGGTTACAGAGTTCATTTGTGTGGCTTCAAGTGATAGGGGATTTATTGTTCAGTGTAAAAAATAAAAATAAATAAATAAAATAACTTAACAGAAACACTAAAATTTCTTCAATCTATGGTAGAAGCATTCTTCAGCTCCAGGAACTGGAAGGTCTTTTGTTCAAGAACAAATGGCCACTTTGGCTATGAAAGGCCAAACCTTCCAGAGTTAGCCTAAATGGGAGCTAATTGGGCAAAAAGAGCAATGGATTGCTCTGCCACCAACAAATCACATTTTGACTTTCCTTTGGCAGGCTGGGTGAATGAGGGGGAAAGGTGAGCATTCTATGGGTGAAAAGGTCTCCCAAAATCTTAATATGACAAGGGCAGGAACAGAGAATAAAGAAGAATAAGACCTAAATAAAGGGAAAACAATCCAGTCAGTCCTGGATTCTTCTATGAAGAGACACTCTCTCCAAGGCTCTGCTGTCTTGTGAAACAGCCCCCTCTCTCTTCTTTATATCATGTACCTCTACCTCAGAATTAACACTCTCCAACAATTTCAGGTCGTATAATGAACTCTTCTTTATATTACTATCTCTAATTTAGCTCTCACTTGCAAATGTTGAAATGTTAAAAAAAAATAAATCTTCTTGGCTTGGGGTTAAGCTGAGTTTTTTAGGAAATTTGGGGATTTGTGAGGATTAGACTTACAAGTGGGATGGACTAGATGTTGAAATGTGATCAGCAGAAATTATGATTAGTAAACACTCAGCAAGACCCAGAGTGAGTCTATATTCAGGATACTTGAGATAGGAAAGAGCAAGAACATTTCTGGCATGTTTCCTACTTTTTAATAGAATAAAAAGAATATAAAGGTTACTGTATTATTCATTTTCACTTAGTTTTCTCTCCTAAAAGACAAACAATATAGCTTCATGTTTAATTAGAAAAATAATTCATATGTGAACAGGAATGAGAGAAAGCGTATGAACAGTATTGCTCTTTTACAGTACACTATTCGCTAGGGCCAAATTTGTAGGTTCTAAATTCTCTCTACTGGGAACAAAAGCAAGTTTGTAACATACATTTAAAATTAGGGAATGTTTATGCTACCAGAGGCCTTAGAGAGCATCCAATGCAATCCTTTCGTTTTACAGATGAGGAAACTAAAACCCAAGGAGAGAGGTAGAGTTTATTGAAATTGTTATTCTGTTGCTAGCCTAGATGGGAGGAAAGCCAGATTCTCTCAGGGCAACTTTCCATTATACCAGGTTGCTGCTCCTTTATCACAATGACATAAGCTTCCAAAAGGAGGGAGGGGAGGGGGGGGAAGGGGGAAAGGGGTGGAAGGATGGGGAGAGGGCAAAGGAACCTATATATTTTTTTAAAAAAAACTAGTGTATATTTTTGCTCTGTAAGTGCTGCTGCATTTAGTTGCCGCTGCTTTTTTTTTTATATTCTGTTTTCCATACATTTGTTGTATTTACATTTTCCCTAGGCTTAGGGATTTGCTATTCTAGGTAGGAAATAATGGGATCTTGTAATTTGTACTATTATATTCTACCTTTTGTGTATGCCTCTCTGTTTTAAGGAAATGTTCTAAAAAATTTAGTCATTCACAATGTGGTGAGGCTAAAATCACTCTTCATTCTGCAACCATCATAATTGCTTTTTAACTAACCATTGCTCAGATTTCAAGAAAAAGAAGTGAAATTGTGTTCATTTTTATAAAGGTATAGCTATGCATAATAGCTTCCTATTTTTTATGCCCAATGCCTTCCCCATACCTCATTCAACCTTTAACCTTTTTCTGCTCTTTTCATTGAATGAAATACATTCAGCATTTTTCACATGTGCCAGTTTAAGTTCTTTATGATGTCACAGATAATTGTTTTGGCCTCGAGGGAAGAATGTGCTTTCTGCTGCAAATGATGCCTGCAGAATCATCTAAGTAAAAAATGAACTAGACGTGAAGTCTTAGATTTCTTTTTCTTATCAATTATTGAAGAAAGAAATTTCTTTCTTAGCAAATATCCTTTGCTTAGCACAAGAAGGATACTATTGTGTCAAAATAAAATGATAGAAAATGATGTTGAGGGTAGAAATAAGTACAGTAAACAAGTTAGAAGGTAACAAGTTCCTTAATGAATGAGATAGGCAATGTGTTAACCACATTTACATTTTATCAGGTAAAATTATTTCTGCTTTTAAAACTATAAAAAAGGAAAATTGAATTTCACTATCAGAGGAAAAAGTTGAGTCAAGTCTATCACGTATGAAATCCATATTCGTTTCTTTCTGGGGAAATAAAAATGTATTTGACTATTACAACAAAGAGAATAACCAGAGACATTGCACAGAATCAAAAGTATATAAATCACATGTCCAGGGCATTTACATTCAAAAAGGTGACTTATAAACCACCTTGATTATTTTTAAAACAGCACTAATCTATTTCTAAATAGTAGGTTTATGTAAATTCTTTTGCTTAAGCAATAGAAATGCATGATCATTCTTTCACATTCTGAAGGTAAATAATGCTAAACCTGGGGGCAGGGTGTCTGTCATTTTCAGATTTTGCTATCATGAGGAAAGAGGAAACAATGACCTTCAGCACTACCCAACCCTATCACATAAGTGGTGATTTCTAAGGTTCTATACATTTCCAAACATCCAAAACCTGCAGTAAAAATGCTTGAAACTGAATTTATAAACACTTTCATAAGCAAAATTTGCTAAAGGTCTACAATGAACCAACATTTTAAATACATATAGTTAAGTTAACATAGCCTTGAAATACAGAATAATAAGGGGTAATATTTATTAATTCATACTCATTTACAATGGTGATAAGCTCATATTATACCTTCATGATATCATTTAACTCTTGCTATAATTCTATGAGGAAGGCAGTTTTATGAATCTGACTTCATGGATTTGGAAATAGAGATCTAGAGGGTTAAACTTAAGGTTACTTAAATAGTAAGCAATTCTGAGATGACAAGTTCCTTTTCTCTCATTTTTCTTCCTCCTGGATTTAATAGATTCAAAACTTTTGAGGCAAAATTAGAAAATGAAAAAATCCTAGACTCAGAATATTTCCAGAGTAGTCCCTTTGCCCCATTGAGAAAATTCTCAGAGGGAGATTTGGATTTGGCTTATATTGAATGAGGTCTTTAGTCATGTCAATTGTGTTCTTTAGTCAGAGGCTTCTTTATTTCTTTCTTTATTTTGACTGCTTTTGTCCAATATGGAAGCTACCAGCTACTTACGGCAATTGAGCACTTACGATGGGAAAATTGGATTTAAATGTGTTATAATAGAAAACATATTTTGGTCTGGAAGACTTACTAGTGGAAAAACAATTCAAAATGTTAAGATTTTTTTGTTGTTGTTGTTGTTTGGTAAAAGGAATTGAACCCAGGGGAACTTAACCACTGAGCCACATCCCCAGTTGTTTCCATTTTTTAATTTTAAGACAGGGTCTCACTAAGTTGCTTAGGGCCTCATTAAGTAGCTGAAACTGGCCTTGAACTTGTGATCCTCCTCTCTCAGCCCTCCAGAGCCATTGAGATTACAGGATGCGCCACCACTCCTGGCTCATATTAAGTATTTTTTACATTGATTTCAGGTTGGAATGATAACATTTGGATACATTAGGTTAAATATATTACTAAGACAAATGTTGCCTTTAAATATATTTCTTAAAATATGACATTATGATTTGGATATGTGATGTCCCCCAAAAGTTCATGTGTGAGATAATCCAAGAACATTTAAAGGTGAAATGTTAGATCATAAATGCTGTTAGATCATAAACCTAATAAGTGAATTAATAAACTGATATGGATTAACTGGGTAGTAACTGTAAGTAGGTAGAGTATATCTGGAGGAAGTGGGTAACTGGAGGGTGTGCCTTTCTCTGCTTCTTATTGCCATGTCCTGAGGTGTTTTCCTTGGCCATGTATTTCCTCGGCCATGTATTTCCTCCATGATGTTCTGCCTCACTAAGTCCCAGAGCTATGGAGTCAGCTGGCCATGGACTGAAACACTGAAATTGTGAACAAAACTAACCTTTTCCTTCTCTCAGTTGTTCTTGTCAGGTCTTTTGGCCACAGCATGGCAAGTTGTCTAAAACCCATAGCTACTAAGAAGTCTCAAATTATATGTGTGGATGTCCTTATATTTCTATCATATAGTGCTGATCTAAAGTGCCTTCTTCCATGACTTTTGCTTTTAGTAGTGATTTATTGAGGTATAATTTCCAACTGCTCTTATATATTGATTTTATGAAGGGACCAGATTACCTAGATCTGATTTTTCAGTTATAAGAATGTGAGTGGTCTTCTTATTTCCACTTGTTCATCTTATGGTGTCCTGTTTGTTTATTTACTTACTAATGAGCAGTAAAACTCTCACAACCAAATTAATTTTAGAGTTTAGCTTAGAATGATAATGTAGGGGATGAAATGGAAAAAAACTCCATCACCCCCTTCATTAGGGATGTGCTGGAAGCTCCACCCCATAACCAGACCCCTTGTATCTCAGAAAAGAGTAGAAACAGGAAGGCCACTTCCATTCCCTCACCCTTTAGACACTGTCACCAGTTTTTGTTCCCTGAGACTGGCCATGGAATACAGGAAGTTCACTTCATCTCTGATGATCTCCTTCACTCCACCCCTGAAAAACCTCATTGAACAAGTGTTTTACCCTAAACCTGGAAAGGAGAAAAATCACAAATAAACACCAAGAAGAATCTGAACAAACAGGTCTCACATTTATTACCATTATATGCTATTTTTTGGTTCTCCAGTCACACTTCTGTGTGACTATCAATAAGAATAGTTTTCTTAGGTCATTGAATCTTTATTTCTGAAATTTTGCATGTCAAGGAAATATTTTAAGGAAATCTATAGTGCTTTTCTCTGGTTAATCTTTCTTTTGTTATCAGGTATCTTAGCTATTAACCCTGTGTTGAGTTAGGAAAGATAACTAGTTTTTCAACTTGAAACTGAAGAGGGAGGGAGGGAGGGAGGGAGGGAGAGAGAGAGAGAGAGAGAGAGAGAGACTGACTATACAGAGATATCTATAGACAGAGATGTATAGAGTAGAGAAAGTCAGATTAGTCCCTCACCTTGCTTCAGGATAGAATAAAGAAACTAGCAGCATGTCTAAATCAGATGAGAGATCTGGAGGCTGAATATTGTGGTTCCAGGACATCATCATGGAATAATCAAGGTCACAACAACTTTACATTGAATATTAACATTGAGACACTTCACATTGCAATGTTGACTGATGTGATACCTCAAAGAGGTTATGAAAGCAAAAAGCTTCCTTTTCATTACTGTGATTCAGGAGACCATAATAACATTTATTTGAAACGACTGAGATGAGGCAAGAAAACTAGAGGGGGATCATATTCCAGCTAGAGAGAATGAAAACTATGAAAGTGTAATGAAAGGCAGAGAAGACAGGAACAAGGAAATACAACAACATTGCTGTTGAAAGAATGGGAAATGATGCATTACCGAAAAGACAATTTTTTTTAAGGATATAAAAGACTTTAGTAAAAAGAATGAAATCATGTGGCAAAAGGGTACTTGTGTTCCCATTAGCAACTGTTGGTAGCAAAGTGCTAAGGCAGCACAGCTTAGACATTAGTGTTAAATTTCTGCCATTCACTTGCATTTTAAAGAAGAAAGCTAAAACCACAATTAATGGTTATGAGAAATCTACTTTAAATAGCAAATAACTTCTAATTTTTGAGTAAAAGAACAGTAGAGATTAAAGGCAAACTACACACTCATTTTATCTAGGACTGCAGCGATTCCATTTCAAGTCATTACAATGTTCAAAATGTTTTCAAAATTATCAAGAAACATTTTTAGCAAATATGTAGAGTTAAATGTATATCTTAAGATTTTAGAAGTCACCATTCCATGTGATACAGTTGCTAAGCATGTACAGTGTGCCACATGCAAACAGTTAGCATTTAAATGGCAAATAATAGCAGTTTCCCAGTTAACTTATTTATTCATGAATATTGAATGAGACTTCCTATATTCTGGACCTCTTTACAGTTCTAAGAATTTAATAGTAAACAAAACAGACAAAATTCCTTTATCTCATGGAGCTTACATACTAGTTGGTAGAAAGAGAGGGCAAATAAATGAATAAATTAAAAATATAACTGTGACAAATGCTAGAGGGAAATATAAATGTGGAAAGCGGGTAAGGGATTTCAATAGGGGGAAGGATTATTGAAGTAGTAATGAAGTACCAAAGAAAGCCAGCCATAGAGGGATATAGGAAACAGGATAACAGATAGAGCCAGTGTCCCTCTGAGGACCCCAGCTTTTACTTTTCATAAGATGAGAAGGCAATGGGAGGATAAAAGAGAAAGGGAATGATATGAATAGCATATTTAAATGATTACTCTGACTGCCCTGTTAAACAAGAATAGGCTGCAGGAGAAGTAATGAAAGAAACTGAGAGATAAATTGGAGGCTATTATGAAGACAAGAAATGATGATGGCTTGTGCCCAGGCAGTTGCCTGGGAGAGTAATGAGTATTGGAGTAATTTGAGATATACAAATGAAGGTAGAGCCAACAAGAATTTTGTTGATGTATCTGAAGTAGTGTGGGATTGGAACAGATATTAAAGATGCCTAGAGGTTTTTTTTTTCATCCTAAGAAACTGAAAAAATGGAAGTGCCACTATCTAAAACATGTAAGAACATCAAAGAAATATGTTTTAGAAATAAAAATAAAAGTATTTTGAGCATGTTAATTTAAAAATACTCTAGACATAAAAATAGAGTTTGGTGGTTAACAGCTATGTGAGTCTGAAGTTCAAAGAAGAGATGCACAGTACAGACACATGCTTAAAACCATCAACTTACCAATGGCACTAACAAGTGTGAAACTCAACAATATCACCAAATAAAAGTTGATACAATTAGAAGAGGATCCATGGGTTGAGTCAAAGTCTTTGGGGAGTTAAGAAGGAACCACCCAAAGAAACTGAGGAGGATCATTCCAGGAAAGAGAAGGAAAATCAGAAACATGTGTTTCTGACAGGCAAATGAATAAAACCTTTCCACTAGGAATCAAGAGCTAATTGCATAAAGTACATCTACTTAATTTGAAACCTGCTGTTTTTTGAAGGTGTCCCCCAGAGTTCATATGCTCTGGATATTTGAAGGTATGGCCTTTGGGAGGTAACTAGGCTGAGGTAAGCTTTTGAGAGTGGAACCCCATGATGGGATTAGTAGCTAGGTGAGAAAGGAAGAGAGGGCTCATACCACTTGGTATCTCTGCATGTTGTAATACAGCAGGAGGGCCTAGTAGAAGGAGCAAGAGAAACGGAAGCATGCATGTCACAGAGATTAATGATTGGCAGTGTGCAAAGTCCAATTCTGACTGTTTCTCTTTTTCTTAGTAATGGAAGAAGCAGAATTATCCAATGCAAGTGGGAATGAGAGATGTGTTGAAGGTGAGGAGAAGGAAGGGCATACCATGAGCATCTGACCAAAATGACAAAACAAGCAAATCAGGAATGTAATATGATCACTAGAAACCATCAAGACTAGTGGACCTACATTTAAATGTACTTCAGTCAGCAGCTCCTGAGCTAATTTTCAGCTTTTTTTAGCTTGAGGGTGGATATAGAGTAATCTTCACAATAGCTCTTTGAAGTAGACAGTATTGCCTTTTCCTTCTTTAAGTGGAAGAAATGCAAGAACAAAGACAGGCAAAGGAAATTACCCAAGGTCATTAGTAGGCATTGGTCAGTGGATTTCAATCTACACATAGCTTGTACTATTTATGCTATGTGTTATGGTTTGGATATGAGATGTCCCCCAAAATCTCAAGTGTGAGATAACGCATGTTAAAAAGTGAAATGATTGGGTTAAGAGACCCTTAACCTAATCAATGCATTCAGCCTCAGATGGGGATTAATTGGGAGGTAACTGCAGGCAGATAGGGTGTGGCTGGACAAGGTGGGGGAGTATGGGTGTGCCTTTGGAGTTTATATTTTGTTCCTGGTGAATAGAGCTCTCTGCTTCCTACTTGCTGAATTATTTCCTCCACCACACCTTCCTGTCATAATTTTCTGCCTTTTCTCAGGCCTAGAGCTTTATAGAGTCAGCAAACTATGGAAAGAGAATTCTGAAACTGTGAACCAAATAATTCTTTCCTCTTCTAATTAATCTTCTCAGGTCTTTTTGTCACAGCAATGCAATGCTGACTAAAACACAGTGCTTACTACTCCCATGAACTCTGTATTCTGTGAATACATCAATATCTGCATAGGGAAACTAAGTGATGTGATTGTCATTTTCTATGATGTGGAGGGAAGAATGAGGAGACTTCAGGCATGAACACAAAGGATCTAGAAATTCATTGCAATTTTGTGCTTGTGTAGGGGAATGGATGAATTTTCCAAAAATAAAACTGGTCTCAACTTTCACAGTATTCATATTTCAGTAGAGAAACAGATAATAAAAGAAACACAATATACCAGGATAGGTGCTATATTGATGTTCAATGGAACTACAGAGAAGGGAGTGTTAACCATTCTTGGGAGACGTGGGAGGAAGTGGTATCCACAAACACTTCCCAGATGGTAAGCTGGTCAGGCAGGCAGATTCTTGAAGAAAGAAAACAAAGCCCTCAGGCAAAGAAAAGCCTGTAAAAATACATGGAAAAAAAATATTGCTTTCAAGGGCCCAAAATTGTTCCCTGTGGGGGAATAGAGAAAGCGTAGGGTGATTACATAAAAAAGGTGGGCTGGGAACAGCTGGAGAGTTATTTAAAACTAAGAGGGAGGAGGGTGGCATGAGAAGATTTGCATTTTATGAAGAAAATGCTGGACTCAATTTTGAGGCTATATTGGAAAGGCAGTGGGAGGGAATACTTAAGACAAAGAGGCCATTTTAGTGCTTATTAATAGCTGGGAGTAAAACAGCAATTGTGGAGATGCGGAGGGATGAATTCCTGAGGATCAGAAATGTCTTGAAGTCATATTTCATGTTTTACCACAAAGCTGGAATCCTCCTGTTATGATATATATATATATATATTTTAAAAACCCTAAATTCTCAGGACTTAAATAACTAAAATTAAAAGTAACTGCGAATGATTAATAAACATGTGTCATACTCTCTATAAACATATTACATGTGATCTAGTTAACAAATTCATTCTGAAGACTCAACTGACAGAAATTTGGCACATACTTAATGTACCAACATTTTTTAAAAGTTCTCAAAAGATTCAAATATACAAAATCCTTTTGAATAAAGGTAAGTATAAACAAGCAAAAAAGTAAATAATTTCCTTTCTAGGTGTAAGTATAAAAGACAATATATATGGCATCTTGCTTTCAGAAAAAGACAAGAGAACATTACATATGTTTGTGTCTACTGTTTCTACCTCATATTAAAATTGATAATGACTATTTTGGTCAACCTTAAAAAATGACTTTTAGAGTGCCTATATTTAAAAAGTATTCCTAGGATACACTCAGTTTTATTTTGTAAACCTACCTGAGATTTTCTTCATTAAAATTCTTTTTATTTGGTTATTTGACCTACTGGTAATTTAAATTTTATTATGAAATAGTTTTTCTAGAGTGCCACCCCATATCTGCAATAAATGAAAAACTCTAGGGGAGAAGAAAACTTTTAGATCATAACCTAAGACTGAAGAAGGTGGTTTGTGTCTTGAAAAACTTTAGAAGACAGACACCTCAGTCTCCTGTTCTTGCACTGCCTTTCTCAAAGTAGAAACTCAGGAAGGAGGGATAAGCCTAGAGACAGTTTGTCCAGAATCTTGCCTAATAAGCATCTTTTTCTTGTCATCCTCTGTGCTTACAGTTGCATTTCAAATTGAAAACTAGTTAATTTATTTAAACTGGAAAGTCCCACATGATCTCATTTACCTCCAAGTTAAAAATTTCCATAATCAGACATTAGTCCCCAGATCTACAAAGGAAGCCAGTCCTTGAGCTAACATGCTGCAGCCATAGTGAAAGTCACCAGCTAACAACCTGCAGAACATGTCACTCAGGGCACCTCCAAAATACCAAAAAAGGAAGCCTATGTGCTGGTGTTAATTTATTAAATCAGAAGCAGAGCTATTTCTCTTGAATTAGAGCTATGGAACTACAAATTGATGATCCCTAGGGGGAGGATGAATAACTCAAGTTCACAGCAATAGTTAAAATTGCTGCATGCAATACAATTCTATACCTTCCCCCAAAGAGCTGAATTCTTAAAATCTCATTTAACAGCCCTAGCCTTCATTCTGAAAGTGGTGTTTGCTCAGTAAATGAAAGATAAAATTGAGCTGTTGTACCTCTTGCTTGCTTCTCCCTCCCCCGCTTTTTTTTAAAGGAGTTTGATTATAGTTTATAATAATCTAAGGAGTAGAAGTCACAATTTTAAAGAGAAAATGAGGAACGGAAATAAGTACACCATGCATGCTGGTCAGTTTCCCCTTTGGAAATATCTGATCTTATTCTGTGTCAGACTCTATCTATCCATGATGTTATTTTTAAACCTTGAAGAAGGAGGAAACTGATTGATCTTAAACGATTTCTAAAAACCTATTTTTCCCCCATACTTTGCCCATTATAAGCCACAGGGATCAACCTGCCCCCTGCTGATAAACTCCATAGTTTGAAAACACTAATCAAACAAGATAGTGAAATGATCAAAGTGTAGTAGTCTGATTCCTCCATTCAGTGTACGACATATCTGTGAACTGAAGGAGAGCAGGAGATTTCAAATAAAGACTAAAAGAACTCTTTTAAAGCATTTCTTTGTACTTTAAAATTTGTTCATTTTGAGCTGTAAAAAACAGGGGAGCTAAAAGCCTAATAAATTCCTTTGATCTGGACATGGCAAGTTCTTAAAGAGAAAGTCTAAAAGGTTGCAGACTGTCTGCTGTTCTCTGATAATTAGAATCCAGCAAACCACCACTGCTCTCTCCCACTGCCTCCTCCCCACAACCCCCAACATGCTACACATTCCATCCATTTTAGGCAGAATAGAAACCACTAGAAATGATTAGAAGATCTAAACTTACTCAAATATTTTGAAAAAGAATACAGGACTCTTATTTTTCTCTAGTCCCAGGGAGGGTGCCTCTCATCTGGAGCCTCTTTCCTGGACACATTCATAGGCATCAGAGACCATTTAATATGAATGGAGGGAGTCTATGAATAGGCATCTGAACTTCATGCATTCACTGGGGGCAGGTTGTTCATTTAAATTCAGAAAGTCATCAGTTTTATAGCAATAATGCAGGGACAAGATAAGTGAGAGTGTCTAAGTCTATAAGAAGACATTTAAATTCATGTTAAAATGTTGGATGGCTAAACAAATTAGGTCCACAGTTAAACTGGATCCATGCTTTGTCCTCTAGACTAAACCATTATTACCCAAAGTGTAGTCTACACTTTAGCAACAATAGTCCCATCTTGGAACTTGTAAGATATGTGATTTTTAGATCCTGCTGCACATGAACTGAAACAAAGATCTGTAGTTTAACAAGGTCCTGTGTAGCACCTTGGACTACACTTTTGAGAGCTGTCACAAGTTTTATTTCTAATCCACCTGTTCAATTTACTAGTAAGTATAGAAGCAACAAAAGGTTCTGAATTTATTAGTAAGTGCAAATGTTATGTTTTCAAAGAGAGCTTCATCTGGACCTCTGGACTAAAAGAGACCAGAAAATAAAAATTTCAAGTAGCACACTTTCTTGAAATATTTTTCTTTGTATTTTTGCAAATATTTGTTTCTGCATTATTTTTGGATTGCTTTTTCCTTTTCAGTTGAATTAACTTTATCCCAGCAATTTTATTGAGAATTTCTTTCTTGAAAAAAATGTTTGATATTAGGATTAAAAAAAAATGATCCACATCCTCAGTTTTTAAAATGTTAGCAGAAGAATAGATAAATGGTAATTCAAAACACATTTATAGTTGATTCTAAGTATACCAAACATTAATGATAAAGTTTTAAAGAAAGGGAGAAGAGCATAGTAGATATGTTCTGGTAAGATGAAATACCTTCTTGAGGAAACCACCACTTTCACTAAGAACAATTATGATGAGGCTGTTAATCACATTTCTCTAGGGGTAAGGGAAACATGGACTACATCCTCCACACTGATTGGACCGAATGTAGGGAAGTGATCCAGCAAGATTCATCAGAAACTTCTCACATGATATGAGGACACAAGGAGGAATTAATTTTTAATTTGGTTGTTTTTGTTGTTTCACTGGACATTTCAGTAATTCAAGAAGATGTTTAGACACATATGCACACACATACACATACACACACACTACACACATAAATGCATTTATGCATACATGTATGTATTTACATATATTCTCTATAGATAGAAAAACTGATAACTGAATGAATGATATATAGATAATCCTACATACATATTGTATGAGTTTGCTATTACTTGTTTGTTGGGGATGCAAATCAAGTCAAGATGGCACCTGGCAATTTGCCAGGAGGAGTGGTTTGTGAAGCAATGGCCATTAAGATGGTGAGGATTCCTTATTGGCTGACTGCTGTATCTAGATGATGTTAATTAAGTTAAGCTGTGTGTAATTAGTTAAGCATATATACCTCTGCTGTCCGGCAGAGAGGTGGCTCCTGCTACCTCAGGTGCCTGCTACTTTGATTTCTCGCTCAGTTCCCTCTGAGTTCACTCGCAATAAAGTAGTTCCCTTTTCAACCTTCAAGTTGCTTGTCACCTCCCGGTTATTTGCCCAGCTGGACTGTGGCACTTGTTAATCTTTGCCATTTCTTGGTTTGTAGATTTCTGCCTACTTTTGTGTTTATGTCTTTGTGCTTTGTGCTCAACTTTCCCTCCTTTGAAAGAACACCAATCATGCTGGATTAGGGTCTATGCTCTTTCATTATAATCTCACTTTATGTAATGATAACTGAAATTTCATTGTTTCCAAATAATAGCACATTTGAAATCCTAGGGGCTAGGACTATAACACACAAATTTTAGCTATCACAATTCAACTAATAACATACATATATTTGCATATATCTTGAGACAAATATTTAATTGTAATAATATAAATATCCATCACTTTGCCTGTGAGTAAAACCCTCATACAGAATAAAGCTAAATAGAGACACCAAGAGATAGAAATAACTGTAATAACACCATTTCTTGGGTATAGACTATAATTTATTACTGTAAGTTATTGAAACCTCAAATCCTTCTTTTACTCAAGCTAAGGTGAGTGACATTTACGTAACTTAGAACTTGCAGATTCTTGACTATCATCAGAACTAACATTTATTGAGAACCTTCTATGTTAGAGGAGTGTGGTGTTGCCTGTTAAATGTATCACTTAATGTTATCTGTATAGTGCCTCTACAGCATAAATATTATTATTATTATTTTATGGAAAAGAAAATCAATGATGAATAATTAAGTAAATGGAAATAATTATTAGATCCAGGTTTAAGTCCCATTTCTTTTTGTTTTGTCTGTAATTCTATAAACATTGACTGCAGGAGAGAGAAAATATAACGAGCTAAGAGTTTAGAAAAGTCTTCCTACAAGGTATTTCTTAAATTGAAATCAAGAGGAAGGAGTAAAATTTCAAAAAAGCAAGAATGTTCTAGGAAAATTATGTTGGATACATAATGGCTTGGTTGTACTAAAATTTGGACATATTGAAAAGTAGCACAAACATGTTTTGAATGCAACACAGGGAGACAGAATTGAGAAACCAAACCTAACTAATTGATACCATGTTGTGTATCTCTAATTCCAAGGTGTTCAGTTTAGGCTTAATTTATTAGGCAAAGGGGATTCATTGAAAATTCTTGAGCTGAGCCATGAACTGATGAGAATTCAATTTAGAATCATTGATTTAGTTAAGATGTATAGTTTGGATACAGAGAGACAGAGAAAGAACACTCTCATAAGTGATTGTAATAGTCTGGGTATATTTTTCTTTAATATTTTAAAAGTTCTGTAGCAAATATTTTCTTACATATTCTAAGATTCTATATAAGCTTTAATGATGATAAATAAATTCCTCTATGGGAGGTTTTTTTTTAGTTTTATTTTTATAAATTTTAAACAATCTAATGTGCTCCTATAACAATCAAAATAATTAAACTAAGCATATAAAAATTTAAGATAACATCTGCTTTTAATAATGGAAAACATGTAACTTTTATTTGTTAATTCAAAAACTCCAGTGTAGGATATATGAGGTTTTCACAATGTCAGTGTTCCAAGGTGAATGGGGGAGGAGAATAATGATCAAGGAACATGAATTAGGATAATAATGAGATGAATAAAATGAAGAGGGACTCTTGGTGCAATATTCAGGACATATTTCCAGTAAGAGGAAAATAGACCAAAAATGATTCTCAAAGGTGTTCTTGAGCTAGCTACAACCCCATAATGTGAAAAGTTGTTAGAAATGAAAATTATGGAACTTTATCTCAGACCTATTCACTAGGAAACTTGAGGGATGGGACTTACCAATCTGCGCTTTAAGAAGATCTTCTGGTGATTCTGATGCCCTTTGAAGGTTGAGAATCACTAGCCTCAACTAATTGGGAACAGGGGTCTGGGTTTAAATTTATGATTTATTTTTTATTAGTTGTGATTTTAAATAACTCATTTATATTGAAGAAGCTTCACATTTCTCCATTTGTAAAAATATTCTCACTTGATAGGTTTAATGTGAAGACTGTGAAATTTTTCTTGTGGAGTCTTTAGTACAGTCCCTGACTTGTAGTAAATGTCAAACAATTATAGTTTTTATTAAGATGTGATAATTAGATAGAAATAACTAGGACTAAAAATTATCAAAGTGAAATTTTTCTCTTTTTGGGTTTGTAGAAGAACACTGGTGGTTTAAACAAAGCAAGCCAATATGAAATATGATATTCCAAAGTAAAGAATGAGAATTCCCACCACTATATGATTCTTAATCTTCACTAAGTATGACCTATGACCAGTTCATTAACCTATTTAGCTCTCAATTTTTTAACCATAAAATATTGTGAATGGACTCAATGATTCTAAGATTTTTTTTTTTGCAACTACATTTTCAGTGATGTTCTCTCATTTATTACTAAAGTCATCAATCAATCATTTAATGAAAACATTTAGAGTATATAATCAATGATGCACAGAACACAAGGATTAACAAATGCATGACCCCAGGTAACACATTTATACTTGGAATATGCACATGAAACTTTCCATCACCCTAAAAGTAGTATGTGGTATTCCAAAGAAGTAATAAAAATTAAACTTGGGGTAAAGAATAATCAAAGGCTGACTGGTATAATTTTAAATTTATGGCTTCTAGTGGTAAGTGGGTCCTTACTCCTACTCAGAATTCCTTCTCTAGGCTATTTGTTTTACCACAGTCTCAATGACTTTGACTTCACACCTCTTTTTCTTGTATTCCTCTCTCCTGGCTGGCAACCATGATTCTTAATTTCATTGAGGAAAAGACACTCAGAGGAAAGTTTTTGAAAGCTCTTACTAACCATATATTGACAATTCTGCATATATGCGCTGCATTCCCTTATGTTAAAAAATGAGTGAATTCCCCATAGTCCTTTCCAAAGCCTATGTTCTTCTTATGTACTAATTCCCATCCCTTCCTGTGTACTCAAGGGTACAACTTCAGTAATTTTCACCTTTTACTGTCACAGTGTCATATCTTCTCTCACCATTGGACATACCGTATCAGCATACAACCATGGGTTTCTTTCTTCCTTAAAAAAAAAAAAATTCTTCTTTTAAATTACTTTCCCCTTCAGTAAGCACCCAACCAGTCTCTCTGCTCCCATTTATTGGAAACTTTCTTAAAATAATTACATATTCATCCAATCTTCAAATTATCCACCTTCATTCTCTTAAGCCTACACCAACCAGGTATTTGGCCTGCATAAGGCCACTGATCTGCTCTTATCAAGGTCATTATCAGCTTTCAGTATGGCCAATTCTCAGTTCACATCTCACTTAAACTATGGCAACACCTGATAACATTGATCCCCTAAAGTCATGATATTCCAGAAATTAAAAAGACTCCAGCATCATCACATGTACTTTTGTGTCTTTTGAAACATAATTAGTGAATCCTATTCCAGTAATACCTTTTGTCTACTTGCCACATTTACTACAGAAAGTTTCTCTCCCCTTCTCTTCTAGTGTAATGGGTATACAGAAAAATCTGAACTTCTGAAAGAACTCTCCATAAGGCTGAACCCTTGGGTCCCGAGCTGGGGGTGGTCTGAATGCAGAAAATATAGTGTTTCCCCCCATCCAGGACATTCAGTTACCTGAATAGTATCTATTTTTTGACATAAAACAAATAGCCATCAAAATAACCGGCTTATAGAAAACACATAACAAAGTCAAATTAGAGCTACATGAATTTACAGAGAGAATTAAAGAGAAAGGAAAAGGTTCACAGAGTGAATGGAACCCTAATAAGCAGGAGCCTTAATGTAATGACTATATATGGGCTATCAATTCCTTTCTTGCTGTCCCTATCATCTTCACACCTCCTCGATTCTCTCTCACACATTCCTTCTCCCACAGATCTGCTTCTTGTATAGCATGACATAATTCCAAGTGGCCATAATTGACACTTATTTTACCAAATGAAACATAATTCATAATTGGATGGAGTCCACTGACTGTTAGGATTTGCACCAGGATGTGAAGTAAGAGTGAATTCATGGCTCAACAATGAGCCAATGGCTGAACTGGAGACTGGAGCATCATTATGTCCTTGGTGATCTGAGGGATACCCCAGTAACTACCCTGTATGGAGTTCATCTTTAAGCTTTTCCTTTATTTCCATGTCATCTATTTCCTGAAAGTCTCTTTCTTTAAGGCAGCATAACTAAAGGTACCCAAAGATGATGACATTTAGTGTTGTATAGGTTGGAAAACAATAAATCAATGTTGCTTGTTTCTATAATAAATTTTTGTCAGATTTCGAAAAAACATGAACATTAGAACTTTGCAGGAATTACTTTAAGGTGAAAATTCAGAAGTAATGCATATTTCAGCCATATTTTATGGCTGTTTGTTAAACTTTTTATCTGTAAAATAATTCATTTAGAATGATCATTACAGGTGTCCTAAAAAAAAATCACTGATTGCCTGATATAGTGGTACATGCTGTAATCCCAGCTATCCATGAGGCTGAGGCAGGATGATCACAAGTTTAAGGCCAGCCTCATCAATTTAGCAAGATCCTATCACAAAGTAAAACACAAAAAGCACTGGGGACGTAACTCAGTGGTAAAGCACCCCTGGCTTCCATTTTTTAGTACCAAAAAATTAAAATATGAGCAAATTCACTGATCAATGAGTCCATATAATTAATTATTTATTTTTAAATAATAAAAAACTCCTAGGAAAGAGAAGTGGTTTTATTAGAAAGTAGACATTGCTATTAAATTGGTCATCAAATTTAAAAAATTAAGATGATCTCTTAGGAATTTTTAAAGTATTCTAAATTCAAGTAACACTTTTTGTAATGTAATTATCTAAATTGCTTTTGTTAGTGGTTTAAAACTTAAAATTATTTAAAGTGGTTTCCATAGAGAAGAATAATATACTCTAAAACTGATTGGATTTCTCTATCCAGACCAGTTAACTTTCTTTCTGAGTAGAGCACAAGTGGAATATGCATGAACACAATTCATCAAAAGAGCAACTTATTTCCTCCCTTATACATGACATCAAATCCACTGTGGGAGGGAAAAACAGAGGGAGGCTTTTGATGAGTCAGAACTTATGAGTAAAAACATAAGAAAATAAACTACTATTTTTGACAGATGATTCATTCTTATGAATATTGCATGGCTTTCAAAAGAGCAAAATTCAAAAACGCATCAAAAGAAAATATACTAACAATTGTATTGTGTGTATGTGTATGCAGAATAAAGTCACCCAGGTGAAATTTCAGTACGGGAAAAAATTTTCAGTGACTACTGGATTTCTCCTCAATTGAATATATTAACCTATAAAAAAATTTAATAGCATTCCTGTAAAGTTCCTTTAGTTTAAATAAAATTTGATCAACTTATCTGACCCACATCATAAATAATTTTTAAACCAGGAGGAATGACATATAGAATCAGGATTAATTTAAAAATTCTATAATTTTAAGCAAATATTTCAGCTGCTGCCATAGAGATACCATAACAAGTATATTACACTATTATTTCTTACTTCATTTGCCTTTCTTCAAACCTTTTGTGGTCCTCAGCAAAATTTAAAAAAAGCTTCTAGTACAAATTAAAATTGCTATATAAACGAAGTAAATACTAATTACAACACTCAGCTGTTCAAAGACAAGAGGACAATTAAAACATCAAAATAATGTCTACTTAAAGATTATTTTAATAATCACTATTTATTTGACAAACTAGCATAACCTGTGTACTGCCTAGTGATAATGGTAAGACATTAAATAGAAAAAAAAATGTGTCATATCAATGAAACTAATTGAAAGTGAAGAGATGGAAAATTTTAATTAACTTTGTGAACTGGCTTTGTCTCTGTCAATTACCCAAATTACACCATAGAAACATGGGCAAAAAATCTGTATTCAAGTTCAGACCAGAGTACTGTGAAACAATTCCTTGGTGGGCAAGAGGTAAATCATTTCAATAGTATATAAAAGAGAAAGAAATGAAATTAATAAAAGAACAAGATAAATGAAGAAGGGAAATGTATGAAAAATAAGGGAAATCATCCAAGCAGATTGAATTAAGCCCAGGAAGAGCTTATAACATTAATTGACTGAGTGGTGAGTCAATTCCTTTTTTATTTTTATATTGGTAACAGAAATCTGTGTTGATATGCAATAACTGAATTGATAACTACTTGGTTTTGGAATTTTCACTATTTAAATAAATGAAGGCCATGGCAATTCTTGAATTAGCAATCTTGATAAATTTGAATAATGAAACTTCATCTCAACTATTTTTTGGCCTCTTCTACTATAAGGAGTTATAAAACAAATTAAATGGAATTTTCTAAAAAAATAATTGCCAAAAATAATTGTATATGTAATCAAGTTTTGTGTTCAAATATTCAAAATTATGAAAACATTCGTTTTACAAGAATGTTTCAAAATTTCCAAAATAGATGAAATTGAATGCATATTTTTCTAGGGACACAATAAGGGTTTTTATTAATTGTCATAATGTACTCAAGAACTTGTAATTTGATTGTACAAAGTATATATTTCATAATTTACTAGGACCCAGCATCAGTAAGGCACATTCAAGGCAGAAGAAATGACAAACAATCTTAAACTAAAAGGAAAACTTCCCAATTGTGTCTAGATTTTGGGACTGCAGAAAAGTTCTGTCTTCTGTGCTACAACCATATGAAGCACAATGGCTATGCAATGCAATTTATGGACAACTACTCATGACTTAAAATAGAAAGAGAGAACAAGTTATTTTCTTCTTTTTTCTTGGGTTCCTGGTTTAGGGAGGACTTTGGGAGATTTTACTTCCAATGTGTGTCAAAGCTGATCTAATTTAACCCTCCTCATATTACAGGTGGTAACACCAAAGCCTAAATTGTTAAAATGCCCAATATCACAAATTTAACTTCTTTGTAGAAAAAAAAATCACTAAAATAGAGGTTTTCTACAGACACATCTTGCCAGTCTACAGGAGACCCATACTACACGGGATGCTCTACCACAGGCCAAGGATAAGTAGAAACTCCAAATAACTGATTTCTCAACTCCTGTTTTAAATTGTAAAATAATAGATTAGGTAAATAAATGAAATAGATATCAAAAATATTGTAAAAATGTTTTATTCTCAAACTTTAAATCTGGCCTGGTGTTCAACGATAAGCAATAATAGATGAACTCTCTACTGAGAGTTAAGGACCAACCATAATAATTACCAATCCAAGTAACTTCTCTTTGCAAATCATTATGGTGCCTAAAATTTTATTCCTTTCCTTGGGTCTTCAAGACATTTTGTGATTTATTTATAGCATTTCTTCTTAAGTTGCAAGTATATTTGAGTGAGAATTTTTTTTTTTACAATTAGATAATGCCAATGAATATCTGATAAAATAATTAAGAGGGAAATAATGAGTGGAAGGGTGGGTTTTCTCCAGTGGAACTGAGAAATTGAGTAGAATTGAGGACAAATTGCCTGCTTTCATAATCATATTCAGTTATAACAGAAGACTTCTCATTGGAGGAAATTACCATGACAGAAACTTCAAGTCAGTTTTTGCATTCATATTTGATTTTTTACTTAATCCAGCAACTACTTATCAGAAAGCTAGTTAGGTTTTGAAGATTTCTCAGACCAAGTCTTTCAAATAAAACATCTCTACCTAAAAATTAATCGTGAAGTGATTATTGGGTATGGAATTGGGTCAGCACCTCTTAAAGTAATTGTGAAGGTCAATACCCAGTCTATCGCCTAAAGAATAGATTTGAAATCAGAAGATGTACATGTCATGGAAATGCTATCTGCCAAAGGAGAAAGAACAAGGGCTTAAGTGTTTCAGTTTGGCATTGAATGTAATTTTTTTTTCTCCAGTGCTTATACTCATTACAGGAAGTGATCCACTAGAATTAAGCCTATACATGCAGAAGTGCCTCAACTGATCACAAAGTTCTGTAAACAATTGTAGTACTGGCCTCGATGTGTCCTACATGAAGGCAGATTTTGTTCAAAGATAATTCTAAGAGACATTATGAGGAGAATAAGGAAGATTAGGAATGCTGTTCTGCTTTGAGCATTAACTTCTCACATATTTTCTTGTTTTCTCCCTCCAAAAGTACAAATTTTTGAAAAACAATCTTTCTTTTGTTGTTTCTTTTTGTTTCTGAGTATTTAGTTTAAAAGGCAATGCATCATTCTTCAAATAAAACATTGTATCCATATTGTGAAGATATTTGTTATAATTTATTTCTCAGCATTTGCTTTTACAAAGTTCATTTCTGAGAATACCTTTTTTTATTTAAAAGATGAATCATGTAAAGGGAATAATAAGAAAAATAGTTTCTATTTTAAAATATTTTGTTTTCTTACACAGTTTTATTGACTAAGTAGATATACTTTCATACTTGCCTAAAACTCACTCAGTAACTTTGATATTCTTGTAGCAGAGCAGCCTGACTAATAAGGCCCATAAGAGCTAGTTTATAATTTTTATATAGAAAACAAAATGAGAAAGAAAATTAGAACAACAGTTTTCTAGTTATATAAATGTATAGTGTTTGTCTAAAATATAATGTGTTTGAAATAATATTTTCTTGAAAATGCATTTGCTAGAAAGATGTTTCTATAATTTTATTACTTTATTTCAAATAAAGACAGCTGTTTAAAATTAATTTAAAATGCAGCTGTTCTTATAACTGCTTCAACAGTTTTGTTGTGTTTCTAAGACTGATCCATGTTTTCAATGCCTTGCTTGAAAGCATCTAAAGAATTATTTCTGGGAAAAGCAGAATTATTAAATATCAAATAAAAATGAGTTATAATTTTAATTTTCTACAAATCAGAATTTTAACACATTACATAAATGATACCTAAATATGTCTTGTAGAATACTTTGAAAGAGAGTAAGAGAAGGGAATATTCTTATGATTAATACTTAAAGACCTAGATATTGTTTTTAAACAATTAAGATTTTTGTGCACCTTCAAAAATAGAATTATAAAATAAAAGCACTTCCTGAGAAGATCCACAGATAATTGTGCTACTATTCCTGGCAAGTATATGAACATTTTGAACCCTATGGCTTTGCCCAGGAGAGAATGACTAAATCACCAAACAAATAGCAGAGAAACAATAATAAGCCACTAACTTGGTAATTCTAAAAATGTCAAAGTTATAAAATTTCATGAAGTCTTGTGTTACATAACAACTTTTGGGTCAGGGTGGCCCATGTATATACTGATTCATGGTCCCTTAAACTAGTGCTGTGGTAGTAATTTTTGTAAGCTTACTCCTTGATGTTCCCACAATGATGAAATCACCTAAGGACTCATTCCTCATAATGTGGCCCTGTTGTTAAGTGACATGTGACTTCACTTGCAGCTATGGAAATGAATGAGTCACAGTTCTAATATCTAAATCTGGCTAAGGGCATTCATATTTAATTTTGGACAAAGGCTTGATATCTACAAACAAAAAAAACTCATTTTAAGAAAGTCAGTCTATAGTCAGTTACTATATCTCTAACTTTTATAGAAAGAGTGCTAGGGAGATTTTAGTTTCTGAATTCTGCAGCTCACTTCATCCTACCCTGCTGGGTAGTAATAGTGAACACCAACAGTTTTCTTCTTGTGTATCATTAGCTTATAGACTGTTTTGTATAGAAACAAAATTCAGTGCTAGTTATGGACTGAAAAATACTTATGCCAAATTCATATGCTGAAGCCCTAAATCCCAATGTGACTGTATTTGGAAATAAGGCCTATAAGGAAGTAATTGAGGTTAAAAAAGTCATAGGGAGGGGTTCTAATCCATTAGGTTTTATATCCTTCCAAAAAGAGGAAGAGACATAAAAGGTCTCTCTGGTCTCTTGTTTTTCTTTTTGTCTGTTTCTATTTTTGCATATATTAAGAAAAAACATGTGAGGACATGGCAAGATGGTTATCTGTAAGCAGAAAGCAAGCCATCAGCAGACATCAGCCCTACTGGCCAGCCACCATGACCTTGAACATTCAGTCTCAAGAACTGAAAGAAGGTAAATTTGTACTGTTCAGACCACCCAGCCTGCTATGCTCTGAAGTGGAAGCTCAGCAGAGTAGCTCAGTGCTAAATACACACATGATTATCCAGCTTCATGTTCAGATATCTTAATGTACACTAATTTAGTGCACAGGTCAGTATTTCTTGCAAACATTTTATACCCAGGAATTTTAAAAAATCATGTACATACCCAACATACATGATCATACATGATCAAACAATGACTCCATGTATGTTAGAAATGATCCTTAAAAATTAAATTACATATAATTTATTATATTTTATATGAAAATAATAGAAAGTTTTTTTTCTCAAAAAAAGAAAAGAAAAGACTAATGGGTAGCAATGAATTATCTAGCACAAAGAGAAAAATATTGTCAGATTTAGAAAATAAAGTGGTAGGTTGCCCTCCTGCCCCAACATAGTACTGTTATCTGGAGTACAGACAACTCCCCTCCCCCATTATTTAAACTGCATAAACTATAATTTTAGTAAATCAAGCAAAGAGCTAATCAAGTTTTGATTTGCTAATTACTTCTCAATTTGATTAGAGCTGGCAGCTAATCATCTCTGGAAATTTAAAGTCAATCTTTCACTCACATTTGCAAATCAAGACTTCAATGTAAAACAAAATTGGGAATATATCATAAAAGTTCTTTGTGTTGTAACAAATAATTAATTTCTATTTGTTGCTACAATTTTAACAAAGAAAAATTTTCTGGGATGCTTCAACAAGTTGAATAATTCATGCAGTGTACCAGCCTATGCTGGAGGGGAACAAAAAAACAGGCCAGTTTTTACAATTTTGTGAAACAGCCCACGTTGAGCCAGGAAAGTGTGCATGCTACATTAAACAAGCACAATATAATTCAAAATCACAATTTCATTTTTATGGTCAACAGTAGTTTGCTGAAGAAAGATCTGCCAAGAAATTGAACCATGAACAATCAATATTATAATTGTTTTTCCAATTAAAACCAGTCTTTACAACATATTTTAGAATTATTAATATACCTAAGACAATATCTCCTTGAAAAATATGCCAAGGCAGGAAAAAGAATGTCACAGTCATTTAAATTCAACAAGGGAAAACATTATGATGAAACATGGTAAAAAAGAAAGTGAGGCAGATGAGTTCCTTCTCATTTCAGGGGAAAATGTCTTTCACAGTCATTTCCCAAATACTATATTTAAAATATACCCTGTAACAAAATTTCTTCTATCTTTGTCATTTTCTGCTCCTATCATAATTATGCAACTTGAAACTTGCTTGAATATACTGCAGTGAATAATGAATCATCTTTTCTATGAGGTATTTCATTATTACTACCACCTCATTAATATCATTTCCAAGCAATATCTTCAGAGGTAAAGTTAAATGAAAGTTTGGGCAATTATATTATACAGTTAGGTTATCTGAGCAAACAATAGACAAGTTTTTTCCTAAAAATTCTGCCAACATAATTGATTAATTTTTTTTTCATCTAATTGCAATGAAAAGTGATGAGCTTTTAAAATTTTCCTGATGAGCTTTTTAAATTTTCCACACTATTCCTTCTCTTTGCTATGAATTAAATATGTGTGATTTACTTCCATTTTCAATTTTTCTATTGTATCATTTCTTCTATGTAATGCTTTAATACTTTACTTGCTAATTTTAGCAGTAAACCTGTAATTCTTAGGCATATAGTTTAAATAATATACGTGTATTGTCAAATTTTGGCCTTATTCCAGAATCTTTGAATCTATCCCCTTAGGAATATCCGCATTTAACCAGAACTTAGGAAGTTAATATTAGAAAGTTCTGTCTATCCACATCTGAGGAAACACTCTTCACTGAACTCTGCAAGGTAAACCCTTCCATTGGACTTGGGCAAGTGAATAAGAAAGACTTCTTTCCAATATTTTTTCTGTGCACCCACTTCCATCTCAGCCCTGTAAAGTGAATTTCCAAGCTCTATTTTGAAGTCAAAGAAATGGAATGTCCTAGAACTATGAGGTGAGTGCACATACCTTAGATATCTACATTCCAGCCATTATTTTGGATATCTCTGATCTTCTTCAAGATATTAAATATAATTTTGCTAGATAATAACCCCAGGCTCCCTTCTCCCTCTCCAAACAATACACTTTTTTTAAGAGGGTGGGTGGATAACCTATGAAGACTCAGAAAGTTGGCTTCTTCAATTGCTTTTAGTTTAGTTAGAAATGTCCAGCTCTCGTTATTTCCTTTTTCACCTCACAACTATGCTATTAGGCAATTATTCTGGAAGCCAACATATTATGACTTTTTCTCCCTATAGTTGTATGGATTTTGTGTGATGCCAGAAATGAAGTTTTGGGCAGAAGAGAGAGGTGTTTATTTGTTTTGTTTTAATAAATAGGTAACTGGAAAAACAACATTATATATTACTATTTATTTTTTAAGCGAAAAGATGATGAAGCAATAGCTTTAAGAGTTAGAAACTATAATCCACTAATATAATACATTAAAAGTGACACATACTCATGACATATAATGTCATGGCGGAAGTTCTAATTTAAAGTGTAATGTGTTTTAAGTTATAAAGCTAGACTTGGGTAGCTTGAAGTAAGTATTAGGCTCTGATCTTAGGCTGATGATGGTTACCTCCTTTATTTAATATTTTAAATAATATTCATCTGTATTTGGAATGTAAGCATAATAGGGCATCAATTAGGTCAAGATTGAGGTGAATCAGACCCACATTTTGAAGCCAAATAGAAATTCCCCTCAAAGATATCCTTAAATTCCAGAGTATATGTTCCACCTAGTGCCAGAACCTTGACTTAGACTTTGATCACTTTCCCACTGAACTTCTGCAATGAATCTAAACTGGCCTCTTTTTAATAGTCCCTTTTCACTTCTACATCCTCTCAAGTGCCATCAGATTGTTCTCTCACCTCTGCCAACAAATTGCCACCTTTAGGAAGTAATCATTTTTCATCACCTTGAATCCTGTCACATTCTGGCCCCTGTCTTACATTCTAGTCTGCCCTCCCAAGGTTCCTGCCACACCAATCTTCCTGCTGTTCTCTAAAGAATGCTGTGTGCTTCTTTAGCTTGTAGCCTCTATTCTGCTAAATGCCATACTGACCCTTCCTCCCAGTGAATGCCAGATTAGAATTGAGAATGGACTGAATGTTATTTTCTCAACATGATCATTACAAACTCTCTCATAACACACTCTCCCAATTCTCAAACCTTCCCTTTAGCATTTTAAATTTAATCATAAAAGGCTATGTGTTTGGGATCAGAGATTTAAGCAAGGATAGTGCTTTGCTCATTTATTCAACAATGAAAACCTGGGACTGTTATGGCATTTTATTTAGTAGTGGAAATACAAAAATAAGATTTATAATCTTCACAATGAAAAAGAAAAAAAAATAAACAGATGGCTACAATACTACAATATTTGGTGAAAAGTACTATGGTAGTGAGATGCACAGGGTCCACAAAAAGCAAAGGCAGAAGACTCCCAAATGTCACAAAAGCTATTAAGGAACAAGGTCCTCTCTGAGCAGCTAATATATTGCTTGGCACTTAATAAACATGGTTTGAATGAGTGAATGAATGAATGCATGAATAGACAGATGCTAATGTGGACAGCACTTTTCTATTTTATGAAATTACTTTGCCTCCTTAAGATTTTAGATCATAAAATCACAGGAGGTCAACCAGCAACATTTTGTCTTTGGTATTTACCACTATTTCCATGTCACTTTTCATTTCCCATTTTGGGTTACTATTGTTCTTGTACACTTGATATTAGTGATTCAAAGTTGTTATACTCTCTGTCCTGAAATCTTTCTCTCTCTTCTCTCTCTCTCTCTCTCTCTCTCTCTCTCTCTCTCTCAAATTATATTTTGAGACAGAGGATCACTGAATAACCAAGATTGGCCTTGAGCTTGTGATCCTCCTGCCTCAAGGTACCTTCTCCCACCAGTAGCTAGATAATAGGTAAGTGCCACCATGCCTGGAACCTCCTTCTCTCTTGATGACACCACTTGTTTACATATTAGTATCCACTCTCAAAATGTATCAGGGAAAAAAAAGAAAACCTTGTTCATTACAAATTAACATTAAAGTGATATGATAATATATGCCTTTTAATTATAAGCCAAATAAGGGGGCACATTATAGACTTATTGACAGTTTTGGGGAAACAAAAAGAATAACCATGAAAAAGAGCAAGACAAATCCTGGATGTGGAACATTTGAGAAGTTAGCTGAACTTGATACCTGGAAAAGTCAATGGCATGTGGTAGAGAAAATTGTCTCACCAGCTTTAAGCCAACACATTTCCCTGCATCTTCTAAAGTTTTGTCCTGAATTTTAAGCAAGGTGTCAAATATCAGAGCAAGCACATTACTGTAATCTGTGATGCAATCTTGGCTAATAGTGATGTGTGTTGCTGATGGAAGACTACCTTACTACCTCTCTACTTTTGATGCTTCATGGACATTTTCCTGGTGTCTTCTGTGATACTATATTAGACTTTAAAGTGAGATAGTTGTAAAAGCTGGTTTGAAGCATCTTTCATACATCATAGGTTTAAAAAAAACAAACTTTAAATTTGTTTTTAAATATAATAGACAATATAATTTTGGGTTATTATTTACCTATAACCAGGAGACTACTCTGCACCTTCACCTACAGAATCATAAATATTGTTTCAATTTGTGCTCTTCTTATTTTACATTATTAAAAAAATATTATCTAAATTTATAAGAAAATATTTGAAACTACTAAAGTAAAAAAAGAAAAAAAACTAGTAACTGTCTTTTGTGTAAATTACATATGTATGCTTGTGATTTACTGATAATATATTTTAAGATTAAATAAATACTGACCCCTATAAAGAAAGAAAGATTCAGGGAGGAAAATTATGCATGAATAATTAAAGCATTTAAGCAAAATTTAAGAAGTATCAAGTAGCATTTCCATCATTACTAAAAAGTAATCTCAGAAAAAGAAAAGGTAGAAAATAGAGTCAAAACACTGAAACACACTCTCTGAGCCCAAGAAAAACATAAGTATATTTGATATGCAGTAGATTTCAAACATTGACATTCTGCAGATTTCTTAAGATACACTGTTATGGTTTGAATATTAGGTGTCCTCCAAAAGTTCATTTGTGCAACAATACAAGAAGGTTCAGGGGTGAAATTATTAGTTTATGAGAACTGTGACCCAGAGAATTAATGTACAGACAGGCAGGTAGGGTGTGGTTGGAGGAAGTAGGTCTCTGGGGGCATTCCTTCAGGGTTTTTATTTTGTCCTTGGTGAGCATAACTCCCTTTGCTTCCTCACTGCCATGTTCTGAGTTCCTTTCCTTTGCCACAATCCTTCACCATGATGTTCTGCCTCACCTCCAACCCAGAGCTTTGGAGTCTGCTGACTATGAACTAAACCTCTTTTAGTGTGAGCCTAAATCATCTTTTCCTCCTACAAATTGTTCTGGTTGAATCCTTTGGTCACAGCAATCTAAAGCTGACTGAAATATAAAACTCATAACTAGTTCTGCTGAAACATACTAAAAAAAACTATTTAGAGAGAAAATGCTTTTTGATCTAATCATCATAATCTTGGTTAAATAACAAACATTTAATATTCAAAAATATATTTTACACATATGTATAACTTTAGTTGTGTCTATTTTTGTGGAGCTCATTATTTGGTAGAAAAATTTAGGAAATACAGAAATGAAGTATTATAAATTTGGAAAATGTCCAGAAAGAGAGCTAACTTCTTTATTCATGATATAATACTCTTTCCATGAACTTTCAAATTCATGCATTTTATATAGATGTTTAAATTATAGCTTTCCTTTCAAATCGAAATCTTCTAAAGAATATTCTGTCTTGCTTAATTTGAGTGTTCAGGAGACATCTGTAATATCTACATACTCAATTAAGAAATAATGATGGTTGTAAATCAACATTTACTGAATAATCCTAATGTGTTAAGAGGGTTTGTTGCATCAAAAGATCATGTTTTTGTCCTAGGAAATATCCTCTTTATAAATGTTACTTATGAGATTATTTACTGCCTTGTGTGATATAGAATCAACAGAATATTGAATGGTAAGGCTGTGGGATGCTTGGGTACCTTTGATGACACTTGATTATAGTGTTCTAGGAGCCTTGTTTTGGCCTTATTGTCACCTAAAGGCTTGTAACAAATTTGTCCTCTTCCATATATTATTTGACCTCAAGGAAACCAGTCTTAAGTGGAAGCAAGATCATGGGTTGTGGACGATACCCTGTTGAACTCTGTTATTACATTCACTTATTAGATGCCCTTGGCCAAGTTATTGTCATTTTTGGAAATTCTGTTTTCTGTTCTGGAAAGAAATAAGCTTAACAATACCTTTTCCCTAAGGCCCTATGAAAAGTAAATGAAAAAAAGAATTATTTCAAATTTGGATCATATTAAATGCAAAAAAAGATTATTATAATTAAATGACATTATAATTTCGATTTGAAAACCTAGTTTATGCGATGTGATTTAATATCAATATGCAGATTTATCTTTACATTTCTTTATTTTAGAAAATGTATGACCTTTGTACACACATTTTTCAATGAAAATAGAAAATACATGATTTAGTCATTGGCAGATAATTTATCACTGAAATAATACCAAAAAGAAATCAGCATAATGTTAATGAATAGCTTTCAGGATAATTGTTGGTTATTCTTCCTATTAAGTCAATTTTATAATGACACATAATAGACATTCCACAATTACCTATTGAATGAATTAATAAATAGATATATTTTCACTAACACACTCTTGTATATTCAAATCAAAGTAATTGTTATTACGAACACCTAGAATAGTGTACATATTATTTATAGCATTTTTGTATTTCAATTTTTGTTATGTTTAATTTCTGTGTGATATAGCAAATTACTTCATTATTATATTAACATAACAAGATAATTCAATGCTAGACTAATTTAGGATAAACTTTAATTCAAAGGTTTCTTCCCCTTAGTTGTAAGAGTTACAACATACAAAATATTGAAGAAAAACTGAACAATATACTTTAAAAGTTTTTAGAATATGAAACAATAGTAGAAATTCTACTAAAGAAACCATCTTAAAAATTACTTTTATGAGGCAACTCTAACTAGTTTCAGAACAGTTATGGTTAAATCTGTAATAACTTTTACTTATTCATAAATAATTTTATTGTGTGGAAAACTAGAGGTAGCATGATAGAGTAGAATATGTCAAAAAACTGAAAGAAGAAGATCTTAGGTTCTATTCCTGGAAGTGACTTTTATTCCTATATTCTAAGAAAATTTTTGTGCATCAGTCATGACATGATCTTTACCATTTTAATGAGATTGTGTTAAAAATATAGAAGAAATAGAGCAGTGAGGTTTTAGAATAAGCTCCAAAGGAAGAAATCTTAAGAAGCATATACTGAAATTCTTCATTTTTTCAACTTGTTACTTATTTAAGCTTTTAAAATATATTGGTGCTATGCTCAGATTTCTCTTGAACTAAGTAATTTAATTTTTTACAACACTTTTATGACATAAGAAATGTTTGGTCTTTATTTTATAGGTCAAGAAACACTGAGCCATAAGTCATGTGAATAAATTGTTAAATATATGTACAAATAGATATCATTCTGTTTTTCAAATAATTTTATTCTTATTTTTAAAGTTACTGTGTGGCTTTTGTCAAGAAATCTCATTGTAATATCAGAAAGTTAGCTATTTAGAATTAACAAAATTACATCCAAGATGATTGATTTGATATAAATCATGGAGAATATGTCAAGTGTATGTCTGGGATAATATACAGACACAAATTATAACATTTCAATATTTATAATGAAATAAATTATTCACACATTTATCATGTTGTAATTAATTCCAGGATATTATGGTCTTCAAAAATTTCCAGAGAAAGAAAGCAATTAATAATTCTGTTTGGGTTTGACAGTAATTTTCAAAACTTTTTCACATACAGTGTTACACAGAAAGAGAAACCATGACAAATTCACTTAAAGTATAGTCAGCAAGTAGGTGCAATTATATGAACTTTTTAAAAAGGAGATAGAAGAGTAAAATAGTTGAAAATTATTCAAAATAAAAATAAATCCCAGGCAATATCTCAAATTCAGTACATAGTTTAGTCCACAAATCTCATAAAAGACATCTATATAAAATAAGAAAACTTTAGAATTCACCTCTTGCAATTCTTCTAATATATTTAAGAAAATGGTCTCTTTATAAGTAACTTGGTCTGTGAGGAATGTAGTAGCATATCTTTAATACTTTATTGAAAATACCTGGGGTTATGTTTAGTCACTTCATTTTATCCTCTTTATCTTTCCTACATTCAAGACATGTCATCTAGTTTCTTGTCTGTATGCCCAAAGTCTGAAGCAAGGGAGTTTAGTCTCTTCCCAAAGAACCCTGGAATTTGATTTAACAGATTTCTCCTTTTTATTTATATTTTATCTCAGGAGTCTGCTCATACAATTCCATAGGTGTTTTGTTTAGGGCTCCTGCTTAATTAAAATTTTACCTCGTCCTTTATTGTCCAACATCAGGCAGAACTGATAGCATTGTGGCAACAAGTGTTAAGTGCTTTGTCATTTACTCGTGTACGTCATGGTTTTACTGTTATATTGCACAAAATTGAATTGGAATGTTATTATTATCACTTTTGGAGCTCATTAACAGTTTTCCCCCCCTTCATATTCTCTTTGTCCTTTTGCATGGAAAACCATTTCGTGCATACAGTGATTGACCACGTAAAAGTGGAGACAATACTCTGAGAACAGGATTGCATCTATTAGTGGTTCTTAATCTTGAAGGTGCATTACAATCACCTTTTGAATTTAAGAAAATTCTGATGTCCCTTTTCTACCCTTAAAATTTTGATTTCAATTGGTGTATGGTGATGCATGGACATTAGTATTATCTGAACATGCCCCTGATAAAAAGTACTATGAAAAATTGTGCATCACTGACATGGTGATTGGCAATTCACATGGTTCAACCTAATAGATTATCCCGTTTTTCTTTTCAAAGTCACTGTTTCATAATATAGTGTTATAAGAATTATTATATTCGTTTCAAAATTAGGAAAACAAGGTTTATAGACACAATGATTTAACAGCACTAGTTCATGTGATTAGAAAGTAATAGTGCCTAGTTTGAAAAATGTTGATATTATTAATAAAAGATGCATTATCTTCAGCAGGCTAGAGTTCCTAAGCAGAAATTCAACAATCATGGGAGAGTGTTCAACAAAGTTACAGTTACCAAGATGAAAACAACAACAAGAAAAAGCTCTTCATTTGTTTGCAACATTACACCTAACAAAAATAAATAAATAATAGTAACTGCCACAAATATTATTTAATCAAAATACTATGATTAGTCAGGATTTTATTCTAAAAAAACTCAGTAAATTACATTTATTGATATTATTTCTAGCTTTGAGAATGTCTAAAGTTGATGTCAATAGATTTGATGAATAGCATGCATACTTGACAATGGTTTATTACACTGAATTCCTAAGGCTGTACACTGAATTTCTAAGCATAGCCATTGGAATTAAAGTAAACCTTTCAATAAAACAATACAGAAGTTATTCTATTTTCTGTTAGATTTTTATCTAAAGTCAGATGATAGCTCACATTAAATTTCCATATAAACAACACATTATATTTTCAAGACATATAATTTGGATTCAGTCTTCCATGAAGAAAAGTTTTGTCCTACTGTGACTCTAAACAAATTGACTGTGAACTTGGGGCTTGTTATATAAACACTGGAAATTTTCCAAAATACTCACAGAAGTGCACCATAAAGGGAGTAATGAAATCAAGACGTTAACCTCATGGGAATCTTTGAATGGGTTGCTGTTTGGGACATAGTCTAATTTTAGCTCTTTATAATTTATACACTTATGGTTGAAGTTACAAACCATATGGTGATAAAGGGAATTAGCCATATATTAAGGAGCCAGCCAAAATACTTTGCTTATGTTAAGCCAACAAAATTCTCTTGCACAAAATATGCAGTCATAAAACAGCTCATCAAATAATACATGATTTTGATTTTGGTATTATTATTCATTTGCTTAATTCATATTAAAATTAAGTTTTGTAGAGGAAAAAAAAGCAAATCATAACAAACCAAAGATGTAACATGAAGTTTCAAGTCTTTGAACTAGTCAATTTTGCAGCAGTTGGCAAATATGAATAAAACAAAAATGTGAATTTGTGTAAGGATAACATTGCTATCATCAATGGAGATTTTAAATTCGAAAACATCTTGAAAAAGGTTTATATTTTGAGACATAATACTGATTGTTCAAAAATATTGCTATTATTTTTGTGCTTTATCAAAATATCAATTAGGAAGAAAATAAATATATTCATATCAAAATTTAGATGAATGTTAGAATTGTATTGTTTAAAATGTCTCAGGTAAACACACCTATTATTAGAAGAGTAGTTTATAAGAAATTAATTTGGGGGAGAAACTGTCCTGTTAACTTACTCCTTCAGTTCTGATTTTTCTTATCTGTATTCTCATATAAGTTTACTTGCTGGCTCAAGCTGAAAAGATATTTGCCTAAAATATGAAAGTTTCTATAGTCTAGCATGCTATTTTATTTTAATTGGTGAAAGATTTATTTCAGTATACAAATGCAAATATGTCAACCTTAACATGCTATAACCCCTGGAATAAAACTGTTGTTAGAGCTGCCACAATAACAGTACATTCAGTTTTCAATACATGTTTATGAGTGCCTATGAATCAGCTCCAGGTGCTGGAGATGACACCGGTTAGCATGAAGATGAGCTGGAGATGGGGTGGGGGGTAGTTTTGAGATAGCCTTCAAGAAAGTCTGTCTAAAGAGATGATTTTCTACCTGAGACCTGAAGTGAAAAGACTGAGCAATTGTTGGAAAAGAAGAATGATGGCTACTCAAAGAATAGAAAGAGTTAAATGTCCCTTACATGTCCCTTGTAATAACTGAATTATTATAAAGGAATTCTTGGTAGAAATTTTACATTTCTTCCTAATCTAGGAATATATGAGAATAATTTGCTTGATTAGTTAAAAATGCAGATACTTTGATATCACTCCATACATTGTTAATTAGTATGTGGAGATAAAAGTTGAAGATATACATTGTTCGATGATCTAGTCTGGTGATTTTTATGTACATGAACAATTGAGGATCATTATTCTGAGGACCTGTTTTTACACTGTAATGTTGGCAGTAATGCCAGGTAAGGTTTCCCACAGAGGAAGATCACAGGCTTGTCTCAAATAAGAAATCAGACTGTGCCAATTGGAAGAGAGTAGAGGGAAAAAAATCATTCCCATACACTAAAGATCATGATTAAAGATCATCAAGCATGGATCAAAATGGAAATTCACCACAATGAAATCTTAAGATTTTTAGGGAATGATAGATAGCTGGAGTGGAAAGAAGAGATCAACCCAGGAAATGTTTGAACTTCCTGCATTCATGAATTTGCAGAGAGTACTAGCAAAAGGTCAGGTCCCAGTTTCTAACATAATCCACATTCCTATAAATAATAGAGGACAAAATAATACAGGAAAAAATATGTTACAAACATTTGAAGTAGATCAAGAATATTAAACCCGTTTTACTACAATTCCTTATTTACATCACAAGTAGTATCTCTATCCCTAAGGGGACTAGATTATAGAGAAAAGCAAACTCAAACATTTGGCATAAAAACTCAATGACATAGTTCCTTTCGTTATTCTAATATTTAATGTGAAGAAAATGAGAATTTTAATGCCACAGAGTTGTGTGACCCATCTGCTCATTTCTAACCAATTTTTTAATGCAATTTCCAGGCTCAGAGTGGGAAAGAATAGAACAGCAAGTTTTTGTCTTTGCTAGACCTTTGATTATCATCTGGTGACTTCCATTTAGTAGTTGGCCTAGGTAAAGTTTCTTCTCTATATCTAAAGGAAACTTCTTGAAAAATGTCAACTTCATGTTTTGTTTGTTTGTGTGTGTGTGTGTGTGTGTGTGTGTGTGTGTGCAGATTAAATGGTGTTTTAGTAAGCTTTTTCATCTTTGTTACCAAAAGACTTGATGAGAACAATTTTAGAGGAGAAGGTTTATTTGGGGTCTGTGGTTTCAGAGGTGTCAGTCCATAGATGACCAACTCTGTTGCTTTGGATCTAAGGTGAAGTAGAACATCAAGGCAAAAAGGTATAGAGTAAAACAGCTCAGGACATGACTACCAGGAAGCAGAGAGAGTTCCTCTAACCATGGACAAAATATATACCCCCAAGGCATGCCCCTTCAATGACCCATCTCTTCCAGCCACATCCTACCTGCCTACAGTTACCACCCAGTTAATCCCTATCAGGGGATTAATGCACTGGTTAGTTTAAAGCTCTCATAACCCAATCATTTTACCACTAAAGTTTCTTTCATTTTTTGACACCTAAACTTTTGGGAGATACCTCACATCTAAACTGTAACAAATGGTAAAATACGTGCAAGCCCATCTAAAACTATGCCTGACACCTGAGGCCATCACTAATCATCATTGCTTTTCTCTTTCCTATCTCTTAAAAAATGTTTTTAGTTAAATATCTGTTATTAGCTCATAATAATTCACATGGAATCTATAAACCTAAACTAATTCAGACATTGTTGTCTGTATTGTTGATGAGGTCATTTTCTTTCTATTCTCTGTATCACCAGTATTTGTATTACTTTATTCTTTCCTCAGACTTTACTCATCATTTTATTGACAAAACTTGTGCTGTATTTCTGAAGCATACATATGTTTCACAGTTAAACAATGAGTAGCAATTCAACTTTATTATCCTTTGTTCTGTAAGAAAAGTGCCTCCACCAAGGTATTCCAAAGTATCTTTGAAATGTTACCTCAAAATTCACGATATGATTATGTACACAAGTTGTGTCCCTACTATACCATTTGAAATTCACAGAAATTACAATTACATGATGGCAGGATAACTGTTGTGTTTCTATATGTTGTTAAAACTAACTGTAGAATTTTTTTAAATAACCATAGTCATCATGTATAGAGTATGAGCTTGTTTTCAATGTATGTTTTTTACTGTGTAGTGATCATAATTAATATAAAATTATCCTACATTATTAGGCTAGAATAATTCTTGTGTATTAAATATATATTACCTATGGTTCATAACATTAAGTCAATTTACATAAAATGATAAAGGCAAATAAACAAAAAATATTTTCTGTGTGTTTTAAAGAATTTGTGGGTTCAGATAAATTTTCCCATGTAATCTCCTTTTGAGCTTTTACTTTTTTTCATATAGGATTCACCTGCTTGATATAAGTGTACAAATAGTAATATTTTAGTTCAAGCAGGTATCCTAGTGCAACCAAATATATATATGGAAGGGGGGTGACGCTATGAATATACTTTCTTATTATTGATATCTATAATCTGTAAAGAAACCTGCTATGCAGTATTAGGAGTTAAGATGCTGAAACCCTAGATAGATTGCAGGAGTGAAATAGATGCCAGTACATTTTTTTTGTTTAGTTGTAAAGTAGAAATAAAAAGAACATAAAATTCCTGGGTTTGATTGATATACCAACACAATGACTAAACAGACCTGCAAGTAACAGCTGTAAATAACATCAGGTACTCCTAAAGCAGAGGCACCTTCTGCAAAGGCAGAATTATTATGTAATTATATCTACTTTTCCAAGTTACAAACTATTCCCTGGCAGGGATCCACTTCTTCATTCATTACAATTCAATATAATTTGAGCTGCTAAGGTAAAGTGTCTCCCGGCAGGGGGCTGCAAATGAATCCTGCTGATGCTTTTATTACTGCCGATTCATACTGTTCGGCCCAACACTCAAACAACTCCAGCGCTTAGGGAAGCATTTGGAAGTGGTTATTTTGAAATAGAGCAGAGAACCTCATCAGGATGTGAAAATCCAGGGAATCTAGGAAGAGTCATACCAGTACCTGCTATTCCTTTGCTGTACCTTTACTAGATTTGATTGCTCACAATTGTCCAATTTTCTAACTAACTTATATCTTCAATAAAAACTTTGGAAATTCGTTTCCAACTAAAATGAGAAATGAACTGTTGGAGGGCTGACATTTTCTTTGGGATACACACACACACACACAGAGATATTTTTTAAATTTTGCATTATTTTGTTAGTTAATTATATTACATTTTCTTACTTTTTTTTGTATACCACATTTAAAGTAACAGAATAGTAGAATTTTAGCGCATGAAAAACCCCACCATTATCTTAATTTGAGAACTTATAGAGAAATGATGTCTCATGTTCTAGCTATGTAGTACTCATATCCTCAGGATACAGCACACTCAGGTGGCTAAACCATTGTGATTCAAATAGTCTTTTATTTTCTCTTATGTGAATATTTAACATTTGCTATGGAAAGTATTGCTTTTATACAATTATAGGTGGTTCCACTGTGTGCATATATGAACATTTGTATTTATATGAATATAAACATGTGTATATATACATATACTCCTATCTATATACATACACATGCCTATCTGTCACAGATAGAGTCTTAAAGAAAAAGTTGTATGGATCCATTTCAAATTAACAATCTTTCATGTGCATCTGTGCAGGTAAAATGAGATGCTTTCTAATAGAAAGCAGAAGGAATTACAAAGCCAGAGCCTGAAATAAAGTGTCATTGTTCTTGGAACTGAGTTCTATTCAGCAATACAAAGGTCATCTTAATGATCTGAAAGTTGATGATATCAAAAGCAAAGTTTCTAAAGACACACAAAATAAGGAAGGAATATTTACTAAAATAACATTTTAATTCAAGTTTACTTTATTGCCAGTATTTTCAAGTGCCATGCTGGCCTTGGGGCCTCTTACTAATGCTAATGAAAGCAATTTAACTAACATTCCTACACATAGTTCAAAGAAAAAGTCTCCAGTTTGACTCTACAGTCTAGAAACTATTTGAAGGACCAGGGCCTTTAACTGTGACAGTTAAATATTCCTCCTCCTTAATGGGTTTCATTTCTGCCCTCAATGATTGAAGCCCAGCTAAGCACTGACTTACTAGCCAGCAGGCAATTTCAACTTCTCTTTTATGTATATCTAGCTGCTTTTAAGGAAAAAATAAGGGGGGGGGGCTGATGCCTGTGAAAATGTGGGATCATTAACAATGGATTTTGCAATGCTAAAGTTTAAGGGAAAATAGATACTCATTGTCATAATTATAGTGTCTACAATTTACAGATTTTGAATTAATAATTGATAGTTTTCAACCACATAAGGAACATTTCTGCTGTCAACAGTAACTGACAAAGTAATGACTGTTTTATTGATAATATTTTAGAAAAATCATGGGAAATTATAACAAAATATTAAAAATAAAATGAGGGGATATAAATACATACCTAGAAATAGCTTACATTACTTTCTTAGTGTGAGAAGACATAACTCAGTCATGGATGTCTTTTTTGAGAAAAAGATAATTATCCTTCATGGGTGAGACATTTGATTTATTCTACTGAGATTCATTTCATTTCATTGTAAATTAAACTGTTTAATTTAATATTTCCAATACTACCTGCTACTAAGGGGCATCAGTGATGACTAACAGCAAGCTGATAAATCAGTTATATTCATATTAAACAGAATGTTTATAATTATTTTCATAAGTTGAGTTGTCACTCTGATATCATTTAATCTTTCTTCCTTTCTAATGACCTTTCAATTTAACTAGAAAGCAATCCCAAATCTACAAAGACCATGCTGTGCAAAGTCATACTTCAATATTTAGTTTTTGTTCTAAATCAATTAGGAATAAATGATTGAACATAAATATCTGTTATAAATCTGACAGGATTTTATAGAAACCTATTGTTTGGAATTATAACTTTGCCTCATTGTTTAAAATAATACAATTTTAAAAGTTTTTACTTTACATACTATTTTCCAAAATGAATAACAATCAAGTTTGGTAGATATAAACCTAATATGAAATATCTTTCTACTTATAATATTGTAATAAAAATATTGAGAGCTATATATGAAAAGCAGATTTAAAATCAATGTTTTATGTTTAATCAAAGTAAAACAAGGAGCAAATTTTTTTCTGATATCTATCACAGTGCTAAGATTCATTCTAAACAAACTCCAAATCAGCATATGATAAAATTTATTATTAATATAAGATAAAAATCTTTAAAGACACCTCCCTAAATTTTCTCCATTTTCACCTCTCTTACAGAGTGCCAGTCAATATTGTGTATAATAATACCCTTTTAGAAAGGTAACCTCCATGCTGTGGTATGCCTTTAGAGTGCTCATCTATATGGATTGAAAGTGTACATAGTACTTATGTTCAATAGATCTAAACTGTGTTAGAATGCAGTAAAAATAATAATTCCTCCTTCAAGTGAAATTATGCATTGCAAAGGTGACAGTGTAATATTTATTTACATCTGTCATATGTATGTATATATGTATGTATGTATTAATGTATGTATTAATACTGGGGATTAAACTCAGGGTGCTTAATCACTGAGCACTGTTCCCAGTCCTTTTTTAATTTTTTATTTGTTCAATTTTGAGACAGGGTCTTACTAATTTGCTTAGGATCTCACAAGTTGCTGAGTCTGGTTTTGAACTTCCAATCCTCCTGCTTTAGCCACCAAAGTCACTGGTATTGCAGGCATGTACCAACTTGCCTGCAGAAGTCTTGTATGAGAATGATATGCTGACATAACAAACTGTTGCTCTGCCATTCCTTCCAAACCACTATTTCCAATTGCCGGGAGCATTTATGCAAACAGTTTATAAGAGCTGATACTTTTTTTCCCCATATTTAACCATATGAAAATAGACCCTACCCATATATAAAGCAAGCAAAATTGTTTGAGCTAATTTTCTAGGCTTAAGGTTTCATGTTGTTCACATTTTCACTTGCCAATTTTAAACTAAAGTATAGACTTTAATTTGGTAAAACTAACTAATCCTTGGAGAAGATGTAAGTAATGGAATGGAAATGGAGAATTCTCTATGCTCTTGTCGTGTAGTTTTACTCACTTCTCAACTTCTTATCTACAAAACATGAAATGCCGAGGTAGGACGGTCATATCAGTCTGACAAGTTGTCATAGTGCTCAGGCCAGTGCTGATTTGGTAATTTCTTTGTTTGTGGTGCTGAGGATCGAACCCGGGCCCCACACATGCCAGGCGAGCGCGCTACCGCTTGAGCCACATCCCCAGCCTGATTTGGTAATTTCTTGATGTGTCAAAAGTCTGAAAATCTTGTGTTCATTATCCAAATCAAAGGATTTTCTCAGATTTCCAAAGAAAAAAAATTAAAAAAAGATTTGAAGCAATACAAGTTAGTAGAAATGAATCTCTTCCTAGAATAAATTTGAGTCTTCTTTTATTAAAGGTTTTCACTATTACAACAGAGTACAGTAATTGCATCAAACTAAGAAAGGGTGTATAAAGACATAATACATTATAAATTATTTCTTATTATATGTGCTGGGCAAAATAAATCTCATAAGAATTTAATTCAAATTTTCAAAGTTATTGCTTTTAACAGGTAGAATGCTTATAAGTTATTAACATAGGAATATGATTTTCCCTTAGGATTATTCTTTCCTTACTTCCTTTAAATGTTTCATTCATGAATAGATCTTTTTTTTTATTTTAAAAAATGAATTTGAGAGGAGCCTCTATATACTGGTTTATATAACACCCCTAAAGCACAATTCATTATTTTGCATTTATGGTGTTTTTAATACCTAATTGTAATAAATAAATATAGTTTTTTTTTCAATCTGAGAGATACTAGTCATATGTTCAGTTTGATTACATGTTCCTAGGAAACCATTGAATACTTTTGTGGGAACAGAGGTCAACTCCTGCATTGGCATATGACAGCACTTTGTTGTTAGCAGGCACTCTCATTGTTGAAGAACATTATCTGGAAAGTACACTCTTTGAGCTTTATTTTCTTTTAAAGAAATAACAAAATAAAGCACATCTTATTTACAAATGAAACTCACTAGTTAGTGGACTTCATCTCAAAATAACTTTTTTAACAACTAGAACGCTCTCAAAGACATAAATTTTTATACAAAGTGGTATTCTCCCGAATTTCAGAGGCATTTGACTAAAGTTAGAAATGATCCCACAGTGCTGTCACAGAAACATATGCCAACATCAGGAAAAAGTGGGTCTAGACAAATTTGATGATCTCTGTAAGTTCTAATGATAACAATATCCCAGGACTATGACTTTGCATTTTGTTCCAGATGATATCGAATCATTGTTTGAAAGTTGTTCTCAGGATTGCACAAATGTTTAAAATTAAAATTTATTTTTAAAATGTTATTTTGTTGTGTTTAATGATTCTACAAAAATCACTGAGAAAATGGGCTATTGGTAGCAAAGTACAAATTCAGGGTCTGGGGATGGAGCTCAGTGAGAGAAGAGGCTGTCTAACAAATGTGAGATCCTAGGTTCCATCCCTGGCACTACAAAAATCAATACCTAAAGAAGAAGCACTTCTAATCTTATAACTAAAATTACAGGTATTTCTTATAGAAATTTCATAAAGGTAGTTTCTTTTGGAATAGAGCCAATATTATCTCTATTATCTCTCTAACATCTTTCACCTGGGCTTATATTTGTGTTTGTTTACTAGTTAATCTATGAACTTCATACAGAAATTTCTTTAGTTCATGTTAAATTTTGTAATGTACATCCTGCAGTGAGATACAAGCCAAATAATAAAATTTTCTTGATTATTTGGTTAAATTGAGCATTTTATGTTCTTCATATCAAAACAGTGCTTTGATACCAATATTTTCAGTTATTCATTTTTATATCATCTCTCCTAGGTGTAATTCCATTCCGTGTGAATTCATCACTCGGTACCCAAGGACATGACAAGAGAGAGGATACTGGGCTCTTGGATATGAGTCAATGCTACTTGCCAATAGCTTAGAGGTCTGGCTTCATATTCACAGTGTCTGTTCACATGTTTGAGAATAACTATCACTTTCATGAAAAGATATTTAATCACACTTTCTATTTGTATAGTAGACTGTAAAATGATATGCTGACATAGCAAACTGTTAGATGTTTCTTCAGTGTATGGGTTAGTTTGAGTTTGTTCCTTTATGGATTTCTGACAGTCTGGGACTTGGGAGATTTAGTTGTAAATTCTCTTGGTCCCTATATAAGCAATGCTGATTTTATGCTTTTCACTGACCTGAGTGGAACAGAGGGGAGCCATGGGGTTGGAATTTTTCCTTAAAGATAAGATACATAAACACATTTTCTAAACCTCTCTGTCAGAGGGATGAAAAGAAGTTTAAGAGTTTCCTCTTGAGCATAAAGACCAAATTTATAAAACGGCAGAGGCAAGAATAATAGTGATCTTCAGGATATCTTAATCTTCACAAGTCCTTTGGTACCATTCTTGAAATAACACTGATGGGTCAGATTCAGATAAGCTAGGTTGTTCCCTCAGAGAGCTTATAGTTAAAAGACCCAAGGTGAATTCGACACATGAGAGAAGTGTCAGGTGGTGTATCTTAACTGATGTGCTGTGATCTCCACAGACAGATGATTTCATAAGTGAAATGGCGAAACAGTTGTAAAATGAGGGAAGCAGTGTAGATGGTTTAAAAGAATCATTTTGTTTCTTCCTTCCTTCATTCCATCCTCCTTCCCTTCCTTTGGCTTTCTTTCCTTCTTGACAGTTTAAAGCTCCATGAGATTATTTTTACTAGAGAATGTCAGTTACCAGTGAAAAAACATGACTATAAAACTAGGTACTAGTATTAAATATTTTTTTTATATTTCAAGAAACCTGCTGCCTGAAATTATACTTATATTTTCATTTACTGACTATAAACACTTGTAGTTCACAGAGATGATATCCAAAATTTTGACACTCTTGTCTATATTCCCACTTTGTCCTGTATATAAAACTGTTAGATGGTTTATAATTGAGGTTTAATTGGGGAGGTGGCACTTTTGTTTCCCTGTTAGAACTGGAAGTTTCTAAAGACTTAACTTATATTTTGTTTTTCTTCTTGTTTATAGGTTACTGTCTGCTGTGTTTAGAGACTGGTATTTTTTTTAGTTGATATTTGAATTAAGTGTAGATATATGTGTGACAAAATCATAATTATTAACCTTATTGAGCACTTACAGTGTGTCAGGCACTCACATGACACCACTACTATCATCATCTTACCAACGAGGAAGTGAAAACAGAGGCACGATAAATAAATTAACTAAAATTAGCAACTTACAAATGGATTAGAAGAACTCTGTCATAATTACTGGATTGCATGCTTTTAACCACAGTGTTAAACACCAAAAGGTGTAATTTAATGAGTGTCTAGGATTCATACAATACAGAAAATGGCAACAGATAGTTTCAATGCAAGATAAAAAGGACAATCTGAATATGAGAGTTAATTGAGAAAGTCCAGTTCCTTTTATAATAACAACAAAAGTCTTACTCTGTTAAAACAAAGAAGTGCAAAGGAAAACAGTTGGCCAAAATTGTATTCTTTTGATAACAAATCTGTCTCTAAAGAGAAATGAGGACAAGGGAGATGCATTTCTTGTTTTCATTTGGTTTTTTTAGGTGCAACTACTTAAAGTTTTTTTTGTTTGTACTTTTTTTTTAATGCTATAGTGCTCCATAGCCAATAAATTTACATGAAAACTAATTAGACAATTCTTGGAAATGTTTATGGAAATCATTTTTTGATTTATACTTTCATTTTTTTTATCTACTCAAACATTCACATATTCTTAGAAGTATCACTATTTTCACTGAAACCATTTACATATTAAAATATGTGGCAACAACTAGTAAGTAGTAGGTTTTCCCTCATTATGTGGATAAAGAAGAAGGAGGAGGAGGAGGAGGTGGAGAGAAAGAGAGAGAGAGAGAAAAAAAGAAAGAAAGGAAAACAACTATTAAATTCCAAAGAAATAAAGATCACACATGTACAGATTCATGCATGGATGTTTCAGTCTGTACATTTTCAACCTAACATCAGGGCAGCAGTGATATGCAGAGTGCCAATATGCAGATCTCCTTTACTGTATGAGAAAAACCAGATAATTCTTCACATTGAGAAACTTAAAAATTTTCAGTATCACTGAAGTTATAGTAAAAAAATAAATGCAGGAGTAGCACAGTAAGTGCCAGTTTATTAAAATATACAGACAAGCTGAAATTTGAGTGATAATAAGTAATTAGAAACGCCAATTGTTTAAAGAGAAAAGAAGAGTTGGATATTCTCTAGGGATTTCTCTTTCACAGAGTAAATGAGTAGAACAAAGAGTAAAACTTACAAAGGTGAATAAGAGTGTTAAGTGATAGTACAAAAACTAGTATCAAGGAAAAGTACAGAAAAATAAACATATTTTAATATAATATAAATGAAACAAATATTTAATTTTTGCTGTATTTTACTTAAATCATTTCAATGACACTTAGCGGTGTACTTTGAATAATGGCAGCTCAGAAGCCCAGTCTGATTGATACCTGTCCCTCCACTTCATTTTGGGCTACTCCATTTCATCTGCAATTCCACTCTGAGCCTGTCTTTTTCATGTGAAGTGAAGAAATAAGTTCAACAAATCACTAGGGTTGAAATTCAGATGAGACAACTTTGACTTTGAGAAGAACAAAAGCTTGAGTATCACCATGATGGAACAACAAGATAGAAAGAGATTGGGTCCCTGAGTGACCTCATGGAGCAAAGCCACTCCACTGAGATAGCAGACTGCTCACTGTAGACTATTAAGCATGAAAGCCATCTTGTGTGTGCTCCAGAAATGGGGATCTTTTTGTTACATTAGATTAGCCTGTTTCCTAATTAATACAATGACTGAAAAGAGACTGAACCATGCAGGAGTCCAAGAGGAAAATGGAGACTTTTATCAACCATCTGTGAATGGCACAAAAACCAGGAACAGATACTAGCTTGAAACTAAACATGAACAAACCAAACCATCAAGAAAATCCACACAGAAGGAACATTATTCAGCACAACTTGCTTGGCTTCTTGAAAAGATCTGTGTTATAAAAGATAAAGAGAAGTTGGTACCACATTAAAGAAACCTAATGGATCATGAAAAATAAAGGCAATGCATGATCCTTGCCTAAACTGAGTCTAAAAAAAAACAGACTGTGTATGAATATATATATATAACATATTGATACAAGTGGAGAAATGAGAATGTGAAAAGCATATTGACTAATAAAATAGTATCAATATTACATTTCTTTTAACATTGTAATTATATTGTAAGGTATATACATATGCTATAATATAGGAAACACATTGAAATATTTGGGGATAAAGTGTTCAATGTCTGTAACTTATTCCCAAATAATTCATAAAAATAATAATTGTAGTAGTGGTAATAAAAATTTATGTATATGACAAAATATTAGCAATTAATAAAAATAGGTGAATCCAGGTGGAGGGTATATTGATGTTTTCACACTAATGTTACAATATTTCTGTAGATTTAAAATTAAAAAAATAAATTTTGGGAGATCACTTTTTTCATTCCTTTTTTCTCTTTAGTTTGCACATAAGAGAGAAAACATTTCACTCTTGACTTTGTGAGTCTGGTTTATTTCAATTAGCATGATATTCTCTAGTTCTATCCATGTGTCAGCAAAGGACATAATTTCATTCCTCTTTATGACTGAGTATAAATATCACATTTTCTTTGTAAATTCATCTATTTATGAGCATGTATAAAGATATCACAATGCATTCTGATTTTATATCTAACTATAATACATCAAATAATAATTAAGTAAATAAAAGCAAGACTAATAGAATAGAGGAAGGGGATTAGGGGAAGGAAGAGGGCAAGTAAGAGGGTATAACTGAGGATTGAAATGGAGAAAATTATGTTATATGCATTTATGAATATGTCAAAATAACCCTGCTTTTATGTATAACTATAATGTACTAACATAGTAATAATAAAATAAAAATATTGGAAAAAATGTCATCATCTGATCTTATTACAATATGCAATATTTTCAGTATTTTATTTCATTTCAGTATTTCTGTTCTTAGATCATTTTTTTCACTTTACATTAAAATTATTTATTTCCATCTTGATTACCAAGCTAAGTATTTCTGCACTGTATTTTTGTAGCCACATTTTTGTATCTCTCCTCACTTATTTCTGGATAATTCCATGCTTCATATGATGAAGTGGATATCAGTTTCCTCTCTTAAAACCCAATGGCACAGTCACCACTATCATGATGATACATTTTTGCATTCAATCAAATCTCATATGATCTATTTAATTGGAAGATTTAATAAGTCATCTTAGTTTAATGACATTCAAACTTGTTTTATTATTATTATTGGGAATATGAATTATTAAATAATGTCATTTTAAGATAGTGTGGTTCAGTGACAAGACTCACTATATCTTGGGTCACATAGCCTTGTATTCTCTCATTTATTATATGCTACATTTTGCACCTACAGAGCAGGGAGAATAACATCAATTACTTAAAAACTTAGGATATGCAAATCACCTGACAAGTGAAAATATTGTAAAGCATCAAATTTAAACAAAATTTCATATTTGATGACCATTTAATTTAAATAGAAACATCTTTGTAGAAGTTACTAATTTTGGGATGGCTTTATTTAAAGTAGAAATTATCTTTAGTGCCCTTTTCTATGTGTATGTAAAGTATATTTTATGCTATGATTAACATATGTTTTGAAAACTCAGAATGAAATTAGGCAATGTAGATATTAAGAAGGCTCCTATATTGATAAAGGGTAAAAATTTATTCTTGTAAACTGCCTTTATACCAGTACTGTTCTTTTTATCAACTATTAGTGTTTGTCATTAATAAGTGATTATCAAATTTTGTCAATTGTTTAAAAAAAACATAATTTGGTTCAGTAATAATGCCCAACAAACCATAACATAACCAGGCTCTTCCCATTCAGCATAACTTCACAAGTCAACCCTCACTCATCACTTTTTCATACAAGCTTCCTAAAATGTCTCCAGACAGAAGCTCAGAGCCTTCTCCTTCACCAAATTAGGCTTCTTTGGTAAATATCTTGAAATCTCCTGAGTCAATGATTTTCCTGAAATTGTTACTGAGAGTACTATCTTTTTTTTTTTAATTCTTTTTTTTTTGTAGTTGTAAATGGACAGAAGGCCTTTATTTGTTTATTTTCATGTGGTGCTGAGAATCAATCCCAGTGCCTAACACATGCTAGGCAAGTGCTCTGCCACTGAGCTATAGCCCCAAACTGAGAGTACCATCTTTTTTATATGATCTGAACAGACAGGGAAAATAACCAACTCATATTTTATCTCCAGAGAGGTACGAATTACATGAAGGAAATCTCCCCTGTATGTGACTATTTGTAAGTATTAAGGAATTGGGGGACCCAAATTCCAAAACAACAGGGTAATTTCCTATTGTTTGCAGAGTTGGTGCTGCCATTGAAATCCCATGAATTTACCTTAGACTATCAAAGTATATCATTACTCTATTCTCAAAAAGAGAAAAGGAGGAAAAGAGGAAGAAGAAAATTAGATGGCTATAAAAAGTAAAGTATAATATCTAGAATACATTTGATTCAACTGCCTGTGGAGATTATTTTGTTTTGGTTCAAATGAATCGTTCTAATTCTAAAACCATGCTTGATATTTGAGTGCAGTTCAAGTTTAATAGTATGAAAGGTAAGTGTCTAGAAAGTCCATGTATGTTCAAAATGTCACAAAGTTCCACTGAAATTGAAAGGTTTTCTATGACATTTTCTTGTGGAATATCAGACTCTGACTCTCTCCCCATCTCTCCCAACCTCCTCTCTCTCCTCTTCCCTTTCTTCCTTTCTCTGTGTAGTAAAGAGACCATTCAAAAGCACAAAGACATGTAGAACAAAGAAATCAATAAATAACAAATTTGAAATTAGAAGTAAATAAAGAACAAGGGAAACATTATAAAATATACATCTGCAGTTAAGTGGCTATGCATTTGTGCATTCAATTTCATTCTTTACCAGCAATTGCATATGTCTAGAGCAATATTGGACACTTCATTTTGCTAATAGAGCTGTTTCAGTGCCTACAAGTGACTATGACTGTAGCTGAGAACAAAAGTAGTCATTTTAGCATTTTTGTGAAAAGACACCAAGTTCACCTAGAAATAGAAGTACCTATAAAAATGAGTCTGAATGATGTCATCACAATAATAGAGAAACAAACAAAATTGGGCTCTGTAGCTAGAAGTCCACACAAATTTTCAGCACCTCTCTACTTTATGAACTCAGAGCCAAAATTTTTACATGAGATTTCTGCAGGTTTATAGCTATCTTGCACTATCTAGACATGGGCCAGAGCAAGAGATAATGAATGAGCTACAGTCCTGTAAATTGTTGCCATTAATAGACACTGCTGAAAAGTATACATACTTCCAAAGAAGGCATTTTAAAGTAAAAGGGGTAGGATGTAAATAAAACAGGTCATTTTTTTCCCTCTTTCTTAGCTGTGTTTATTTAGTAAACAAATGTATACCACTACAGGCTATTTCTTTTCAACACATTTTTTAAAATTTTAACAGAAATATAATTATTTCCCTCATATATGAAGCCTTTACAAATATGTGTGTGTGTAAGTTTTATACGCATCTTGAAATGTTTGCTCAATTATATTTTATAATGAAGCGGTATGCTTTAATTAGGTTAATATGTTATGAATATTTAACATTAAATCCTATATATGTCAATCTTTTACTATTAAACAAAAAGATTGAGTAGATGCAACTGATTCTTTGATTTTCTCACTGCTTAATATTCTCTTTGTATTTTCACATTCGATTTATCAATGCATCTGCATGCATTAGAAAAGAACTTTTCGCATCATGAATCCATGTAACTACCTTATTCCTGTGTGTGTTTATATCCTTTTTCTATTCAAACTGTGAAATTTGTCATTAAGCCACAACCAACCTGTGAAATCTGTCATTCCCTCTCTGTGATTTATAGCAAAAAACTCCATGATCAATTAGAACTGTACTTAAACATATAATCAATGGGATGACTGGTCACAGTGCAAATTAAGAATCTTAAAAAGCAACTTGATTTCAATTTAATAAGTCATTTATTTTTTATGATAAATACACATCAATATGTGATTAATATACTTATTGAGATTTAACTATCAAGCTAATAATAAAAATCTGTTGCTAACATAGCTATTTTAAAACTTTCCTATTGTATAGATATTATGCTTCAATAAGTGTCTCTCATGACAAACTTATTATGTTATAGGATTAATTCAAACCATAATAAGTTGTTTTCATATTACCACGGGTAGTATTTTTGTTGGTTTCAAAATGGTTAAAATTTTGCATCATAGTATTTCAAACTTAAATATGTAGCTCCTAAATCATTACTTTTTGGTCTTTCCAGCTTCCTGTCTTTCCCTGGCTTTTCTTGACTGATTAGCCAAACCTATTTCTTCTTCCTGAATAAGGTAATTTTGTCTGTTTCAGATATGAACCCACTTCTCTAAACTAAACCTCCACCTTCAAGCCCATCTTAATACATAGACTTAGTTTTGTCTACATCCAAATGAAGCTGCCCTATCAGCATGCTCCTCAATTCCAGTAAGTACTCCCTCAACAAGAATGCATTTTTTTTCAACATCCAAGACTGCCCTCCTGTATGCTTCAAGGACATTATGCAATCTCCCCATTCTCTAAGGAAGATGGGCTGACTGGCTACACCTTTCATCTCATACATTTTGCTTTATTCTCTGCAAATACCCTTCACCCCAGTGAGTTTACACTCATCTTCTAAGACACAGCTCAGGAATGGCAATCCAGTGGAATCTAGCCTCCCAATCATTCCCTCTTAGCCAGTATTAATTATTCCCATTGTGCTCAATAACTGTTTACAAATTACTGCTATGTGTTCAAGAGTTTATTAGAAGTGATTTATAGTTATTTTCTTCCATTTTTTATCTTCAGGGTAATTCAAAGCAGGGATGACTTTATCCATTTATATATCCCTTTTCATGTCTCACTCTAAGGTAAGCATTCAATTAATCCTTGTAAATTAAAATCCTCCCCCTACCCTGGTTTTAGCCTGTGGCCTTCTATTAATAAATTATTGGCAGTATTCTGGAAATTTGCCAAAATAATTTTATGTTTAATAAGGACATATTGGCAACCTCACCAACATTATTATTACTATCGGAGAAATAAATATATGTTTCCACTAGCAAAATGTCACATTAGCTATGACAAAGAAAGATTATTATGTTCAAATCACAAAAGACATATTGAAAAGCACTATGTATGAGATTTTCCTTAATCCCCTGATATTCTCTTTTGATTACTCATAAACTTTCTTCTTTCTTTTCCTCTATATTCTATTATTTTTCAAATGCCAGCAAATGAACTTTCAGAACTACGTAGTAAATTGTGACAGACACTCCCAAAATAAATAATTGTTATTTTTATCTACATCCCTCTCATGTGACATTCTGACTTCCAGAGAAAAAAATTACATGATATTTTTTCTCAAGTTCCAAAGCTCATGAGAATGTAAGACACAAAAACGAAATTAAATACTTTATATTAAATCATTTTATTGAAAAACAAAAAGTCATAATCAACTCTACAGTATTTTTAAAGCCTTCACTATACTGACATTTTAATGTATGATTTTAATAATTCTAAATTAAGAATATTAAGAACAATTTCAAGATACATGTAATACATTTATTACTGCTTGGCATAATGAAGTGGTAAGGAGTGCAATCCATGGAGCAATACTGAATTTAATCTCAAATCTACTTCTTACTAGCTGTGTGTCTTCCGGTAATTATTTGCTAACATTCCTTTACTTCAGTTTCCATTCAGTTCTAAAACTTGCAAATCATTTGTCAGAGTGCTTAGTATATTATAAACACTCAAAAGAGCTGGGATTATTCTTACTTGTCTATTATTTTTGCATATTGATCTCTTCAACTAATTATTCTGATCAGCTTTTCTTTTTTTTTTTAAAGAGAGAGTGAGAGAGGAGAGAGAGATAGAGAGAGAGAGAGAGAATTTTTTTTTAATATTTATTTTTTTAGTTCTCGGCGGACACAACATCTTTGTTGGTATGTGGTGCTGAGGATCGAACCCGGGCCGCACGCATGCCAGGCGAGTGCGCTACCGCTTGAGCCACATCCCCAGCCCCAGCTTTTCTTTTAATTAACTATCTTAGGTTTCTATTAATATCAACTATTATTTGACACCACTTTTTATTCTGACTAATGCAAAAACAGTCAAAAGAATTTTATTAATTATATTGAAAGCCTAAGCATTAAAAACATGTTTAAATACTTGTAATTTAAATAAGAATATTATAGGCGGCATTATCATTTGACTATGCTCAAAAGCCTTCTATAGAATGAATGTGTTTAAGACAGCTTTTCTCATTCATTTAAGATACAGACATTATCTAGGAAACAAATATCTACAAAATGTATGTAACTTTTTGATGTATTTGCTTAGAGTTCTTCTTAAAGCTACTGTAATTTCTAAATGATATAAACATAATTTTTATCATAGAAAAGGAAATGAATAAGATGTTTTAGACAGAATATTTCATATAAATACAGGGAAACCATGGTTAAACTAATGTGTAATCCTGTTCTGAAGCTTCTCCTTATATGTAGTAACTCTTTTGCTGATAAACAAAATAAAACAAAACAAAAACAAAAATAACATATATCCTTTCTTTTTCTATAATTACTCTTCTGTTGTTTCCTTTCTCCTATTAAAAAATAAAACCTTGTTATAATGACCATCTTTTAAAATCAAAATGTATTATAATTATCAGCTGGGAATCCCAGTTTGGACTAGTACTGCTGACTGAACATTAAAAACAACCATTGACAATTAGAAGTCTACACATCATTTTCAGGTATACTTGATTTTAAAACAGACTTCTCTCTCACCTTTTATTCAAAGCAAGCTATTTTAGCTTTAAAATTAATTGGGCATCTAATGTTAATATTTAAGTTCTAGGCTTTTTATTATACTGAAAGTTTTTGGGTGCAATCAGTTGGCTCACTTTTGGGAACCTATTCTGTTGGCCTTGCTGTGCAAGTTTCTATGAGAAACAATGATCTTCACCATACTTATTATAGAGTAAAATAAACTTGCAGTGTAAACTGGTTTGTTCAGAGAGTCACATAACTTTAACTTTAAATGTGTTCTAAGCACATTGGTAGCAGTAGATGGAAATTCTGAGACCTAGGAGTTACTTTGGTTGGACAGTTGTATATTAAGTAACCAAGATCTTGAAAACATGATATCAGGCCCAAAATATATATATATATATATTTTTTTTTGTAAATTAATGAACATTTTGGACTACTCCTAAATGTTTGGAAGAGATTATCTACTCTTGATCTTACTTCCTGGAGGATCTTTCTCTCCTATTTGATTTCACTCCTATTTGATTCTACATGATGGTCCTCTAAATCTGTTATATAATATTTTAAGTAGCAAGTAAACCATGTATTTTTGTATCTTTCTATATATTTGGTTAAATAACTATTGGTGAACTCTTCACAGTGTTTACTACAACAGCAACACATTTTTCCATAGCTACATATTTTTCCATTATATATCTATTTATTTTCTGATTATATCAATATTATTTTATTTAATGACTAACAGGTCCAGAGTATTATAGTCATCTTTTTTAAAAAAAACTATTTTTTCCCGCTTTGTAGAGATATAACAGGAACAAATTTCACCCAATATAACAAGAGTTATTGTTTCAATCTATTGTGTATTGTTCTTACTACTAATGGATCACATCAAACTATGATGTTTCAACTGAGAATATAAAGTTGAATGTAATATTTTGCAAGCCAACATATTTTCACTAATATTTGTTGAATATTCACAAGGATTACTCAGGTGCATGCCATGTCCCTAATGTCTCTCATAGTACAGGAACTTGAAGACTTGGGATATTAAGAAACAAGCAGTAGGGAATCATCCTTTACACTGACAGAGTAAAGGTAGAGATATGGCTTCTGACTCAAGTTGGTGACAAACTGAGTACTCTGCAGAGTGAAGGTGAAAACTACAATTTAGACAAAGCCAATTGTAAAAGTATAGAGGGAATTTTGGAAATATAGTACCAATGGAAAAATTCAACTGAAACACAAATGTAAATATGTTAACAATAATTCAGGTAAGTGGTTGGAAAATGTGCATGATTTGACTTGAATTTTACATATTTCAAGCTCAGGCATGCTGAGAAAAATTAAAGCATACCAAGAATGTTTTTAGACACATGCCTATTTTTTCTTTTTGCCCTCTCATTTGGGGCTTTTTTGTTTACTAGATTATTACTTACCCTAAAGTAACATCAAATTAAATTTAACTACTAACAAAAACAACAGGACAAGAGAAAGCGATAAGATAGAGCATCAATTATCCTAGAAAGTATTCCATAGTGTATAATTAGTTTGATCAGCATAAAATACACCTTGAAGTCTCTTAAATAATAACCTACAACTGAATTACCTTGACTTTTTAAGCTGACATACCTGGTAGGTTTAGATTCTTTATCCCATGTACTTTATAATCCCATTCATTTGTTTCTGACCCAAATTAACAAGTTCTGCTCTTATAGTTGATTTATTTAACACCAGTAGAGTTTGAAAACACCAAGCAATATTGTTCTTAAAATTTTCCACCAAATATAAATAAATAAGATGCTAACAAAATCAAGCATTTTGCATTGTTTTTTTTTCAAACTAATCCCATTCAGCTCAAAAATTCAGAGCTGATAGAGTAATGACATACTAAATCTATGCAATAGTTAATTAATAGAAGCCTTACTCAAGAAGTTCTCTTCATTTTTGAAATGCAAATCCAAACTCTATTGCCTTACAAAGTATGATTGAAATATATATATATATATATATATATATATATATATATATATATATATATATACACACACACACACACACATACCAGATGTACATATAGATGTATTAAATTTTATTTTTCAAAATAAGAGTTTATTAGGAAATTAGTGCCAAGTAGAAACTATGAACTAAAATCAACTAGTTAACATTAGAAGAGACTCATTTTATGTTCACACAGTTGAAAATTGATAGAACTCTAAAACAGACAGCTTAAGTTAGCTTTATATATAGTAGCTGTAGAACAATTACTCTCTATAAAATTTATAAGTCTTCAATCCATTATGAGTTCATGAATTGATAAAGGATCAATTTCAAATCCATTTGTAGCTGCTCAGTATTACTAATTCTTGGAAACTTCTGTGAATTTTCTAAAGTTCTCTCCTTTATCTTTTACTATCCTTTGACTTTGTTATAAGTGTTCAGTTAACCTATACCCTCCAAACACTTCTAGCCATCAAGTCATTCCTTCCCAAAATATCTTCATAAACACACAAGAATCCATCAGCTAATTTAATCCCACCATCATATATTTTACTCAACACTTCATTTATAAAATTATAATCATAATATTTTATGTTTACTATCTGCCATTAGGATTCAACCCCCTGAAGAAATTGCTTTCCAATGACCATTTAATTATCAATTGTTAATCACCCTTCATTTTCTTAAATCTGAAAACTTTCCTCTTTCTTAAAATTTTTGTGACCTTGGATAAGCTATTTATCACCTTGAATTTTAGTGGCTTGGCCTATAAAAAGTTGGCATCCACATTTTAGGTATGTTGTAGAGATAACTCAAGTAATATATGTAAGATAGTTATTGCATAGTAGAAGATAAAACTGTAATTTTTTGTATATTGTTTATCAAAACCATCACTAATCTTCACTTATTCAGTTTTCAAACTTTCCTAATGCTAATAGTTTGAAAATACTATTCACAAGTTTATATTTCTTCATTATACTAAACTTGCAGTGTTGCAGATAGAATGTTTCTTTCTAGTTCAGGCACACACAGTTTCCCAAACATACTTAGTAAAACCTGGATGTTTCATATTTCCATTAACCTTCTGTCTCTTTGTTTTCTCCTTGAAATCTAGTTATTCCACATCAGTTCTTTCCAATCCTACTCATATGTTAAGTTCCACCTCAGATCTGAACACTTCCATGAAATCTTCATTGATCACCTCAGCAAGAAATGAGTGTCCTGATCTTTGATTGCCTGTAGCTCTCTGCTGTATTCTCAAGGCACTTTGTTCCAACCTACTTTTAGGACTGTGGAGTCCTATAATCTCAGCTCTAGAAATCTTCAGTATACTAGAATCACTTATTTTTATATGCCTCACATCACTTAATGATGATGGCTAGCCGTTAGTATGTATACCAAAATAATGTAAATATACAAAACCATAATGCACATATACCTTAATTATTAAAATATATTATTACATCTTATATAAGTTTGTGTTATAATAAAATAGAGGGGTTAATTTTCTTAAGTGACAGCTTTCAGTGTGTTTCTTGCCCCCAAAATTTAATAAACATAAATATTTCATTATGCTTCTGTATGTATCATGTTACTTCAAAACTGAGGTATATTAAAATTACGATCCTTCAGAAACCGTGCTGTGAGCACTAGAACTTTGCCATGCAGATATTAGCTTAGAATTTGGGGGAAATGTGATGACAGGGACCAAGTGTGACCTTAGAATTCTAGCATATGGAAAGAAGAGGAGGGCAAGAAATTGTACTGCAAGATCATTCAAAAGAAACACACAACATTGATGAGGGTTCATATCTGAAGTGGGTTATTTGCCTTCTCCCCACACCTTCATATGTAAAATAGGGATAAGAAAGTTTTGCAAAGAGGAAAGAATGTCTATAACATCCTCAATATCATATACATATGCTGAGTCTGTATTAACTATTTCTTGTTGTTATTATTGAAATCAAATTTCCAACTCTGCCTAATGAGAAGCCAACCTTGGAAAGCTGTTTGAAGCATGGGGAGGAAGGTGTGCCTTCTCAGAGACTATTGTGTCCAAATTTTCTTTAATTACTAACATGTCACAGTTTGACCTATCCTGGGGCCATGAGGCCTATCTTTGAGGTTATATAGTAAGGAAAGTGTTTCCCTGTTAATATGTGTGAGGGGATCAGATGTTAGTATCTATAGATTATAGATATTTGCTCAAATCAAGTTTACCAAGAAGAGTAGGACAATGTGAATGGCATGTCCTAGAGAGCTGGTCACTAGTGACACAGAGAAGATGGAAAGGTATGTTAAATGACAAATTTGTGTGCATCACAACCTTATGTATACTTATGGTACTAGTGATGATATAAGGAGGCTGGGGCTGAGTCATTCTGGGGTAGATCCATACCAATTCTTTCGTCTTGGGCCTGTTTGCTGAGGCAGCCCAGAGACTACAGGTCTAGATTCTAATCCAACAGCTATCTGTATGATTTAACTTTGTTCACTCATTTATCTGTCAAATGATAGAATTGGATCTTATGATCTAAAAATCCTTTTCAACATTAAAGCTTGTTTATTTTCTCATTATGCTGTCCTCAGAAAAGACAGAAGTTCTTAATGGTACTTATACTCCATTCTAAAAATCCTTTTCTTTTAATCCTATGAATATTTGTTCCCTGGATTCAATTTTGAGAATATAAGCCTGAATATGTGTTACTGGAGAAACCTGAAGGAATTTGCCTCTCTGAGTTTTATGAGGTCCTTCAGTCATACTTTTGTCATGCACTTCATAGTTTATTCTTATTATATGTGCTGGGGGCTCTTTAATTTCATCCTTGGGTTGTATACACATATTACTGGTATTTTTAGAAGCACTTTATGAGTACAAAATCTATTCCCTGTGCCCTCATCAATTTGAAATTACCATTTTAAGGCTGATTAAATAAGGATTAGTGCCAATGTTCTACTTATTAGGCTGTGTCTTCAACTGGAACTGATGATGTAGTATTTGTCAATAACTAGTTCACAGCCCTAAATTCCACAAAATGAAACCTTTGCATCAGAGTCCATCTGTCTGAAAATTTTGAGGCAAGCTTCCATGAAGAGGAAAGCCATCTATTATATGATGATATAAGCGTAAAGTGGCATGTATCACAGCTGTTTGATTACTGCTGGGAAGATGACTTGCATTCCCCCTAAGCCCTCTATCAGAATCCAGCAGTGATGGATTGAATTTCCCTTGCCTTAGCATGATGATGGATTGCTTTAGGAGGATATATATGAATTGTAGAATCTCTGCAGAAATTAATTAACATCACAACAAGAAGATGTTAGCATTGATCTTTGCCATGATATGAGATTGATCCAAGGAGTTGGTAAAATAGCCACTAAACTTTCTGAAAATATAAATGGGTGAGCATTCATCCAAGTTTTTTTGTTCAGTGACACCTACTTCATTATCATGTACCAATTATAAGGTTAAAATATATATTATTGCCAGTTATTACAAATCTACACATCTACAGAGATTTCATATCAGTAAATTAAGATGACATGACTCTGTGCACAGTTCGTAATGTACATTTTATAATAGGAGTCCTTTGGAATGATCCTTCATAAGTGAAGGAAGGAAAATATTAGGTGGTAATTACCTTAGGATGTAGTGCTAGGTATGAGGCTCGAGAAGTTCCAGGCTCCAACACCTTAAGATTACCCTGTAACTGAACTCTGTGAGCACAGCTCCTCCAGTATAAATATTGTCATCTGCTTTACCCATTTTCCTGAATAGACATTAATGTTAACTAAATTACTATACTTCAAGCTTACAATCTATGTAGAACATTGAATAAATCAGAGCTAAACAAAGAATACAGTGACTATCCTTTGTTTCTTATATATGTTGATTAGGTGAATGATAGAAAGGAATCCAGAAGAGCAAAAGTAAAACAAAGCATTTTAAATTATTATAGTAAGTTTTTAATGTCCTTAAAGGGAGTTATAAAATTTATGTAGAATGATATTTTATAAATCTCAAGTTTTTCATAATTAAAAATGCAAAGAGAAAAAAGCATCAAACAATGACTTTAAAATATTTTAAAGAACATATTTTAGTACTTGAAGTATTTAGAGGGAAAAAAAGTTAGACATTGTTTTCTTGATTTTAAGAAGGTCCTTTAGGATTCTAGTCCATTTTTGGTTGATTGATCAATTTTGTGGACCTTATTTGAAAATATACAGAAAACTTTTAAAGCATATATTTAGGTATAGTGATTGAAATTCAGTTGCTCAAGGTGAAAGCAAACTGGATCAAAATCAAGTACAGAGGAAATACAAAAAGTACTAATAAAACTAAAATTGATCTTCCTGGGAAACAGGTGCTGAGCTGGTAAAAAGAAGTTAGTGGTTAACAACAGTGCACAGCGCCTTTGTTTCCCTCTAAAACAAAAATGTTTAGTTCAGTAACAGCAAGTGAGTTCCTCAGGGAATTATTCAAGAAGGCTGATGGAGTCCTGTGAGCTGAGTCATGAGTTTATTCTTGGACTTGATGAAAAACAAAGGTTTATAGACTGAGAAAGTGTAAAGGAAAATATGAAAAGGAGAAGTCATTTTAAAATGCTCTGTTTGCAAAGTTAAGTAATTAAATAAGTACTGGAAAACATGAAATGCAGACTACATCTACCATTCTCCCCAAAAGGAGGAACTGTCAGTGATACTATTAGAAGAAATGCAGCCAAGGAACTCAATTTCAGCATGATTCAGTACGGGCAAGAGACTCTTCTATTCCTTCCTATATTCAAGGTTTAAACATATATTTCAGATCCATTAAGGAACAGACATTGTGCTAGGTGCTGAGGATACACACATAAATAAACTACTGTTTTTCATATTAAGAAATTTATCGTCTGGTAGGAGAAAGAGTATGAACAAACTGTTCACTGAGTGCTATATACTATAACCTGGTGCATAAGGGGATTTTGCTTAACTCTGTTTATATAAATCAGTTCAAAAAGGGAAATGATGAAGGGAATATAAAAAACATAAACAAGCACTGCAAAAATAAGGCCAGAAATCCAGGAGGTTCAGAACAAAATAGTTTTCTGAAAACAATGAATTTGAAATGTTAGAAAGAGACAAAGAGCACTGTCAAGGGTCAAATGCAAATTTTACTGAAGAGATAATGTGACTGAACACCTTTGCCAAAATTAATTGTGAAATGTCACATCTAAAACTGCCTTTGTTGATCTTGATGCTAGTATTACTGACACTTCCAACAGAGTATTTTTCAAAGTTCTACTAGTGAATGTGGATTAATTTGGTTTATGGGAATCAAATAAGAACTTTCTATTATATCTATCATGTTTTAAATCATATGCTCCACGACCAAGCTAGTTTTTGACTTTTGATAAAGAAATACTACAAATTCCACAGAATATAGCAAATCTAACAAAAGACAATATCTCAAGTTTCCAAATGGTTTGTTATTAGATTAAGATTGTAGACAATACAACTTTTTAATTTTTTAATTTTTATTTTTGTGCTGCTGGGAATTAAAGTCAGTGCCTTTTACATGATAGGCAAGTGCTGTTCCAACTGCAACTTATTTTTTTAAGAATGAGTGAAGATGCCTGAAATCTTTTCTAGTTTCTCTGGATCAAAATTCAGTTACAAAATAAAAGTTACCTGATAGCACTCCATTGAGCAAAAGCCAGTTAATATAAAACCTTTTTGTATTAAATTGCATTCTTATATTTGCTAGAAAAATTTGTCACAGAATTTTATAGTAGTCATGCAGATAATTAAGTTCTGAGTCATATTCCAACAGTGAGGAGCATCAGAACATAAATAAAAGGGTTTTAAGTAACCACATTTCATTTGAATCCTGACTGCACACTCTTAAACAAATGCACTTTTGTAGCATTAACAGACTTACAGTGCTACATATTAATAAAAAATCAAAACAGAAAGCCTTTAATCATAACTGATTTTAATTCCAAGTGAAAGTTTGAATTACAATAGTAGCCACTGAATATAATAGAGTTTGAAGTTGTTTCCTGCTGACAGTATTAATTTGACTTGCTTTGAATTTCTTCTGGACACTATAAAATTTCAGCTGATGTTGCATCAATTTTAAGACACATTTCTGTTTAAATAAATTTGAATACACAAATAGAAGATGTAAGGATAACAGCTAAAGAAAACAGAAATAGAAAAATTGGCACAATTAAGGAGAGAATATGAAGAAATATAAACAGCAAGCTCATGAAAATCACTGAGGCAAATGCATAATAAGTGAATACAAAATATAAAGAAAGAATTCTAAAACAGAAGTAAAGGATAACATGAAGATATGATCTGGAAAAAATAATAGATTCAAATTCATATTAATGTAGAAATAAAAAACTAAAACCAAATTAACCTAAATAAGCAAAACCTGAATGAATACAATGCTCTCTAAAAATAGGATGATTTAAAATGGTATCTGAGAGTAGATCTATAAGGGAAGGTATACAAATAATGAAAACAAAAACATATCATGAATAAAAAAAGTCAACCTTTTATGTGATATTGTAAAAGTTAGAATTCTGAAAAAAAGTAGTTTGAGTTAAATGTATCATGATTGCAATATAATGTGTTAGTTTCAATATCTTAAACATAAATGCCCATCTAATGGAGACACTCTTCCAGTAACTGAGAAAATAAATTCATACACAATTAATATAGCACATGTAGGCTCAATTCAAAAATAATATTCCCAAATATTCGGTATGGAAATAAGTCAAATCATATCATACAATATCATCTTTTTTGTATCCCACTTCTGAGCAAAAGAAATATACATAAATATGTGTATGTATGTGTGTGTGTGTATATATATATATATGTGTATATATATATATATATATATATATATATATATCCGGAGTTGCCCTGGACAAACACCCCTTTAAGTCCTGATGCTCCAGGGCACTGAACAATTATTGTGTCTTCTGCAGTAACTTGGGCATTACCCCAGCTCAAATAACAAGGCGTGGCTCCAGGTGTAGGCATCAAGCACTGGGGTTGAGTTACATTCACCTGTTCCTTATCTTTATTTCCATAGATATAAGTGCCCATGCAGATGTATTTGTATGTGTGTGTATGTATGCATGTGTGTGTGTGTGTGTGTGTGTGTGTACAAATATGGATGCAATGATTTTTAGGGTATTTTCCTCTATTTCTGTCTTTATATCTCATGTTCTCTAATTTCAGTGATCATATCTATAGAACCAAATTCAAAGTGAAGAGATACTATAATAATTGCTATATCTTCCCCTGATCTAATTATCATCCCATTTTATCTTACAAATAAATTTAATTAGTTTGATAAAATTAGTCTTTCCAGTTTTATAGAGTCAACTTTCAAAATCTACATTTATAGAGTACAAGCACGACACAGATATATAGAAATTTTCAACATAATTTATGATGATTTGTACTGATTGAACAAAAGTCAATTTGTACTATATTTGTATTTTGTTATGTATAGTGTTCTGAGAACGGTATTTCAAAGAAAAACTAAAAATGAACAAAGAAAATCACAAAGAGTGCAGAAAACTTTATTTAGCATTTTGAATCTTGCTAAATTCATCTGGATGCAGATTTCAAATTCAAAGTTATAACAATCTCAAACAGATAAAAATTTCAGACAGGCATTATTATCCTATGTACATATATAACTACATGAACAGTGGTATTCTACATCAGGTATAACCAGGATAATGAGAAAGTATACTCCATTATATATTATGTATCAAAGTGCATTCTATTGTCATCTATAACTAATTAAAACAAATTTAAAAAAATAAATTGCAAGCATATTTGCAATCTTTTTAAAAGCAGATGAAATACTTTTTTCTTTATTACTTTTCTTAATTTTTTTTAAATGTATTTTTTAGTTGTCAGTGGACCTTTACTTTGTTTATGTATATATGGTGCTCAGAATCAAACCCAGTGCCTCACACACGCTAGGCAAGTGCTCTGCCAATGAGACACAACTCCAGCACATCTCCATTACTTTTAGATGCCTGAGCATTGGGTATCATTATATCATGCTACAAATATTTAATGAGTATTTACTCTACTTCAAGCATGCAAGGCCCTGAGGAAGAATACAGATATGGTCCCTATTATGATGGCACTAATAGAGCTATCGCAGGTCAGTCAATCCCTTAGGTCCCTGAGTAGTTCAGCCACAGGTACCTAAATTAATCTGGGATTGTCCAAGTACCTTCTCTGTCTGGAATTCTGTGATTGTTGTGAAAGGCAAGCAATGTGTTGACTTTTAAACATGTAAAACTGCTTAAAATGGCAAAAGATATTATGTACCAGCACCATACAAGAAGTAATTTATATTTAAAAGTTAATGAAATATTTTATTAAATAAACTTTTTTCTCCTGTAGAATTGTAGCAAGACTTGAATATTTCTAATATCTTTAAGACTTTTCTACCATATTATAAAAGTACACATATTTTTACTTTATCCTATGAGAGGAAATAAACAAAGTTTTTAAATTTTTTTTCTTAATTTACATTTTTGTCCTGAATCTTTTTTTTTCAGAGAGAGAGAGAGAGAGAGAGAGAGAGAGAGAGAGAGAGAGAGAATTTTTAATATTTATTTTTTTTTAGTTCTCGTCGGACACAACATCTTTGTTGGTATGTGGTGCTGAGGATCGAACCCGGGCCGCACGCATGCCAGGCGAGCGCGCTACCGCTTGAGCCACATCCCCAGCCCCTGTCCTGAATCATTTTAATGTTTAAAATTACATTGATTGTGCATATCATTTATAGGTGTTTGTTTGTTTTGCGGTCCTGGGGATCAAACCCAGGGGCTTAACAAAGTGCTCTACTGCTAAGCCACATCCAGGATCTTCTAAAAACTTTTAAAAATAAGTGTTTTATATCATGTATTAAGTTGAGTTAATATTTGCTATGTATTACACTGACACAGCAATATCTGAAGAGTATCAATTGCAAATTTTCTAAAGAAATTTGAAATTTTGCAGTCATTTATGCCTTTTTTAAATGGTCACTTGTACAGTTTTCTTACTCATCTAAGTCAATTGATACCCTTATAATCTTATATCTGATAGTAATTGTGTTGTGAAGTTAATTTTTTTAAGCAAGTGATTTGGGGGGAGTATGCAGTTCTTACAGGAAATAATTTTGGGGGGTTGGAATGGTTAAAATGCATCACCAACTATGTCAAAGCAAGACATTTGAATTGTTATCATTAAGAGCAGAAAGAAAGGAGGAAGAAGGAACAAGTGCATATAAATGAGAGGGTTTTTGGACTATGAAAAGATCTATGGACTCTGGACAAAGTACTAGCTGTTTTCCAGCTATCTGACCTTGTGCTAGATGATTGAACACTCTGTGAAATGATAGGATAGGACTAGTGATCTTAAAGAGCCATTCCAGGTTTAAAAAACTGTAATTTCAACTTTAATATAATGTTATAATTCTGCCTCTTAAAGATAGCTGAGTCCTAATAGTGGCCTCTAGTCATAGTAATTGCTAACCTTTGCTCTGTAACAAATATAACTTTTATGTCAAGTAATTCTAAAAGGTAGGGACAGGAAGGATAAAAGAAAATGAATAGGTACATTGCCAAAAAGAATCCTAAGGTGGCTAACAAATCAGGTATCTGCCCTAAATGCAATAGGACAGTAAAGATAGGTCAAAGCTATTGTGGGATGCACAACAGCAAATCTGGAGACAATAGTTTGACCTTGTTCAACTCAACATTTGAAAGAGGAAGTTCAATGTGACTCTGAAGGGTTAGGGATGATTTGATAAGTGAAAGCCAACAAGGAGAATGGACCGTTCTTTTTATATTATAGAGATCCTTTATATATACTGAGAATGCCCTTTGATTAAAATATCTATCTATGTACATATGTGTATATAAATTTACGTAAATTCATACATAAATTGATATAGAAATTAAGCAGATTCTAAAAAGCAATCAATACAATATACACTTATCAAATGCTGGAATTTTTAAGTAGTTTTTCTGTTTTCTCAGCACCTGTAAACAGAGAGTCTGACACATATTAGATATCAGTAAATACTTTTTGTAAGATGACAAATTAAATATATGCATAACAAGTATAAGCTTTTAGGTCTTCGAAATACCACCATTTTGTCATTTTCCTATACATTTCTGATCTTTTCTTCAATATAAATATTTGCTGATGCAAGTGGAATTTTCCCTCATAGATGGGATACTGTGATGTGTATTACAATAGATATATAAATAGAGTTGTTAATTTATACAAAAAAATGTAAAAATAAATGTTGTCTAAACCATTCTAAATATATAAACCCTGGAAAATTTCAGATATTTTCCCATCCTAGAAGAGCCTGAAAGAGTTTTCATCATCAGGTAAATTTCAGGGTTCCTTCAAGTCTCTAGGCCTTTAATTTGGTATTTGGCTTGATGGGAAGGTCTGTGCTAGATGGGAAGGTTTGTTGAGAATTAAAAGGAAGATTTAAGTCTAGCCGGGATGCAAAATTCAGGCTTGGATTGTACTTTATCAGTCCTTTCAAAATGGTGATCTCATGTGTTTTTTGTTTTTTCTTTTGTTAGCAAAATGTGTGGAGGGGTAAGAAAGAGTCACATTTGCAAATATCTACCATAGTGTCAGTTTTAAGTCTCCTAAAATGAGTATGGATTCCAGGGCACCTGGGAGAACATGGCTCTAGGAGTTCAAAGTGGCCAGATCCAGTATGTAATCCAAAGTTGTATGGGAAATTATTAAAGTGATATTATAAAAAAAGAATCAGTAATTTTATCTCATTAAGAATTCCATCTACAAGTATTTTAAAGTAAACGTATAAATGTTACAAGTTTATCAATTCTTAGGCTTATTTTTCCAAAATATTTAACCAAAATTTAAATGGTTTTAAGACATATTATATATATTAGGAAAATTTTATTATTTGAATTTTTAGCAAATAAGTGGTTAGATTTGTACTGTTTTATCAAGGAGAAGAAACACCTTCCAATCAATCTTGCTGCATTTATTTATTTTTTATTGAAGTTCAATAAATCTTTCAGATAGCTTCACATATTGAGATACACTTTTGACAAAAATGTGTCTCATTATGATTTAAAATAGCACATTCTAACAGCTTGATTGAATACCTGTAGCCTTGTCTTCATTTCAGGAGTTGAAACTAATAATTAATTTTAAAAGCACAGATTTCTAGCTCCTGTAGGTATGAAAACATTTTAATTGCTTTGATAATTTGTTTTTCACCATCATGCAATCTCTGGAGAACTGGAATCTCAAATATTAGTGAAACATAAAGGCAAGAAATAGAATGAAATGTGATTTGCAAAGAGAAAGATATGCATGTTATGTACAGATTTGTATTAATAAATAGCATTTAAGAGATGTGCCTATCTGAGACAGGTACATCAGGAATAGTTATCTTGCATTACATAGAATTATTATAGCACTGATGTGACTTAGATGAGTATATGTTGTACCTAACCTTTCAAGTACCATATGGATTGGAGAGTTGTACAAGCTTCCCATAAAGATTTACTTTTTATATAAGGTAGCTTTTAATCTCTTAGCAATCTTGTGCTCTTTCTAGAAATTCCATATTAATTAGTTTATTTCTTTTAGCTCTCTCTGAAAACACCATAATTTTTAATACATCACTGAAATCCTAAGCAATACAAAACCATAATTAATATACAAAGGATGCTTTTAGAGCTTGGAGTCTATTCTACTTTATATTAATAACATATTGAATACACAAAAGTAGACATCAAGTTAGCAGGTTACAAAAGAATATGCCTTTTGAATGGGAAGTCATTATTCAATGGGTATAAAGTTTTAATTATGCAGGGTGAATAAATTGTAGAGATCTCAGGTACAGTATGATATGTGCTATTATTTGGGGGTAGTTTGTCCCCCAAAGATTCAGGATTGGAAGGCTGGTCCTCAAAGTAAGGGTGTTGAGAGGAAGTAGGACCTTGAAGAGAGACTGATGATTTTCTAATGAGATAGTTAGATTCTTGCAGAACTGTATTAATTATCTTGAGGGCAGTTTATTACAAAGTGGGTTTGGTTTCCTCTGCTTTCTCCCTTGCTTCTTCTCTTGCCATGTTCTCTTTGCCACATGCACCACTTGTACATGACATCACATCTTGTACATGCTTCCATAGTGTGATGTCATCTGCCTTGTTACCATGCAATATGACACCCTCACCAAGTATAACCACCAAGCTTAGGTTTTTATTCTTCAAAGCCGTGAACCAAAATATACCTACTTCCCTTTTAATGTTCCCTGTTTCAAGTATTTTGTGAAAGCAACAGAAAATGGACTAAGAGTATGCCTATAGGTGACAGCAGTTAAATTTTTAAGAGGAAAATTTCACGTTAAGTTTTCTTACCACAAACAATAGGAGAATGCATTGGGAACTTTTTGAAGTTGATAGATATGCTTAATACTGATTGTGGCATTATTTCATGGGTGAATACACAAGTTCAAACCCATAATTTGTAAATATTAAATATTACAATTTGTGTGTCAAATACTATTAAATAAAACTGTCAAATTTTAAGAAAAAGAATGCTTTCAGTTGTGTCTTTGTGACCATTACTTACTTCTTATAAATGTATTTCCTTAAGAGCATGCATTATATGAAATTTCTCATTTATGGTTTGAATTTAAGTGAAATTATTTCACACCTAAAATACTTTAATGATAAACTCGTATCAAGGTATGCAAGTATGATTCATAGGAACCCAAATGAGATATTCTCAATTGGGCCTTCAAGGTCAAAAAATAAACTAAAAAAATAGATTGTATAAATAAAATCACAGATGTATGCATGGAACAGAATTCACGATAGGTATTTTTCAGGTAATTAAATAAATATATTTTAGGCAAAAATATAAAGTAATTATTCCATGTGAAATTATATACTAATTAATTTAAATACAAGCAAAATTTACTTTTAGGCATGAGACACTTTATATGGCGATTTCAAGGGCAGTGCTGAAAATGCAAAATACACATGATAAAAACAAGTCTCTTTTATTCAATATTGGCTTTAACAACTAATACAATTATTTCATTGGGATGAAAGTTTTTTTGTAATCTATTATATTTTCTTAGACCAATATATAAAACTTTAAAATCTCATCAGTGAAGATAGATATTGGTTTAGTAGTTTTACTAAAAGAAGAATTGATAACATAGAACTGAAATATTATTTTGTACTTTAATTCAGAATACACTTTCCCTCCTAGTCACAAAGAAGATTCAGGAACCACATGAGAATATGTTTTTATCACATTTATCAATTATATTTACATTGGGCCATTATAAGTCTAGGACTGGCAGAGTTAAAACTGGAAAATTCTTATACTTTGCACCCACCTTACAGAAATACTTTGTAATACTATGCGTGGAACCTTGTCCTTAACCAAGCATGGCTAACTTCTCAGGAGGTACTTGCCCAAATACCACATACAAAACAATAAGAAAAAGATATTCCAAATATTGGAAGAACTATAAGAATAATACAGTAATGGCATATAGGTTTGTAAGTCACTTGTATATTTTGCCAATGTAACCATGTCCTTCAATTGGACAAAATTTGAGTTCTCAGAATAATCTTTCAAGTATACCAGTGAAGACATTTAAAGGATAGAAGATTTCTAAAGGTGAACTTCAGGGCCCCTTCATGCCCAGCTGCAGCTGCTACTCTAACAGATAAAACACTGTGATTTCATCTGTAACTACCGGTGCTCTATTCAGGCCCCAAAATCATTTGAATAGACACTTCAGTCCTGAAATGCATTAGTTCCTCCTACAATTTATATTATCAACTAGCAGAGTAAATGCATGTAAAAGGGCTTGGAGATCTTTGGGAGAACTACTTGTTAAGTGTAACTCAAAAGCAGATTTGAAAATTTTCCCCTTTTAAATTTATTTTCCCAGGGTCCTAATAAATGAAAGCTGGGCTGCCATCCAGGTTTCCAAGCCACTAGAGCCTGATTGTTTTCTATTTGTTTCAGTGTTTAAAGCCAACAAAAGCTGCATTAAAACTGACGGTGCCAAGTAGTAACAAGCATACTTTAAGCATAGCTAATATATGAACCCACAGCCCCAGGTTATAATATTTTAAACAAAACAGAATTTAGAGGCTCGGCTCTTTGTCACTGCATTTTATGAACAAAACATTTTTTTAATATAGCATGTTTATGAAAACATAAGAATATCTCACTAATAACAGAAGGGTAACTGTAATTATTCTATGTTCTCTGTATTTTTGCATTTCCAGTCATATATTTTTTTGTAGAGCCTCATCTTCTTCAAATGGAAACGTAAACAAAAGTGCATTGTCATTTTCATATTTTTATTACAATATCACACAATTGGTTCTACTGCTTTTTATTTAGCTTTCAAAAATGTTCATAATTGTGTTCATTTATATCCCTGACTGCCACGTTTGTGACAGCAAAACAATTCTTCCATAGCATGAAGAACAAAATTATCTTTTAAATGGCAACTGAATTCAGTGTAATGTCTATTTTTATATATTTGTTGAAATAAAGTATCATTTTATTTAATTAAGCCTTGGGAATGTTTTTATGATTCCTATTTTTGTGTAAGACAAAAACTTTTTATATTCCTAACGTCATGAGACTTAGGCCTTTGAGTCAGGCGAATGGAGTCTCTTTAAAGACATGTAAGTATCTGTCCATTTGTAATGCTGATTATTTCAAATTACTTTTGAACTATTCTTGCATTGACAATAAAATAGGAGGATTATATATTCTTAAAGAACAAGGTTAAAAATTTGATATTATAATTGTTTTTTTCAATAATTTGGATGAGTAAATATATAACCAGTAAAAGCCAGTATGCAAGATATATCCTTGGAATATTTAACTGTAATCTGCTTTACCTTTTTTACCCCTCACTATATTCAGCTCATATAACTCCAATGTTAATCTTCAATTAACCTATATTAATTTGCCTAATGATTAACAGCAATAAATCTCTACTGTGTTTCTGCAGTTGTGCCTCCCTCTGTTCATAGAAGAAAAGGATGACAATGAGAATTATTTCAAGTATTGGAAAGAGTCCTTGACCCAGTTAACAGATAACATAAATTCTCTCATCTGATTCCCTCCTGCTTAACACTCTATAATGTAGAGATCCAAAGTCTTATAGAATATAAAATCCCCATTCAAACATCAGAAGTTTGACAGATACCAAACTTTAGCTTTATATGAGATGTTTTAGAAAGTAGTAATTTTTATTTGATTAACCACAGCAGCACCCATGGTTTTATATATGAGGTTTTGGCTATTCTGCTTATAGATGATGCCTCTTACAAATTTGTATACAGAGATCACAGGCAACAATTCTTTGTTCCAGACACAAGTTCAAAAGAAATGCTTTCCTCTTCTACAGAAATCCCTCTTAAAGGCCAAGAACAGATCTATATAAATCATGCAATAGTGTGTGTATTAATAATCATTTGATTATTCTGGTCATTTGGTAGTTGAAGAAATTAAGCTTTTAGAATTGTAATTGGCAGGACTAGTACTCAAAAAACTTGCTGGTTTTATGGCCCTTTTCATTCTGCTTGAACTTTCAAATGGATAAAATATTGATATTTAAAAAGCTAAGTTTAAGAAGTATGTTAGTAAATAGACAAAAATTGAAAAATACAATAATTATGTTAAAATACAATGGGGTAAAACACTGTATAGAACCAAGAAGGCTGTTTAACACTTATCACTGGTAAAGTTGGAGTCAGACAGAACATAGGCACTATGAGGTCCCTTCTCAACTCAGGATGCACAAAATTCTTATGAAGACAATTTCTTTAACTATTTTCTTGGCTAAGTTCTTGGCTTCGATACTAATCACACTCACCAACCATATGAGCTTTCTTCTTTTTGATGAGGGCCTACAGATAAAAGTACTGCTTGGCCCAAAACCATGAAGACAGCTCATTTCCGTCCTCCAGCCTGTGATTCCTGGAGGCCAAATATTTGTTCAGTTATTGTTTCTGTGGTTACAATTTTCCTCTCATTCACACCATTGGCAGTTTGAAAGAACACCAGAACTTAGTGCTTATCAGCTGAACAGAGATGATCACCAAACTGGTCCTTGTGCTACATTTTTCTTTGTAGTGAATGTGAAACTGTGTATTGAGTGAATCATTTGATTATCTTCTATATATGAAATTATTTGTAATAATGACTAATTACACTGACCTGTATGGATAGAAATACACTATTCCTCCATAATTTTTCTACCATCTTATGTTTGCACTGAATAATAATGAAGTTTTCAAATATGCTGTTTTTTTACATTATGTTAAATCTACAATTAATTTACTGTTTTAAATCATAATATACTAATGACTATTAGTATTTTCAAGTTATATTTAAATAATATTTCTTAAAATAATTTTCTTCTAGTTAGTCTCCCTGTATGCTATAATGGAGTCAAAGATAACTAACTTTTTTAAAATTTATATTTAATTGTATTACTAAATTTTTATCCATCAGCCTTCTACCTACGTGCAAATTCCTCCTCACTAGTCCTTTCCATAAAATACAGAGATTATTTTCTGTATATAAAACTCCTTGGGAACAAAGTGTATTTTACAAGTATTATTAGATCTTTCGCTGTGACTCACTCCCATACAGATGGTACACATCTGAAGGGGCTCTATTCTAGCTAGCAAAGATCCAGCTGATGCTCTGAAAAATTATTCTCTCTTGGTGAAAAGTTAGCTTGCCACTGTCTTCCCTGCTGCATTATTAAACACGAAGGAGTGATTCCCTTAATCCCAACCATCTGCTCTTCCCCTACTAAAAAGTGAAAACATCCCCTTGTGTTTACAAATGTTGCTGCTAAAGCTTCACAAATTATAAGAGGTGGTTGTGAAATTTCCGTACATACTACAAGATCAAAACAAAAATCCTAGTCACCATAAATCTATAAAAAATAAACCAAATTTATATATCACACGATAAGCCCAACTGTGTTTTAATGTAATGCAATTATATTTAAACTGCAGTCTCGGAATGCAAATTATTTTAGCATTTCAAGTATAATATTTGCATTTTAAATATATTCCTACTTGTCCAGACATCCAAAAGTACATACTCTGCGAAAATGGATCATCTTCAATTCTGTCTAATTTTCACAGATTTATAGAGTTCACAGAATTTTAGCAACAGTAAAGGTTCAGTTTCTTTGAAAGTAAAGGCAAGATAAAACATCTTACTGCTCACATGAACAATGAACCCCAAACTTTTAAAATTGGAAATCAGGGTCAAATGTCTCACATCAGATTGTGAATTTTAAGAAAATTACTTACATCGAAAAAGTACCAAGTAAAAACAGTGATATTACCTCACAACAAACTCTAGTTATCTTCACAAAATGTACTGCAAACCAGAATCATTTTGGCTAAAGAGCTCCATGATGCCATTCAACTAATTAATTAAACACAAACAAAAGAACACACAAAATAAATTTTGCATTTTCAAATATTTAATTTGTAGTTTATTTTTAAAAATATCACATAAGCTGCAACCCCAAAATTTTCTCTACTTCTCTTTAGAGTATGAAGATAATTCAATTTTTCAGTTTATTTTTGTTGAAGATCAATTGCATTAGCTTTCCTTTAGTATACTGTCTTTGTTAGCAGAGCAATTTCTGTTTCATAAGGTTTATTCCTTTCGTGCTTACCAAATAATTTCTTATCACCTGTGTTCCAGACCCTTTTTGCCCATATTTCTCAATGCCTTTCTTTAATTCTTATCCCTAAAAGTTTCTTTCTCTTTCTATAATAGTTCTAAAAACATTCATTCTTACTTAAAATGGAATTTGTATAATTAACTATTTTATTTTCACAATACCCAGAAAATAAAATCATGCTCTCTTTGTAAGAGTCTTTCAAGTCTTCACTTAATTCAGTCTTACATACCATGTGTTTATTTTTCTACTCCATTTAACTGTCCCAGAGATTTTCTTGCTTTCCATCTAAAAGTCTGAATTATTTAGGTAATGAGTTCACTCCGGTCAAGCACCAGAAAGCATGTGTTCCCTTACATCTTCCACAGTAGTTGCCCCAAGTTTCACTCCTTGGTACTTAGGACAAGCTATTTTCTGTGTCTTAGCATGGTCTTCAGAGAATGTCAAAGACTCCTTCCCTATTGATGTAAATAACAAAATATATTTTCCTAGATGAATTTCCTGTTCTCTGATTGATTCTGTGTATTTGTGATTTAACTGGATCTGGTGAATTTTATGGAAAAATGTCCATAATATGAACTATCAGTGACAACCAACTAATGGATTTATCTCTTATTTATTCTCATCTAACCAAAATAACCAATGCCCTGTTCTTAAATACATCTTTCATGAAACTGTCTCTCAAGCTATGCTTACATTTCCTTTTGCCTCATATTTCATAGTTCTCTAAGTGAGCCCAAGCTGTTAACCCGAAGGCATTTTCTTTTAAGTTCCACAAATTTAAAGAAGCATTGGCAGTATCTATACTATATATAGATATATTCACCTTCCATAAGTTCATTTCTATTTCTACATTTCACGCATTTCTCATTTCTTTGCTCATTGTCATTTCATAAATTCTCAACCTTAAGTCAGCCAAGTTTTATGCAATTTAGTTAGGAAACCCTGATGACTACAATTGTTTCATTTTTATTTTAAAATAATAGCATTTTGAAATAATTTCACAAAGTTACCTAATAGAAGCAATGATATTGTGTGTGTGTGTGTGTGTGTGTGTGTGTGTGTGTGTGTATGTATGTAATCATTTTTTTTATTCATTCTTGTGTTTGGATTCCCAATGTGTTTAAAGGAGTATGTTCAGATGTTATTGTTACATTTATAACATGTTTAGTCAAAAAAAAAAAGCTAGCGATAGACCAGCATATAGATCCCTGATGGCACACACAACCTTGGTGCTTATGATAGAACAATTGTGAGACTGGGAAGTCAGGTAGCAATAGGGATCACTGAGTTAGTTAACGATAAATTGTCCTGAAGTCATTCAATATTGGAGCTGATTCGTTTTTGCTGGGTTTTCTCCTGTAACACCACTAGGTTTCAGAGTGAACTGACTCAGCTCAACCATTATGCCCAAATAATTTAGATTTTAGAGTCAGGAATTCAAATAGGATCACTCGAGAACTAGAAACACATATGAACTCCTAAAAGAGGTTGTAGTTCTCACTTATGGGCAGTCAGTCAAACAAAACATTAAAGTAGTAAAAGGAAATGTCACCCACCCCTCAATGTGTTTCTCTCCTTTAAAGTATCCCCTTCCCACTTTTATGATTAAAATACCTCAGGACTGATAGTGATGGTACTCATAAAAATTCTGCTTCTGATACAATTTTAAAACTTCAGTCTTCCCTGTGGAGTTTATATTTTGATAGGAATATATGTTTTGGAGACATAAGCCCTGAAGTAATGAACTCTTGCCAGTAAGGCATTTAATGCATAGGCCAGCAGTGAGTGGAATGGTCAGGAGTTCCCAAAGACTCTGAAAATCCCACTGTGTCCCTTGACCCTCACACAGCGTTCTGCTTTCACAGGCTAATTTAATTGGTTCTCTACACAGGTACACTTTTGCACAGATTCTAGTGTCCATCCAGATGCTGACATTTGCCTTTGTTTACTGGCCTTGATATGTACCTAGAAAAATCCCTTTAGTGCACTGTTGTCACTGGAGACATAAGTTGAAACTCTCTGATTTGCTGAGTAGGGCTGCATAAAAAAATAAATAACTAAAATGGTACACAGCAGAGCTAAAGATGATGCAGAGGTACTTAGATGAAAACAGACAATTTTGCACCAGATTGCCTAACATATTGGCAGTTCTCAAATCATATCTCAAATCAGATGAAATAAGTTTCAGAAAGTTATTTAGCATGAAGAATACATTATTAAATTCAACATATAAAATGTTAATGCAGCTCTGCTAGCTCTTATTGCTGCTTGCTTGCGTTCCTCCCTTTTGCCAACATTGGTATCATAAACTTAACTGTCAGTGTGGGGTGAGCGTTCTCCCTCCAATCAACTAGCAGGCATGCGTTTTAGATATCTCTGCATCCTTAACTGCAAGCAAGTCCCCTTCCAGCTCTACTGAAAGTCTTACTTCAGAGTTTAAAAATAATTTTTTTAGGCGCATCAACAGTTGAATTTGCATTTTTTAAATAATGCTTTATGGCCATTTTGATAGGTGACATACATCATTTACTGTGGAACATTTTATTTCTTAAATCAATCAGTATGAAGTTTTTAATAAATTACCTATTCCTAAGGTTTTGCTACTGAACTGAGATCTAGTCACACATTTTTATGGGCACACTATTTTCTTTTGTCATTGTGGATATCTCCCAGCAGAAACACTACAAGTGTCAACTAGGCTCATAGAATAAGGACAGGCATCTAGTAACAGGTTAATGCAAGGATGAGGAAAATTTTGTGCACACCTGAGGATCCTAGGAGTTGACAGGAATTCTACTATTTACACCCATTTTCATACTTATTTAGAGGCCATCTGTATCATGGTTATTTCCCAAAGAATGAGATTTTTTTTTCCCCCTGAGATACCTTATTTACAACAAAAATGAAGTGCCACTAGCTAGATTCTTTAATCCATGGAAAAATGCATAACTTGTGAATAAACCCTAACTTGCTGGAACATATAAGTTTTTGTTGTGCACACAACTTTTCATGATCTATTAGCAATGTGTGTCATGATCAACTGCATTTTTGATATTTCCAACTTGATTTGTATCTAACTTCCTATGCTTTCCCATAGATCGGCCAAATGGTAGTTTCTATTGACAACTTGTTTTCTTCTAGAGACTCTCTCAGTCACTTTACCTACAGAATCTTTTCAGTACTATAAGAGTCCCAATGAAGTAAATATTGCTATGCCATTTTTACACATTAGTAAACTAAATGTCTAGGTTTTGTTGATATAAGATTTGAACGTTCATCTGTATAATACCAAAATCACTTTATCACAATGAATCCATGTGCTATCTACTCTTCACTTTGTTTTCCATACACTAAACTCCCTATGTGGTACACACATGACCCATTGTGAGACCATTCTCATGACTATCTGCAGGCTGAGAGTTTTGTACTGATCTAGTGGAAGAACATAGGCCCCCTCACTAGAGAGTGAGGGCAAATTTAGGGTACTCATTGCTACAGTCTTGAATAATGAAGTAAGCCATTCAAAGATGATACTTCACACTGGATTTTTTTTTTAATTTTTTTAATATTTATTAGTTCTCGGCGGACACAACATCTTTGTTGGTATGTGGTGCTGAGGATAGAACCTGGGCCGCACGCATTCCAGGCGAGGGCGCTACCGCTTGAGCCACATCCCCAGCCCTCACACTGGATTTTGAAGACAATGTTGATTTGCATTTTCAAGATGTTATGTACTGAAATTGTGTAGCCAAACCAGGCTATAGCTGTACTTCTTGTAATTTTATTAATTTTTTTTAATAATCACATCTATTCATCCCTTTATTGGCATTGGTACTTGCAATATTAATGTTACTCTCTACTACCATAAAAATGAGAGATATTTGTAGCTGTACTTATTTTTTGAATCATCTTTTCTAATGAAAGCTAAATGGAAAAAACAGTTTTATTACAAATATTACATTTGTAATTATACCTTTTATTTTGCCCTTTTACCTTCACATTGACCTTAAGAGGTATAAATATAATTGATTTTGCAAAGAAAAACTATATGTTTTATTCTGCTGTTTTTCTATTTTGCATTTTTTAGACTAGGCTTTTGGAACGAATTGCTTAGAATTTGGTTTATCCTGGATAAATGGAAAGCAATTCACCCTAAGAATACTGTGAAACTGTTTTGTCTCAGCAGGCTCCATTGTGCAAGCCCAGCATGAGCGAGGGAGATGTGAGATAGGCCATGCTGTAGCAGACTGTTGCTGTACATTTTAAATGCTCATGAATTACTATCAGTAGATGATGGGTAAAAAAACTGGACAAATGCAAACAGCATGAACATCAACCACACTTTAATTAGTGGTGGTTTCCAGTAAACAAAATCACACATTGAATGGCAGAATAAAATCCCTTTAAGAAGAATAGCTGTTTGAATTTTATTTTAGATGTGATTCATTAAGCACTATTATATTTACTAAACCAATGGACACACATAATTTTTGTGGGTAAAGTTTTACTACGAGCTTTAATACATATATTATCGCATTTCATCTTCACAACCACCCTGTGGGATAAATGAGGCATTTTATTTTTGTCTCTGTTATAAGATCAGAAGGCTCAGCTTGGTTAAGCAACTTACCCAACATGGTAGTAAAGAGTTAGAAATCAAACCCATATTTCCAAACTCCAAATATCTCTTGATTGTTCTTCTAGTATCATCTTTGAAATCAATTGCATTTCAGTATAATGCAGTCTTACACTCAATTTTCTTTATAAATTTGTAAAACCATTACAATTTGATTTAATAAATCTCAAATTCATGCTCCAATAGAGATTAAAATTAATTGATCAAAACTTTAGAGATTCTATAAGGAAATAGTTTAGAAGCAGCAAAATTTTGAATTTCAGAAATGATGGGATAAAAACATAGGTTCAGTATAATTTAGAGGGATTCTAATTTAAAGTTTCAGGAGCTACAAGCAGAACAAGCCTTTTTCAAAATTCTTAAAAAGTAGAAATAACATTCTTTGCTCACCCAAAACAGTGTGTATTCTAAAACAAACCCTGATTCTCTTCTCTGGTTTTCTTTCTGTCTTCCTTTCTTTCTGTCTTCCTTTCTTCTTTCTTTCTTTCTTTCACATATGAATTTATGGGCAAAAAAATGGTATTAACGTCATCAAGTACAGTAAGTTGGTATAGGCAACTTAAATATCATATCTTATAGAAAAACTGATAAATCCAATTATCCCCTTTTGATGGCAAAAACTATTATATGTATTTATGAACAAATAAAACTGATTAGTGAGTTTTGAAATACGTTTGCATTATTATAGATAAATAGATGCCATGATATTATTTGTATACTACTAATATTTAAATTTGAACTTTCTATCTTGGTTTAAAAATGAACCCAAATAGATATAACTAAGTTAGAAGATTAATTTTACATAGAATTAAATATACAGAATGCTTCCAGTGAACTATTATCAGTATTTCACAGACTGCTTTAATGACACCTGAATTTTTCTTATTTTTACTAAAACATAAAGTCTTTAAAATTAGATCACTAAATATTGTGACTGAAGTACACATATCATGTGTTTTTATACCTAAATAAAAGCTAGATGATCATTAGTTTAAATTTACCCCAAATAGTTCCTTAATCATATAATTAAAAATAATATTTTGTATAGTCTCAATTATGTGTCCAACTATATTAAAAATAGAGAGTACAAAGTAATTGTGTCATGTTATAGATCTCCATATGAACAGGTTAAATAATCTAAATAAATATACACATGTAAATGTATGAGTGGTAGCAAATATATTGGAAATTTTTATATATTGGAAATCTTCAAATAATTATATTTCAAAATCATAGTACTTAATAGTTTAGATTTTAGTAAGAATTTTACCTCCATTAATAGATTTTTTTCTAACAAAAACATCACATAATGCTAATATTTTTTCTTTGAACACATTAATTTCAGATAATTTTTAATATGGGAAAATGATTAAAAATTATATCATTTGGAAATTCATTACTCTTTTCAAGAGGTTTGGTTGTTTACTTTATACATATTTAAAAGTTTATTTTCCATCTCATTTACTGTCATTTTTAATAATTATCTCTTCAAAAATAAATAATGTTCTCTATAATCCTAAGATTATAAGATTTAGAAGATTTAAGTTCTTAAAACTATAATTTCAGTCAACTAGAATTATGTGGAAATATGACCCTTTGCAAAATTTCTTAAGTGTCACTAATGTTTTTTAAGTTGACTTTATTTTTTTTGCATCATTTAAAATATGTAAAAATATTATTTTAACTCTCTCCTTTGGCCACTTACTATTATAGATTTAGTGGAAAGTTCTTTCCAGAAAAGAAGTCCTTAACCTGAAAACTTCAATTCTAATCAGTGTGAATCTAGTTAAAGTAGCCAGTGCAAGGTGATGTACTGTGACAATATTATAACTTCAATGAAAATATAGCAACTCTGAATATCCAACTCTGAATATTTAAGATTATTTATACAAAGTGACTGAATGAGTAAATAAAGACTTTGTTAAGTGAACAGATCTGCAAACCTATAAAACCATGCAAGTCTCAGATTATTTTAGAGCTGTTATATTAGCTGCTTTTGCTATAACAGAGACATGCAGAACTTAGAGACTGCCAGTCCCCTGAATTTCAGGAACACAATTTTTTTTTAAAGAGAGAGAGAGAGAGAGAGAGAGAGAGAGAGAGAGAGAGAGAGAGAGAGAGAATATCTTTAATATTAATTTTTAGTTTTCGGCAGACACAACAACTTTGTTTGTATGTGGTGATGAGGATCGAACCCAGGCCGTACACATGCCAGGAGAGCGCACTACTGCTTGAGCCACATCCCCCATCCCCAGCCCTCAGGAACACAATTTTAATATCAGTCTTAAGATACAGTAAATTAAAAAAAAAAAGAAACATACTATGAGCATTTATTCAGACCTTCCCATGTACCAGGCACTTTTGTGAAGACGTAAGTATTTTAACATTTATAGTCCTAAGTACCATTTCAAGGTATTATTATTATCTTTTACTTAACAGATGAGGATATTAATGCTCAGAAAAGTGGAAAAAGTACCTACAGTCACCAGTAAGGATGTAGTAAGCAGGGATTTCATGAACCCATGTAATTCACTATTAGCTCCCAAGCGTTTGTCCAGTACTTCCCAAAATAAATAGCTAACAACTCTAAATACTTTCTATAGTCTGAGTCCTTCTCCAAAAACTTTGGCCCTCATGATGGTGAGACCCTCATAAAGGAACTAGTGCCTTACAAAATGAGAAACCAGGGTAACTACCTTATTGGTCATATGACAATACCTTCGCTGGAAGCTGGAAGACACTAGTCTGAAAGCCAGGAAGAGAACCCTCACCCAAACAACTCATCCTTGCACCCTGATCTTGAAGTTCCAGCCTCCAGAATTATGAGAAAATGTATTTATATTTTTAAATCCACCCAGTCTATAGTATTTTGTTATGGCAACCTGAGATAAGGTAGTGTTATTATATTATTTTTACAATAAACTATCCTTAAAATTCTTTGTTTACAAAGCCAATCTGTTTAATCAGTTATCATCTGATTGAAAAACTTTTGTGTTAATTTGATTCACCTAATTATTTCTGCCTCATTGCTTTGTTTTCATGCTTTGTTCTATTATATTGGTTTTTATTTATATTCTTCCCAAAATATTAATGACTGATATTGTAATAGCAACGTCAAATTAAATATCATGGTTTAAAATTTATCACAACTAAGCTAGGTGTGGGTGGTGCATGCCTGTAATCCCAGTCATTTGGGAGGCAAAGGCAGTAAAATCACAAAATGAAGGCCTGGTCCAGCAGCTTAGTGAGACCCTGTCTCAAAAACAAAAACAAAAACAAAAACTGAAAAAGACTGGGATGTTCCTCAGTAGTAAAATGTCCCTGGGCTCAATTCCTACTACTGAAATAAAATAAAATCAAATTTCAACCAGCTGTATGTCAAAAACCTCAGTTTTTCTGTCTTCAAATCATAAGTACTTGGGAAATTCACCAAGTACTTCCAATGTCTAAGAAAGTCTATATTTGGATGTACTTCTCTCTAGAAATTGCTCAGTAATTATAAAGTCACTGGGAGATAAAGACATGATAGCCTACGTTTCCCTGCATAATCAAAGTTATTTAAACTCCAGGGATTATTGGGCAAGCTCTCAAGTGTTGCAGGGTTCAATTCCAATGTTCTGCTAAAATAAAGGCAGTTTAGCAGAGGATTGTTTATCATAGTGTTGCAAATATAGAGAAATGACAGCATCTTGGAACAAGCATTCTATGTCCAAAAGCCTTTCATTCCTCTGCTTCATAAATTCCTGGTCATCCTCAAAGAACTTTTCCTTCAAAGTATCCTGAATTCTTTAGGAAGCATTTGTTCGGATTCTCTGGTTAGCACTTATGACCAGGAAGAATGATTGTCAAGCATATGTCTTGTATTTAGAATATTAGCATCTTCCCTAAAAAGGCTGTTATAATATCTATGCATAGTCCTAATGTTCAATAGGTATTATCTTTGTTCTTTGTTGGTCAGTCTAAAAAATGAAAAGAATATTTTGAAAATTTTTGAAACTCAAAATTTGTAAATATAAATTACTACTAAAACAGATTTAGGGGCTGGGGATGTGGCTCAAGCGGTAGCGCGCTCGCCTGGCATGCATGCGACCTGGGTTCCATCCTCAGCACCACATACCAACAAAGATGTTGTGTCCGCTGAGAACTAAAAAATAAATATTAAAAATTCTCTCTCTCTCTGTCTCTCTCCTCTCTCACTCTCTCTTTAAAAAAAAAAACAGATTTATGTACAAGATTGATTTATGTGATTGAAATCATTCCACAAAATTAGACATGTCTTTTAAGATAATATGAAAATAAATCATTTTAAATATCTATGAAAATATTCTACCTATTGCTAATTTATGCTGGATAATCTTAACAATTAAAGCTGAAAAGCCAAGAACCTGCTAGACTTCTAATAAACTTCTACTGTCTCAAATGCATGTGTGTAGAAAATTGGATTTTGGAATACTGGAATGAATAGACATACAACAATAAATACAATAACTTACATATAATAATTATTTAAAATTTGCCAAACCCTGTTCTAAAGTGCTTCACATGTACTAATGTACTTAATTCTTATTATAAATGCAGACAAGATTATTATAGTAAAAAAAATAGACATAGCATTTTGTATATGCATTAAAGATTTAGCAAACATTAATTTGTTAATGAAATAATATATTTAAAGTCACTTGACAAATCCCATTTATCAAAAGTCTTTTATTTAATACCAGGGAAAGATAGCAAAAATAGGTCAATATTTAGGTCAATTATACCAAGACCCTCCCTGGAATAAATCGTATCTATATTTGAAAAAGGAAATTTGATTAGTAATTTATGCAATGCTAATTAGTTTCTAGCCACAAGCCACCTTTTACCACCCACATCACCCTTTCATTCCAATACCATTGGGCTAGTTCTGATCTTATTCTGAAAGTTGTTTAACCTAAAATGTCTTTAGGGGATAATTTTCTAACACCCTTTTAAATTGCCACCCACAGATTCCCACAAACTAGAGACCATCAAAAACTTTGCTGCTGCTTCTTTTTATTAAATGAAATGATAAATGTGAATGACGTAAAGCAAGTGTATAAACTCAACTGAAGATATTATTTGCCTACTTATAAAATGGAAAGAGAAGTGAGTCATGAGGGTCATAAGGTTAAAAAGAAAATAAAAGGAAAAAATAAAGTTAATAGAAGACAATTATATTTTAGAAGATTATGTAAAAAATTATAAATTAAGTTTATGATCCAAATCTACTTTCTCAAATCTATTTCTATAAGTACCTTATGAATTAGTTTCTTTTGATATTCCCCACTGGATCCAAATGTACCTAGAAAATCCTGTACATATTTATTTGCTCATTCTTTAAGAGAAAATAAAACATGACTCAAAATTAGCTTCAAACTTTTACCAGCTATAGATTTCAACAACCCAGATTGTGCTTTACTGCCTCTGAAACTGTGGTTCTTAATTTGAAACATTTCACACTTAGTTAAACGTTAAGTTTTAAAACCTTGTAAATTCAAAATACAAATAAATATAATGGAAATGTGTGAATGCCTCGACTACATAATCACAGATGGGAGGGCATAGAGCTGATATCAATAGCAACAGAAATTAGAAACTAATCACCACGAATGTTAAATAAAGATGGCAGAGACCAGAATATTTAATCTGATTTAATTGAAATTTAAATTCATAGTATGCAAAAGAAGAAGAATACAATCATTGTTCCTCCTTTATCAGCACACACAAGTAATATCAGGTTGCAAAATCACATTCCATTGCAAAGTATCATGATGCTGTTTCATGAAGAATAGCTAGAGAAAGCAATGCTGAAGAATAAATTACGGTTTCAAGTGCTTGAACTGCATATAAATTTACTTTCTGGAAGTGCTGTTAAACAAAAGAACTCTAGAGTCTTGATCTATTTAAAGTACTATAAAAAATATGGCCTTTGTCCTGTTTTTAACCTCATTTAACTCTCATTACAAAACATCTCTATCATATCAGTATGAAAACCTATGTTAAATGAAAATCCAGGGCCTAATTTAAAAATGATATTGTAAAGTGTGGGCTTTGTCGCTGTAGTACAGGATTGGGGATGAGTGGTGTGTCCTCTGACTTATTGTGTAGAACACACTTATTGGTACTTCTAGTTTTTTTTGTGAAACTGTCATGTAATTATCAGTGCATCTTACACTGCAGACTTCCTATACTTTTAGCATAGAACAGCTAATAGGGGGAAGGCCTAGAGAAGTGTCTGTAAATCCTATAATATTAGAGGAACATTTTTCAGTGGAAGAGAATCCCTGACTTTGGGAGAATAACACATTGTGTGTTTTCTAAACAGAATATATATGATTTTCTTAAAAATGTCCTCTATTTTTTCTGATTATATATAGACCTATCTGTGAAAGAATAGTTATAGAATATTTAAGAAACTATTTTAAAAAGAAAACAACAATAAGAATAGACTTTGTAGATTAGTATTAATTTTGAGGCATTTAAACTATGGTTTTAGTAATAAAATATTAAAGAAAAAACAAATATTGTCCTTTAAATGCAACTAAAAGGGCCTCAGTTGTAAACAACTGTAATTAATGAAGGGCAAAACCACAATGAAAAATGAAAAACCCATCATGAATCAGCAGAAACAGAAACAACTGATAAAACAACTTGATGTGATTTGTATATTTTATTATTTAAACAGGGAGTTTACCAGTTCATTCACAGAGAAAAAAAAATGCTTTTTCTAGTCTTGATACCTAGGAGAATTTTGTCATAATGGTTCTTTTGATGAACTAACAGTAACATTTTTGTGCCCAATAATATTCCGTTTGTTTCTTCTCTTCTCAGTGGCTCTTGGTGAACTCTAAAGTACCATTATAAAATACAACAGGGAATGCTTTTCACATGAATAGAGAATAGAGTGTGGTGTAGTCTAGTTTAATAGTTGTCTGAAAGCTAGGATTAATACTTGGTTGGAGACTGAATGAATCCTTTAAATCAGATTTTTTTTTCAAACTTTTGGTTTGAGGAAAATATATTCTTTTGCATGAAAGTGTGGAAATTGCAAGAGGACTCCAATTCCTCAATTTGGAAGGTTAGAACAGTAAATAAACAAACAAAAAAATACATAAGGTTTTGCCATTATAATTTATTTTTAGAACCCAATACTTTCAACAGAGAAAATCTGGTTACAAAAAGTACGTATCTATGTGTGTGTGCATGTGTGTGTGTGTGAACATTGACATGGAATCTCAGCATTTCTGTCTTTAAAAACTATCAAGTTTAGGAATGTGGCATAGCCTACATATCAGCAATACAGATCTGATGTGTCCAGCAAGTGCCAGACAATTTTACTTCTCAGAGGAATTCCTCATTTGTTGCTTCAACCTGAACCCTTTCTCAGCTTCAAGGACTGTATGCCTGCAGTTGTAAGGTACTGCCACTAGGTGGAAGCCACGTCTACTTCTTTGGTAAAATAATTCTAAAGCTGAGAACATTTTCTCTAAGGAAATAAATTTGTTGAAAAGACATACATTTAATACTCACATAACAAGTTTTTATAACATATAAATTATGTTTAAAAATATTGACAGTCTGCAAGAATTACACTAAGAATTTTTCTATTATATATACTGAAAAATCATTTATTTAGTGAGTATTTTTTATTAACTAGATTTTTGGTAAACACTTTTCATGGTTTGTTTTAAAACTTACAAGACCCCTATGTTAATTAGACTATTATTCTCATGCTATGAATGAGGTAACAGCTTCACAGAAGTTGAAAAAATTCAGAGCCCTCTATATGTTGACTTCTGACTACCTGGTGTCATATCTAGTCTTAGAAGTGTACTATGCTGAGTAATTTGCAGTATCCTAAGCATTCTCATCTTTTATATAGCGGCACATACTCTTTTTAAAATCTACCTGGGATATATTCTTATCACAGTCTCCCTTTCTTTTGCACCCAATGGTTTAACATGATATCATCTTATGTATGTCATTTCAAATCAGATTTTTCAGATCAATTCTGCACATAAAATTATTAAGCCATGTTTTACAGTGTACTCTTATGCCATCCCTTTCATAATAATACTATTAAAGTATGCAATCCCAGATACTCAATTATTTATATATTTATCTATACCAGGGTAAAAGTTACAGCCTGCTATCACCTATATTTTGTGCGGAAAACTTCCATAGTGTTAGATATTCAAACTACCTGTTCAAGCAACTAATTTGTACACACATAATGGAAATTACAGAAGTAGCCACATTTAAGAAGGTAGCTGGATACAGACCTCCATATCCCTTTCTTCCTCACTGTCTGTTTCAGTCTCAATTTTGCTACTATTAAATACTAAAATATCCTTATAGAAGGCAAATTTAAGCAGAAGTGGGTGTTTCTGAGTGCCTTCTTATATAACAGCTAGTGTGCTATGTTTTCATAGCTATATCCTATGAAAAAAAAGCAACTGCTCACTCATCTATCCAGTAAAAATATATTATTCCCTCAAATATATTTGTCTCTCAAGCATTGTGTTAAGTGATAGAATCTTAAAGAAATGATAATATCAGACATGTAGAGTTGGTCTAACAGACTCTTTTCAAATTCACTAAATATCTTTGTTTTGCTTTTTTTCCATAACTTTTAAAATTTTAAAAATTGTGACTCTCAATGATTGAAAGCAAGAAATATAAAAAGATAAATAAAGCCATTTGTTAGGAAGGTACTAATCGGAAAAATCTAAAGATGATTTTGTTAAAATTCCTCAGCTTGTTGGAAGAAACAGAGGTTCAGTAGTTAAAGATGTTTCTATGACAGTGTTTCCAGTGTAATTTGAAGTGTCAGAGAGGTCACTAAGCCCTAGTTTACATATTACAGACTCTTTGGGACAGAAGGCAGAATCAGCAACATCTGACTATGAGTCTTATAAGTCTTCTTATGGCTGTTAATTGTGAAATTAAATACTAGTACTTGCCTCCAATGATAAGACATGCACATTGGTCATAATTCCTATCTTAGGACCTACTTTCAACAATTGATAATTCACTTTCTATTGATTTTTCTAGGAACACACTTTTCCATACATTACACAGCCTGATCTAACCATGCACTTGTCCATGGCCGTACCACCCTGAGCTCACCTGATCTCTTCTAAATATTCACATAGTATTTTCCCTTTTATTTTATTGTTATTGTTCCTGAGACTAAAGAGGAGACAAATGTATAAGACAGCAAATAAAATGTGATAGTGTTCTTGTTATATTGTATAATGCTTTCCAAAATCCACTTATCTACCTTATTCTTCAACAAAGTCATCTGTTGTGAAGAAATATACGATTTCTAATTTAATAACATTTATCCCAGGAAAGTTACTAAGCAAAAAAGAAAATAATATCCTTATATTCTTGAATCAGTTTTCTTGAAACGTGATCACAGCACCACATTGTATTTTTTGTTTTTAGTTTTTGTTCAATTTATAAATTGAAACTAATGGTATAATATCACATGAAAACAAGAGATTCCCTTTACTAGAAAATTATTAGGTAACACAAATATACCCAGATGTTAAAGTTACCTGGCAAATGGACTTAATAAATTATCAAACCCATAAAATTATGTTGATATTAAAAAATACAGTCACACAAAATTCAAACTATAACAAATCTGACAGTGTTCTTGCTGTAAAATATGCCTATAGTTCAGGAGTTGAGTGAATAAAGTGCAAATATAATATGAAATAATTTACTACCTGCCTACACCACCATTTTGGATCTTTCATATCTTAAAACATTATCCTACATATTACAAGAACAGAGTATTTTGTGAGGCAAGAGAAGCAGTAGAATTAAAACAAGATCAAAACTGAGATAACCAATTGACATTACTCAATTTTAAGGGGAAAATACTAATAAAAGAAATACTGCGGGTGGAATTGTGTGTTTCATAGACATTTATTTTCATATATTTAGAATTTAGCAATGTTATTTAAATTTGCATTAATTTCAACCAATTCAAGAGATAAATGTAGGTCAACTGGAGATGTAGCTCAGTGATAATGTGCTTATCCAGCATGAGATCCTGTGTTAAATCCCCAGTATTGAAAAAAATATATATATATACATATATATATATATATATATATATATATATATATGTAGTGTATATATATGTATATATATTATAAAAAGATTTGTAAATACTTTAAACCAAGGCACTACAAATTTAAATCTAAGTAAAACTGTAATAGGAGTGTAATAGGGCTAACTTTTTTCAGTGCCAAAAGTATATGATCAATTTTACTTAAATAGGTATGAATTAGATATTTTAGATAAGAGGAAAACCACTAATTTTGTTTCACCTTTAAAATGCAATCAAATAAGAAAAGTACAGAAAGAAAGAAAGAAAGAAAGAAAAGTACAGAGAGGACTAGACTATAGATAAGTACTACTTTCAATTCTCTTGATATATTTGTGTAAGCCCAGCATGACCCCTTGAACAAAAGCCCACATATGCACAGGATCTCTAGAAAAGACTAAAGGCAATTCTCATTTTTTTCTGAGAACTTAAAGATGTAGAATTGCAAGACCTTGAGTTCACCTCTTGGTTTACTTAAGAAATCGTAGAAGACAGAGGAGCAATTAAAACTGAAATGGAAATGTAAAATTAAAAACTAAATGGAAATGAAAATGTACCTTAAACGGAAATGTATTAAGTGTTTCAGATTTGCACAGTAGTGGTACTTATGAAATTTTGGCAAGATATACTTAATATAAATTTATCATTTTAATTGTGGCATTAAGTATATTCACATTGCTATGCAATGCATTCTCTCTTAAAACAGCTAGATTTTAATGATAATAACTATAGGGCAGAAATCTTAGAAACAAGAGCTGCCAAAAGAAGTTAGGTTCCAGAGTAAGTAAGACCCCCAACACAGCTGTTTCTGTGGCCGATTGTATTTCAAGACTGGAAGTTCCTCAGCTAACATGCCTAATACTTTAGAACTGTGTTACTCTATTGCTACTCTCAGGACATCCTGCTTGGGTTTAAAGGCTTATATCATTTTTTTTTTACACTTTAACTGTACAATTTTAGTAAGATATGTAACATGTTTATTTCAGGGCATGAAACCCTATATGTTTATTCCAGTTGTGTGCTCAAAGAAATAATTTTAACATACATATTTATGTTTCTCTAAAAAAAACAGAGAAATAAAGTGATGGATTCTTTCAAAATATCCAGAATTAAATACTTATAACTGTTATAAATTATAGGGAAGGAAGAAAAAAATATATGAAATGTGTACTCATCTACCAATTCATGACTTTCAAAACAAGAAAACTATTTTAGTATGTAAAGAAATAACTCACCTAAGGAATAACTGTCTTCTAAAGGTGGGCTTTGAGATTTGTGAATTATCTATTAAGTAAATATTCCATTGAAGAGTAATGATATATGAAGAAAAAACACTCCACAGAGATATAAGGTACATAGCTCAAAGTTTTGAACATAGATAGATCTAACATAAGCCAGTTAGGGGTATAACCTGTAGTTCTAAGAGCTGGACAAGAACTCACTAGCCATTATGAACAAAGGCAATAATCTGTGTTATGGTATACTTAATTGCAACTTGTATCATGCCAATTTGTTCATACCTCATGGAGTTCTTCTGTTTATGCTCATTGAAGAGCACTGTTTATAACTGCATAGAGTTGTTTGGCTTTATAACTTGTGCATGTATCTTGCCAATTTGTTCATCTAGGAGGAAAAAAACTTTGAAATATAATTTGAGGCACATTTTAGGCTATTTGCATTAACTATCTAAAGAAGGGTTTAGAGTATTTTAAGAGACTGACATTTAGAGTGTATAATCTTTCATGTAGGAAGTTTCATCTTTGTCTCCTGAGGCTTCTGTTTACATTTGAAGGAAACTAAAAATATGACATTTGCTAATAGTGTCTGCTAAAGGAATGCTGCATCTTCAGGGTACTTCTAAGACATAAATTATGGCAATTATTAATGAAATAAATCTAATCATTTCAAAGCACAAAGCTGTTTATTTTTAAAGGAAACTCATTACATTTGATATATGCCAACTTTTCCTCCCTAAAAATAGTATATCTAGGTTTCAGAAATCCTTCTCTCTCTTTGTGAATGAGATCTCTATGCTCCCAAATGATACTAAAAATGCAGGTTTTAAATTACTAGTTACTATAGGTATCAACTTGGGAGAATATGTGTAAATCGCTCCTTGGCTCAAAGGCAGGGTAACAAAACACTCCTATCTTCTGAATATCCAATGAGATTATGTTTGGAAATTTGGGGGTAATTCTAGAAAATAAATATAAATTCAAAAATTTAGGATTATTTGTCATGTATACACTCCCCAACCCTTCTTCCATCTTTATGTTTAAAATATCTATGTGTTAGCAGAATGCATTGTTGGGGTTGGAGGAGGCAGGCTATGGGCAGAGATCATGTCCACAGAGTTCAATGCTCCTGAGAGACACCACAGCACAAGCCATCACAGCTCACTCTGTTCAGTGGCATATGAATGATGCAAGAAAGAAGCTGAAAACATTTTAGCATGCAGGAAACAAATATAAAGGAAGGAAGAGGCAGCAGAGCAAGTAGAGTGATAAGGATAAAAAATGTCTGAATGCAATATTCAGAATGTCTTTATATGTGATTTTAAGGCATTTGTACTTCTTATAGTCATGATGAAGGCATGATGGTCTTTCACTTTAGTCAAACTTTTCATTTGAAAATACAGCGATTATAGGTTCCTGCACAGCTTTAAGAAATAATTCAGAGATCCCATGTGTCCTTTGTCCAGGTTTCCCCATGATAACATCTTGCAAAACTATGGTGTGATATTGAAACCCAAATATCTACACTGATGCTATGAAGCCCCAGAAAAAATTCATTACCACAGAATCCCTAGTATTGCCCTTTCATAGCCCCACCTCAGCCCTCAATCCTGATACCTGGCTCTTACTAAAATGTTGTATATGTGAATTTATGGTTTATGTATCTTCTAGAATTATTTTTTACCCGTTCAGTTAATTTCCCTTGTGATCCATATAAGTATAGATGTATCTTTTTTTAACATTTTATCATTGACTGGTATTCCAAGGTAGCAATAAACTATCATATATTTAATCATTCAGCCACTGAAAGATATATGGGTTGTTGTCAGTTTTTGTCTATTACAGATAAGGTTCTAAGAATAGTTATTTACTATTTTTTTGTGTGTGTGTAAGTATGTATTTGTTTTCCAAAATAAACATCCAATGGAGTAACTATGCAATTGTATTTTAGCTGTATGTTTAGGTTTGTAAGAGTCTACCAAGCTGTTTTGAAAATTGTACATTCTATATTCCTTTCAGAAAAATATGAGTGATTCAATCTTTGTATCCTTGCCAGCACTGGTTTTATCACTATTATTTTCAGTTTAATAGTTGTATAGTGCCACAAGTTTTACATAGTAAATGATTTTATTAGATCATTGTTTTATTTTTAAAAATTGTAATGGTAACAAAATAAAAGAAGAAATGGGAAATATTTCAATCAGTGATGTTGATGTTACCTAGAAATAACTGAAATCAGTGACTTAGGTTAGAAAGACCTGATCTGAGGTAAGAGCAATGAGGATTTAAAGGAATTTCAGGAAGTATCTTACAGTTTTCCAAAAGCATCATTCAATATTTCTAGATAATTCAAGATTGTTAAAGTAGAACTGGCTGAGTAACCCAAATTCAAAGGACATGCCCTGTAATGTTCGATTGGGGAATATCCTTCCTATATGCAAACAGCTCATTTTCTATGACACAGCATGGGGATGCATCTGTTATTCAGAGCAAAACTACATAACACAAATGCTTAGTGATTATCTTTAAGATAGCATGCTTTTAAGAATGATGTTTTAAATACTTGACAGATTAATCTGAAAACTCAGGATAGTCATTGATAAAATAAAAACAACTTCTGATATATTTTTCAGCATATATATTTACTTAGCAATCTTCCTGCCTGCTATCTAGCTCACAGATATCTGCCCTGTCCAGTTTTCTTCACTAGGGGAGCAATTTTATAGTACCAGCATAATACTAAATCAACCTGAGCAAATAGTGACATGTGGAAATTGAAGTTACCAGGGAGGGCACTAAATATTACGGAGGAAATGTACTTGGCCCTCCATATCCCTGGTTCTATATCCATGTACTCAGCTAACCAAAAATGAAAGTATTTGGAAAGAAAAATATCTTTGCTAATCATGTATACATATTTACTTTCTTATTATCATTTCCTAAATGTTATAATATAATTACTATTAATATAGCACTTATATTATAATAGGTATTATAAGTCATTTAGAGATGATTTAAAGTACATGAAAAGATAAACATAGGTTTTATGTAAATACGAAATTTTAATTGAAGGACTTGAGAATCTGCAGATTTGGGTACCTAAGGGGGATTTGGGTACTAATCCCCCTTAGATTTTGAGAAAACATGGTAGTTTACAAATACAAGTAGTAAGTCTATAAAACTCTAGTAAATAGGATAAATGTAAATAATCTAAGGGAATAAAATCACTCTTTAAGAAGGTAAACTAATGTTTTTCCTAATGTGAACCATCTGTTTTTTGGTTTCAGTTTTCTAGACACAAAGAGCAATTATTGTCTATATTGTAGTGTTAAAGGTCTCTATACTCTAATGTGAGTTTTTTCAGGCATACAGTATTTTTGTGAGAACAAATATAGGTAGCATTTTCTAAAACTGATTTTGAGACTTAAATTAGAGTATTGGAAAGTACATAATCTAACATAGTGATTGGCTATACCCTACATTATTAGAGATGGTTGCCTTATTATCTAAGGGAAAAATATAGAATTCTAGCTTCTTCCATTACAGATGCAATCTATTGCCATAAATCTGAAAATCAATAAAACTTGTTTTGGGGAGAGTAAAGGAATACTTGATAATTTATCTCCTACACTATCTTTCAGAGAAAGTATTAGTAAGATTGTGTGTGAATCTAATCAGGTGTGTAGTGCTATTGAAAAGTAAGAGTTGCTGCTCAGAAAGGGGAAACTCAATTTGAAATTTTTAGAGAACTACCTGAGAATGTTTCATTTCAGTATAATAAAAACCATATACTAGCAGCATGATTATTGTTATCCTTACCTTTATTAATTATGCAAAACAAAGGTAAAGTGTGATCTCATAAACGGAACTGCTGGTGAGTTGCCCTGTTTTCTAGAGTTCTCATCTGTTGCATCCTGGCTATAGCTCTCTGAATTTGTCACTCTCTTTACTTCTGTTTGTGCCATTCTATACAAAGACTTTCATTTGGCATAAAATTATGATAATTTTATCTATGAACCTGAAAAGTAAGAACATTAAACTAATAAATTATCCATATGAATGTGCTTTCAAGGTGTTAATAATTTAAGTCAGGTATTCTTATTTCATATAATTCCTTTCCTCTAAATGCCTTTCTTCAGTTGAGTTATAAAACTTAGTGAAGTAGAATTATGGCTTTAGATTAAAAAACCTTGCAATGTAATTCTCCAAAGAGTTTTATGCTGAAATTTGCTAGACCACTAATTTATGGAAGTATTAGCTTTGTGTGTATATGCGTATCTCTGTGTGTCTATGTTTGTGTTAAGCAGAGAAAAAATAGTTGAAAAATAATAACTTAGTGGCATACAAAAAAATTAAATCTTTGTTAATGATGGTTATATATGGATATTTCTATGTTCAATATTTCTGGATAAATATCTGTAGCATATTGAATTGTTTTCATCACAATGAGGATTAAAGTATTTCTCATGCTTTGTTGGGAGTTCAAGTTAATGTCCTTTCTCTCAAAGATGTTTAGGTTGAATTTCTTATATCTGGCCATTGAAAGATTACATCACATGTTAAGTAAGTTTTGGCATCAAAGAAAAGTCATCAATTCTTGTTGGGGAGGTCTCTTCTCCAAAGGGTTTTGAACTCAGATCATTAAGTCATCCATTCTATTTAACTTACAGTCCCGAGCACATGAATCCCCAAGACTCAGAAATTTAGCCGTAGTATACGATGCAAACATGACCAACTTCACAACCTGTTTTAGTCATATAACAAGCCAGCTAACTAGAGCTCTATTTCAAGACTTGGCATGAATTTTCATGTTACAAAGCTTTATATAAAAATATGTGAATTAATATGTCTTTCATGCATACAAACATCCATGCATTTAAATACATGTTCATGGTATTGAGATAAAGGCATTTGGTATAAGATAAAGGCATTTTGTTTAATAAAATAATTTAACAAAAGATTGATACAAATGGGAAGCTTATTGTCTTAGAAAATATAGTAGCCTACTTGAACATCCAAATATCAATAGCAATGTAATATATAAAAATGTGTGCTTTTAATGGTTGTGTTTCTATGATCTTCAACCAGTATAACATTGTGAAAGACATTGGATCAGAAATCTCTTGAACTGTAATCCTGGTTGTGGTCTTAAATATGTGATCCAGGAAAGATAATTTTTCTTTTATAATTTATTGTCCATAGAATGAGGTGCTTGGATTAAGGTCCAGCTTTGAGGTACTGCATAAAAAATCAGTGGCCTCATGACACCATGAAAGTTGATCTGATCTCATTCTTTGCTTTACCCTCTTCAGAATCCTTTCACTCTTAATTTCTAGTCATCTTAATTTAGTAATATTCATGCCATGTCTACCCAGAGGGAGTAGTCCCAACTATTCCCACTGTATCGCTGATACCAATTAAATCTACTGTAGTAAACTACTTATGGAGTACATGACTGTTTAAAATTCATCATCTGCTATGACCTGCTGTCTATGATACTGCTTGGTTATTTCAGATTATGCCTTGTATACAGTATTCATAAGATATTGTACTATATCTCTCTACTCACGCCTTCACTTTATCACTTTATTATTTCCTTAGCCATGTGGGATCTGACTTTGTTTAGTTGAACTTTCAGACAGATCATATTCCTTGTCTTCAGTCTAGACACACCCTTGCTGCTCATCAGTGATGACTAGAATTTGGATCTTGATGCTCATTGCTGTCACTCAATGCCTAATCATAAACAAAGACTGGATTTGCTTTAGCAACACAGTTTATCTCCATGTCTAATTAGTGTATCCTTGGCTGGGGTGCTGCTAAGGTAGCAGAAATTTGGCTTCTAGCTTTGTGCTGTTAATGAGAATTTTAGACTGCAAGTATAGTTTGCCTGTAGCAACTTGGTGTTTTCTTTTCATTTTAGATCCACTTCCCATCAGCCCATTACACTGTTCCAATTCAGCAAAATGATACATAGTCGCAAGTTGGAATCCTGTAAAGGTCCACAATCTGTTCCAGTTTTCATGGTATTACAAAACTTGAAAGACCTACTTGTTTCATCTCCTTTAGCAGCAAATAAATGTACAAAGGTGCTCAAATTAAACAAAAATTCTAAGTTGGTAAAGTTTAATAGATAATATCTGCTTAGAAGACTCTTCAATGTATTGAGGAATTTGTTCTATTCTTTATTTTGGGTGGTTCTAATGAACTGTTCATTCTATATGTGGCACACTCTGGTCATAAGAGGAGGCACTTGGTGCTGACCTGGACAACCTCAAAACCCATCACTTTCTCCAAAAGAAAACCCATTATGCAGCCGAATTAGAACCCCTCATTGATTTAAATAGATGTTAGAGGAGTTAAAGTTACTTCCCCCTTCTGTTTTGAACATCTATTCTCCTAGGCCTCTTTATATATGTAGGCATATATACATGTAATATATATATATGTTATATATATACATACATACTTATATGTCAAGTTCTTTTTATGGGGAATTAAATCATCAAAGAATATCCTTACTGGAAAAGAAAAGTTATAGTTCCTCTGAATTTGATTTTTTTAAAAAATAGGAGTTCTTTCATCTAAGAAATCCTTTATTAGATGCTATTATGGTGATGATGTAAATAAAGTAATATTATTTATTACAAGAAATATAAAATCCTATAATTGAACATCAAACACGCTGATACTCCTTAAACATTAAGATAATAATGTGGAACTTAAAAAACATTTCTATAATTTTATTAGATATTTTTGTAAGACCTAAAAAAATCAACAATCTTAAAAATGGAAATTGCAATGATCAAATGTTGTACAGTCACAAAGGTGGTCTGTATAGCATATGAAAGGCCTGTACATGCATAAAAATGATAAAAAATACATAGTTAAAAAGAAAATTGTAAAGAGAAAGCATATCATTCACTAGCAGGTAGACAAAAATTTTGATTTTTCTTTTATGCAGCATCTACTGTCTAAATAATAGATACACAACAGAGAACCCAGTACTTCTTTGCTACTCCTCTGCCCTCTACCTGTTCCCCTTTCTTCACTATACTATTATTTTTTATAGTTGTTTTAAATAGTGCTGTATATGTATATATATCTTATATACATAAAATTTAAAATCAATACTTTATATCAACATGGGCAAATAAAAATGTAAGAAAATTCAAAGGTTTATTTATGTTTCTGTTAATGCTCCATAGTTATGCATAAGATCAAGATTAATTTTGACATAGTTGTAATACAAGCATGGAATATAATGTTGTCTCACTTCAGTCCCCAGTACTTCATCTCTTTGCCTCTTCCCTCTACCTGTTCCCCTTTCTTCACTATATTTTTCATAGCTGTTTTTAATAGTGCTATGTATGTATATTATATATATGTATATATATTTTATATATAAATTTTACATATTTTATATATATATGGGGTAAAATTCACTGTGGAATATTCATGCATGTACATGGTATAACTGCATTCCATTGTTCCTCCCCTTTTCTGTCCCATCTCCCTCCCCCTCAGTCCTCTTCCTCTGCTCCATTTATTTTTTCAATTTTATTGGAAGTCCCCCTTCCCACTCCCCTCCCCTCTTATTTTGGTCTAACTCATGTATATGAGAGAAAACATCCAACTCTGACCCTTGTTTTTCTGGATCTGGCTTATTTCGTTTAGCATGATGTTTTCCAGTTCAATTCATTTACCAGTAAATGCCATATCTTTCTTTATGATTGAGTAAAATTCCATTATGTATATATACCACATTTTCTTTATCCATTCATCTGTTTATAGGCACTTGGGCTGGCTCCATAACTTGTCTATTTTGCATTGCACTGCTATAAGCATTAACGTGCCTGTATCACTAAAGTATGCTGATATTCTATTCGTTCTTTGGTTAGATACTGCAGAATGGGAGAGTTGGGTCATATGTTGGTTCTATTCCTCATCTTCAGAAGGATCTTCATTCTGCTTTCCAGTATGTTGTAATAATTTGTAGTCCCATCAACAATGTATGAGTGTACCTTTTTCCCCACATCCTCCACAGCATTTATTGGTATTTTATTCTTGATGACCATCCTTGTAACTGAAGTGAGATGAGATCACTAATTTAATTTTATTTAAATAACAGAAGAAAATACAGCAAAACATTTACATTTTGGAGATGGATTCAGAAGTAACTGGCATACAATTTTCTGTATGTCTCAAATTTTAATTATTTTAAATTTAAAGGTATTTTAATGACCTATCCTCTCACAAGGATAAGTAGCAAAACCATTGCAATTTCGGGACTGAAAGTTGGGAACATCAAACTTTGATCTGAACAGGAAGTAGTAAAAGAAATGCCTAATTGAGAAAAAGGGAAAGGAAAACATGCTCTTCTTGCACAATTCTGCATTTGACTTGGCAATCTTTCCTTTCAGTTTCAGCGTTGACTTTTCAGTCTTTCCAACTTCCTCCACACAGCGTGTCTGCCTCTCCAGTGGCGCCAACTCCCATGGCTGTGCATGCTTGTATTTGGCAGGCATAACATAAGAAATAAGCCAAGTGCCTGAATCTGTTTCCTTTCTTTCATTCATTCTTTCCATCCTCTATGTTTTTAAAGAAACATCTACTACTTCAGCACATTCCTTGGCAATTTCTATTTTGTTTGGACTCCCATCAATAATGGTGTTAACAAAAAGTGATGACTGCCAGAAACTTAGTTTCTGTGGCACCAGTGGCCTTGCAGGTCATCTAGCCAGTGCACCTGCTGCTGTGTAGAACCAGGCTGTTGATAAAACTATAATCTGCTCATGGTTCACCAGCTTAGCTTTGAAAACAACCCCAGGCATGTAGGAATATTTTGTGGAAAGAGCAAAGACATTCCTAGGCATATTTTTTCTGTAATCCTTTTACATTTTTGAAATCCATAATCACTTTTATGCATTTCAGAACTAAGAGAGGGGTGTGTTAGTTCTGTAAACTGGAGCTGTGAATCAACAGTCTCTTCCCTTTCTGAGATACTTTTCCAGTCAACACAAAGCTCATTATTAATTTCTTCAAGGAGACAAGAGGTATTAGGGGCAAAAATTCTCATAGATAGAAACTATAATTGATAATGGTTTCTTTACATAAGCTTTCTATTTAAATTAGTATCATTCAGAAACTAGTTGTCACTGAATAGGGTTTTTCTCTATCCACTTTCTAACACCCTGGCTTGTTTCCAGACTCAAGAGAAATGAAGTTTGACTTGTCACTTGATAATTATGGCTTAGGTCAACAAAAATAGCTCTTTAAAAAAGTTGTATTCCTTTTATGAATGCTTAAAACTCTCCATAAAAGAAATAGCTAAAAACCTATTAATTACATAATTCTTAACCAAATTTCAGTCTCATTATAACAAGCAATGATTTGTGAGTTTGTCACTACATATTAATTTAGGAACTTAAAAATTTTGTTTAGGTCAACATAAAATAAAGATTGTATTCTGATAAAATGGAAGATGTTGGGCTGGACAATTGCAGGAAATCACAGATGGTCTGTTTATCAAAGTTTATCAAAAGATTCATTTTTTATACCTAAAAGTAAAATTTGCTAAATTAATTCCTTTCATTTATTAAGGGTAAAACTATTAATTATGAGTTACATTAAAATATGCATATATATAAATATGCAAATATTTTGTAACTATTTATTTCAGATATATTCATGAATTTAATATATTATATACCAGATAAATAAATGGAGAGTAAAATTTCAGAAAACAGATGAGATATTTGATAGGTATTTAAAAGTACTCTAGAAAGTGTACATAACAACAAAAATATCATAGCCAAAACAGAGATAATTCAATCTAAATCTCATATGATTAAATGCATACTTATCAGTCTTTTCCTTGGCCTTTACAAATGGGTTTGGCTTGCCGTCTGTTGAAGAAAATCCATTTTTGGCAAAGGTTTTATACACAAGAGATCTGGTTTATTTTGATAAAATTAAAAATTTAAAGACCACTTCTCTCCATGATTGTTTTGGTGCCTGTAAGACTTCCAAATGAAGGAGAAGCTTTAAACATATGGATAGGGCTAAGATGCCATCTGTACCCTGCATGGGACCTCATACATACTAAATATTGGGACAGCTTTTCAATCAACACTTCTCCAAACTGAAGAGGAGAAATAGATTCTAAAGTTGGGTAAAAACTCAAGTTATTTTTACCAAGTTGCTGTTACATGATAATGTACAAGTATTCACACATTTGTAAGAAGATATTCTACAAATGTTATTTTTAGAAAATGGATGGGGTTATTGGAACTATAAATTTACTTTTGTAGCATACTGAATTAATTCATTATATACTTCATAAAGTTTGTCTAGAAATAAAAAGTATATTGACTGTACTCAATGATTTGAAAATATTTTGAAACATCATTCTACATTTTATATTAAAATATCAACATCATTATTTTATTTCTTTTCTATTTCCCAAATAGAGGTGCTTATCTTAGCCAGTGTTTGCTATAAAACATGAAATTCGCTTATCTTCAGTTTAAGTTACAAAAGGTACATGTAAAGTGTAAGCACCGGGTATTTTTCTAGATATATTTATAAAATAATTTGATTCTATCAAATGAAAATTTCATGAGTACTTACAGGTACTGCTTACTGTACTGAGAGATTGAGAAACACAGAAAATATAACAATTCCTCAATATCTCTCTCTCTCTCTCTCACTCACACACACACACACACACACACACACACACACACACTTATACACACACATGACTGGAGACGTATTGGTGGTCTGTATTCTTAAAATATATTCAGGACTGGTTTTACAAGCAGAGAAGTAAACAGCAATACCCGAAAGACCTGCTATCCACTCCTTTTTCTAGATCTTCAATGCTTCATCTCAAGACAGGAATTGTGTTCACAAATACAGAATTTTCTCTATGGAATTAAGGATTAAATTCAATGTTGGGTAACACTGTTATCATCATAGCAATAGTAAAATACATTCTTATGAAGGATTAAGACTTGAGGCCAAGATGGGACTTGAGATAAAATATAGGCTACAAATCAAAACAAATTATATATTTTTAAAACACCTAGAAGTGGCAGAGTAAGTATTTGTTTAGTATTGGCTTCATTTTTGTAAGTAATGAGATTTTGTAAGTAATTAGCTTTCCTACAATCAAGTGAATAATTCTGTGTGTCAATATCTCTCTAAATAAGTAAAAATTATTGTTATAGCCAAAGACTTCAGCTGTATGCACTATTGTACTACTTTATGAAAACACTATACTGTAGAATTTTTTTCTTTATTAAAAAACATTTTTAATTCATTTCCTATTTGATTCTTAAACACAACCACAAATTGTGTTTTATATCAGTAAAATGTATCTAATTATATTTGTTTTGGCTAAAAAACTGCTGCTCAGAAATGAAAAGAAGACCTAAAGAAATAAAATCAATAGGATAAACACTAACTTAAATTTTTCTATTATTTTTAAAATATGAAAATCTACTATTTATAAATTCTTTAGATCATGTATAACTAAAAAAAAATAAAAAATAAAAATAAAAATAAATTCTTTAGACATCTGATTTCTCTATCCTCTCAAATTCTCAAGTAGCCGACTTTATTTTCATCTTAGCTACAATGAAATAGTTGTCCCTCCATATCCACTGTATATTGGAACCCAGGAAACAGCCACCCAGGACATCAAGATCTGTGGATGCTTACAGCCCTTACATAAAATATGCAATATTTGTATAAAACCTATGAACATTAACTTTCAATTGTCTTTAGATTATTTACAATACATAATACAAACTATCTGTTATAAAAACTCTTGTTATATTATTTAGGAAATAGTTACCTGGAAAATATACATGTGAAGTACAGCACAAAGTTTTTTCCCTGAATATTTTGGATATATGGTGGGTTGAATCCATGGATGCAGAACCCACAGATATGGAGGACCAACTATTTTTCTGTATCTATGTACGCCTATTATGTGTGTATGTATTTATTAATATGTTGTTTTATCCTAATTTTATTTATTTATTTATACTTATTTCCTTAGGTCAGTTCATTCTCATAGGGTACCGTGAGACAAATCAGATTGTAACATAATTTCCCCCTAACTTCTCTAAAAAAAAAAAAAAAAAGTAAAACACTTGTTGATTTACAACTCCCTATCTTACCCTTTGCTGATTGCTTATTCTTGTTGTTATGTAGTCACAAGGTTACCACAAAGTGACATGAAAATGGTATTAAAATAATAAAACCAATAATTCAGAATAAATAGTTTAGAAGTCCTGCTTGAATACCTTTCAAATTTGTTCATGAATAAAGAACCTGATTTTATTGGACTAAATATATTGTCAAAATCTAAAAATTTATTCACATTGACACAGTGAATTATTTTCTAACTTCAGTAATTTTGATGCCTGTCCTGATTTGTAAATCACCATATAGTTGCCTAAGCATGCACAGGATATTATGTGCATTGTAAAATGATCAGTAAATGATTTCCTGTACTGTTGCTCTTAATGAGAGAATACAAAGTTATTCAGAGAGCTACAATTGTGAAATAAATCGTTTCTCTGCTGACCTAAAGCAATCTGCATTCTCTCTCAACTGAGTTGATGAACATTAAAATGATGCTTTGAGATAAGTTTCAAGATTTAAATAATGACCACTTTCACTGTAAGTTGCATAAAATCTCACTATGTTTTGATATTCCATAGCTCTTTAAATGTACCTGAACACATTCTGAATAATAGCATTGTCTAAGGTAATTCAATGAACATTTAAAAGGATACAGAATAGTTTTTGACATTTTGAAATATATAAAATAAACTCATTATATATGTGTGTACGAATATATCTAAAATATATACAGAAAATACATATTAGCTAAATTGTGCGGGTTACTCTAGGTTTTAGTTAAACATAGTTAAAATCTATTTCCAGTTTCTAAAATGAAAATTCCAGTCTGATCTGTAAACTAGGGGTGTGTGTGTGTGTGTGTGTGTGTGTATGTATACATATATTTAGAAGTACAGTATATATAATGTATCATATATTTTTGTTAACAAAAGAATAAATTGAAAAGACAATGTATTAACTGTTTCATATGTAAATTTTGAAAAAAAATGACTTAAATGGCTCTTGAAACAAATGAGAACCTGAGAGTGTATTTGATAGAAATTTTAAGGTATTTCATTGTCTCATATAATTTACTATTTTTTTCTACAGCAAACATACTGAGCAATTTAGAAGTATAAGACAAGGGTACAAGTCAAAGTAACGCCAAATTTTGAAGTAAGTTAATTTCCTTTTTGCTCTCTTGTATCAACTCACAATATAATTACTCTGGATTATCTGAAGTGTGTTTATGTTAAATCAGTGCAATCACACCGAAAGACAAAAACTACTACTATACATCCCTCTTTTTTTTTTTTTCCTCGTCACTACCTTTTCAGTATCCTAAGGTAGTTTAAATCAAGAATAACAGCATCTATGATTATGGAAAAACTGTTACTTTGCATGGTATATGCCAAACAAGAGTCAGAGGGTGTAATGGAAGCAATATGTACTATTTTAAATTGTTGAAAAGCATCGATTACACAGGCAATTTTCTAAGGCCATGCTCAAACATGCAAAATATAATATCAGCCTCCTAGAAAGCATATATTTGGCATATAAAACATTGATATAATCATTACACTGGAATGACTTTCCCAAACTCTTCATTTTTTACTTTACATGTAAAAACACAGTGAAATCAGTGACACACTTGGATTTGTTTTCCACAAATCACCAGATTTTAACTGGAGTAAAACAGCAGTTAGAAATGATATTTTTAAAGATGAGTAGAGTAAAAATAAACTCCTGTCAGTTTTAAAGCAAATTAAATGAAAAACACTATGTATGCCCTTTTATTTATATGCATATTTTACAATTTCACATCCTGTACATCCATATGTAATGTCAAGTTTTTAAAAAATACATATTGCTCTTTCAAACCATGTTAATCTTCTACCATGTATTTTTGGTGTCCTTTTTATCTTCCATTATTGTCTGAGAACACAGATAGTACTATAACGACTGAGTCAATTTCTACATACATACTGCATTGAGTACTTTCCCAACACATATCATAACTTAATATTTTGAAGCTTTTATGATTAAAACAGCTGTGAGAATAGTCTGTTACATATGATGTACCTGTTCAGGATAAAGCTGACCAATACTTATTCCTGGAGGTACAAAGTCAACTTTTTAATAATACATTTCTTTATGTTCCAATAGCTTTCTTAACTAGTATATTCTGGGACCACTATACTACTGGGTATGCATATGAAAATGCAGATCACTGGGTCCCTCAGGACATCTCCTGAGTTAGAATCTCTTGCAGCAGTTGCTCCAGAGGAGGCACTCTCAAAATGCTTTCTCAGGATTCTTATTTTCACCAAAGCTTGAGAACTACTGCTCTAGAGAGAAACATTAAAATAGTTGAAATCAATTTAGGTAAGTTTTCCAAGTGACAGTAAATAATGCAATGGCTCAGATGGGCTTTTCTCAAAATCAACCAGATCTGCCTGCAGAACTTAACAATTATATAGCTGTGGGAAAGTTATGCTTCTGGAACTTGAGTTTTATCCTGTGTTACAATTTAGAATAGTGCCAGCTTCTTTTATTTGATTTTTGCAATGCCAGTGATTGAACCCAAAACCTAATGCATGTTGCACAAATGCTTTACCCATAAGCTCATTCCAGGTCTTTGTTGTACCTGTACAAAGAGCTATGCTTTTTCACTCTTGTTCAGTTATTACTGACATAGTTACAATTTGTATTATTTATTTATTCTATGAATGATAGTATCATAATTAAGAGAAAATAAGAAAGTATACTTATAAGAATAAAACATTTACCACATATACCAACACATATGTATTCAAGGACATAACTTTTAGAAATAATGAAATCTCAAAGGAACACTTAATTGTATAGGCTCTTTCCTATTCGATTGCCCAGCATCACTTAAAAGGTATTCAGAGTGATTTAATTGTTATAAAGTTATGCATTCTGATGTTTTATAAAGTACACATCTTTCCAATTTATAGTCAAATGTTGTAAGCCTGATTTCCAGTTTTAGTTCAGTATCCTAATTGTTTAATCTTTAATGAGTGGATTATTATATTTAGCCTTCACTTCTATCATGCTAAAATAAAGTGTTTGAATACTTGACATCTACACTCTCTTGTAGCTCTAGAGCTTTAGAACTCCATAAAGAATATTGATTTAACTACTCATTCACCCTTTTGCACTACATAGCTAACTGACAAAGTGTGTTTGAATGAAAAATGAAATGAATGAAGAAATCCTAAAAATAGTAATTATATCTATCTCTACAATTTGAGAAAGATACTACAGATGTGAAATCTTTAATCTGTAAAAAGAAAGAATGCTAAAAATCACAAAACATTTAATTTAATGAATTTAAGAATCACCATCACCTTTCCAAATGAAAAATTACAAGCCAAATAATTCAGAAGAGGAAAAAATGGAATTTTCATAGAAATACATTAGTGGCTTTCTGAACTTTAGGAAGTCTCTGATTTCTTGGAAATTATATATCTATAGAAATATTTTTAAAGGGTATCAATATTAGAATTTCAAAAAAGTACTTCAAAAGAGCATTGCAATATGTTTCTACTGATATTAGGAAAGTTGACCAGCTTCTTAGGCAGTATTTTCTTTTCTTCTTTTTTTTTTTTTTTTTTTTTTTTTTTTTTAGTTAGGCAGTATTTTCAATAAGATATACATTCTTAAGAATGATAGGAAAAAATTCTTTAGATAGACAATCTTTCAACTGACTCTTGGAAAGAGTAAGATATCAAATTTCTAATTCAGGAGAAATCATGTCTTGTCTGGAACTTAAAAAAATGTCATGGAGGAACACAAGCATTTATTCATTCATTCATTCAAGGAATCAGTGTATGACCAAAATGCACTTATGATAAGTGCCCAAAAGAAGGTGGAAAGGGGAAGATTAATCTTATCAATAATTATAAAAGTGCACTGGCTAAATAAGCTTCCAAGGAGAGATCTTTAAAGCCATAAGATCAAATAACAAGGACTTTCTAATCACAGACGCCATGAAGAATTTCTGCAGAAAGGATAATTAAATTCAAGTTAAGATGCAGTTGAGATGTGGTAGGGAAGCTCAAAAATATTATCACCAACTTTGGAAAAGGCCTATAAAAGACCTCTGGAGTAAAATGACAGGGCCATGATGGATTGAGTGCCCTGCAGCTTCAATAAAAAATGCAAAGGAGAGCCTAATTCAAGAGGGATCTGGAGAAGACAGAGGAGTGAGAAAACAAAGTATTCTTTAGATCAAGTTAGAAGGCTGTCACTTTTCCTTCAGAATGTCAGAAACATTTTTGGTATAAAAAGGGACTGTGAATGCAACAACACAATTAGTGTTTTTAAAATTCTGCACTTAACTAAGAAATACAAATAATAACTTTTCTTTGGTTTGTGATATCCATTTACCACTAGCAAAAAATTTTATGCTATCTATATCAGTGATTCCCACTTGACAGTATATAAATATCACCCAGAAAAAATGTTAAAACACAAGATTGCAGGAACTCCAACCTCAAACTTCTGATTCAGTGTGTCAGAGCTGGGACCTTTACATTTGCACTTGCAGCTAATTCCCAGGTATTGCTGAGCTACTGTTGTTGGGACCACACATTGAAAACAATTGGTATAGATGAATGGACTGAAGACATGAGATACAAGTCCTCCTCCCATATGAAATTCTTAAATGAGTTTCCCACTAACTACATCAGAACCAATTCATGGCTTATTGTCTCTTGAATCTAAGATACATAATGCAGCTCACTTTTCTTTTAGCTTCAGAAATATTGCATAGAACAGTCCAAAATTATAAATTAGAGCAAATGGTAGAGCAGCCTGCTTATGTTCACATCCTAATTCTATCCTAACAAATATGTAACTTTGGCGTACTCATTCTCTATTTCCTACCTCATCAGTAAAAGCCTGTATTAAAATTTGCCTCCTAAGCTGTTGCAATCATGAAAGTTAATGTATCATATCACTTAGTACAAGGCCTGGCACATAGCAAGTGATAAATATTTGCTATTATTGTCATCTATTTTTTCCTTACTCTGTAGTTAAAAATAACATTTATTTGATAACTAAAGAACATGAAAATTAAAAATGTTCATTAGCCATGTGTGTTTTCTTTTTCACCAAGTACCTAACCGGATCAGATGCTATATCTTCTCTTATTCCTCAATGTTCATCTGCTGGCCATTTGCTTACTATAAAGTAAGTTGTGAAACTCAGGTGATTATTTGTAGGTATCTATAGTTCTTTCTCCTTGTATGAATGCAATTATTTTTAAGCATTAGAACAGTTCAAAATTAACTGCCAACACCTGTGTGTATCATGGATGCATCTCCAATTTAGTATTTTCCAGACTGGGTTTTCCTATTACATTTGCCTTCTGTGTATTCTCTATCTTAATGTTAGTTTATATTCATCATGACTTTCATCCCACTACTGTTAGCTCTGCAGGTTGCTTTGCCCTTCCTTGTTTTTTCTGACTAATTTGATTCTGGTATCAGTAAATGTATTTGACAGATGTGAGCATGTCATTAACAAAATACTTAACATGTGCTAATACTGACCCCTTGAGACTCTTCCTGCAGCTCTCCACTTAGAGGCTGTGCATTTATTGATTAGTCTTATTCGACTTTATATGACCAGGTTTTTATTCAGGTATTTATCCAATTAATTTATAGGCATCTATTATGTAGCATAATACCAAATGCCTTTCTCAAACTTAAGTATGTGGGATCCTTTCATTACTTTTATCTCCCAAGTTAGGAGATATGCCAAAGAAGGCTATTACAATGTGTGATGTGACCTACTTTTAATAAATTCACATTTGCCACTTACTTTATTAGACACCTTTCTCCTCAGTGTTCACATTTGGACTCTTTAATTATATGCTCAGCCAAAGACTTCTAATACATGAAGGCAATTTAGGAAGCAGGGAAGTAAAGCTCCACAGACATTTCAAGATGCAAAATAAAGACAAAAGGAGGAAAAAAATAGTATTGCAATTCTAGAAGGATTTGTCTTCCTGTAACCTTCAGCCTTAAAATTGTCTTTAAGATCCTAGGTTATTTCTAATTTTGGCCCTCAAATTACATCCCACACATTCCAGACAGCCAGGACAGTCTTTTTCTGCTTTTTCTTATTATTATTCTGATTGTTTAATGCATTGCAAATGGGAACTCTGGGACTCTAGACTTCTTTTTCCCCTTGAAACCTCTAAATAATTAATTATACTGTCGAGCTCTCACTGCTGCAAATTTCCCCTTCATGTTGGCTAGGGTGGCACACATTTATCCTTAGGCAAAGCCACAGGCTAGAATAGTTTCATATTAGCTAACCATCTTAGACTATGGCATTTTATCTCTGAGGTCAGAACATGAAATCGCTCAAGTCCAATGAAAGAAGGTGAACTCAATAAAGCTTTCGGATACATGTGAAGAGTAAATGGAAATTCCAAGCAAGCTGTCAGCAACTTGAAATCTAAATCACTGATGATTTTACAAAGTAGTACATATTTATTTTAATAGTGCTACAAAGAAAGTCTGAGGCCTACAGTCTTATACAACACATTGTCTAAAGCTTTCCAAGGTAGCAAAAATAGATGCCACCTTATTTTTTAAGTCCTCTCCAAAATCTTAGAAATGTTCATATGATGTTCTGAAATCTCAAACACACACACACACACGCACACACACACACACACACACACCATTTAAAATGAGCCTTCTACTCCCCAAATGAAATATTTAAAAGAATTCTCCAATGACACTCTTTCTCTTTCTCTTTCTCTCTCAACTTCTCTCTTGTCTGAAGAATAAAAGGGCCTCTCTTGGTAGGATTTTCCACAAGACAGACAGAATGGCACTGCAGTACCATCTACTTTTCCTCTCAATAATAAAACATTATCAGTCATACTGCAGTGCTGGTTCCATGACCAGAAAGGTATTTGACAGTAAATGAGTGGCAGTAACTTTTGGGCAGGCCACAGAGCCATAGCAAAGGTAGCAGGAAGAAGGTAGATTTCTAGGCTTGTGTTCTCACTGGCATGTGTTTAGACAAAACATCCATTTTTCAGAAATGTCAATCTTCCCAAGCAGAATTGGAGGCCTTCTCAATACTAGTCAACACTCCTATGTACTGTATGCTGCACTGTGAAACAAAGATAAGCTCTTTGGTCTAACTTTAAAAGAATGCATAAAAACTGAGCAAGCACATACCTACCAGACTCTAGGAGTTTACTCTTGAATATTTGTAAAAGCACAAAACACAAACAAATGGAAATGTGCCAATTCCCTGGGAAACAAATCTAGAAACTCCAGGGATTCAATCTCCTTGGCAAAGCAATCACTTAGGGGATTTGATGGGAGAAGTGAATTAATTCATCCATGTCATAACACTCTTCTCTCACTGTATTTTCCCTTCACAACCAATACATTAATCAAAATAAAATATATTCTGATTTTAAGCATGTAGTATTGTCTGTCAAGTGCTATGATAAGTTCACTATAAAAGGCATTATTTCTCCAGTCATTCTGACATGCTGGGTTCCCATTTCATAGATACAGAAATTAACTCTAGAAAAGCCTCGTAAATGGTCCAAGCTAACAAACTAAGTGGCAGAGGCAATTTACAACTCAAGACTGGTAAGTGACATCAGGTTCAAAAAGCATAAAGCCATGTTCTTTGTTAATTTCCATCTGTGTAGCATTTGTCCACTTAAAATTCAGCTGTCCTTGGCCTCACCAATGGATTGTCTTGGCAGCTGTTGGCTTATCTACTTTGGCTAATATGTCCTAAAAGTCAACTCTCTGACTGTGGAGATAGTGTGATCTTCACGTTAAGATCTCTGTTGGAATTTTAAACTGATTGTCGTAATCATGTTAGCTACTGATGATCCTTTACATAATTCCAATGTTGCATAGAATATTGGTTTAAATGGACAGATTGTCTATTCTGCAACTGTTAAATGACTCATAACAGTTTTTTGAACTGAGAAGGACCTAAGAAATAATGAGTTCCTTTCCTGTTTGAAAGTCAAAAAACCTGTAATGAAATCAGACGAGTGTGTTAGTTTTGGAGATGACAGCAGAACCTGGGGTTCCTGATTACCAGTTCAGCTTTCTTTCCACAATGTCAGAGTGCTTTCTATGACAAAAATTAAAGCAAGTCTTGCTGAATTATTAAATGTTGCAAGTGGATTTTCAATATGTAATTACAGCTTAGCCTCTGATTTAATTATTTGGATAATTCACTTCATATTTTCTTGGTTAATTGCTGCCATCCATCGCACTGTATAATTCAAACAATTATAAATAGCAGCTTGAATTTTATGAAATCACCATGCCAAAATTTCCAAGTGCTTAGCACTGAACAAATATTTGCATAGAACTATCCATTTGTTAGATATTATATTACGGATCTGTTATCACTCACTTGAAAAAAAATGTATTTTCAAATGAAATTTTGCATCAATAAAACCAATACTTAATTCCTATTATTTAAATAATTTTGATGCATATATTCATCAAAATAATATACATTCAGCAAAATATATCTTGTTTTGTTGTTTGAATCCCTACTTCTAGAAATTTATATCTGATTTTTATATCTGGATTTATTATTTTATGTTTTAACCATAAAAAGCTTACAAAATAAAAAGGAACAAATTGTTTACATAGAAAATGTCAAATATAAAACACTGTGATACAGAAAGATGGTATCTGACAGATTCCACCCTGCTAAATATGCATAGAGTCTAGACTTATGTCTCTCAAAATATTTTTTTCCCACGGACTCCTTGAATTATATAATAGTCTGCTTACCTCCTTTTGCCTCACTTGATTTATTTCTTGCCACTGATATTGATCTGTGCTTTAGTAAAGAAGACAGACAGTAGTGAAGTGATCTCACTGAAGCAGGTGTCATCTCAGTGATTTGATATCTATGAGTCAGTGGCAGCTGATACCTGCAACTCAGTTTACCTCGTCCCTCCTTTTATTTGTCGGGGGGAGGGGGACTATCATTTTATCCAATAAATCCTCTTTGTGTATAAGTTAATGTTAGCAGTGTTCTTTTTGATTCCTCTAAATATGTTCTAATGTTAACAAATGTAATGTTTTATTTGTACAAAATTTATGTTTCTTACTTCTGGTCAGCTTTGAAAAATGAGAGTTGGGTGATGGAAAAAGAAGAAGCAGACATAGTTTCTGTATCTGTTATCCAGGGGGAAGAAAGGGAGGTGGCATGATTAGCTTTTTTAATTGTTTATTTGAAAGTCCCATTTAAATAAAATCTGGATGATGCTATCAAAGAAGTGATTGAAAAGTAGAAATTCCAGGCAAATCTTAGTATCTCTGCAGGTGATTAATTGCCTCAAAAATGAAAGAGGTGTCAAGATTGACAAACAACAGGCCTACCCAAGATTTGCTCAGCATGGTGCTAGAATTTTGAAGAACATCCTTATCAGATCCCTTCTTATGTATGTAAAAATCTATATCCTGAACTTGAGCACAAAGGCAGGGGGGCAGTATAATTTAGGACATTCCTAAGAGCTATCGCTGCATGATAAACTAGTACCATGGTCAGCATATTTTAGGTAATCATGTATGAAAACTTATAGTATATGCATTTAATTTGAGGAAAATAAATACTTCTTTAAGAAGTATGAATTCTCCAAGTGTGGTGAGCTGATCTTGTACTTGAAAACTGGATGGAAATTGGCAGGTATTTTTATATATACACTTTCATACCAATGTTTTGATATCTGCTGGATTAATATAGTTTAAAACAGAGGGCAGTTTTGTTCATCCAACCTGGTTGATAAAACGAGTGAGGTTCACCTTCTTTTGTTTTCCTGTCTTTTGCAGAAGTGGTGTCACAAAAGAAAATATGCTCTAAGCCACAGTTCTGGCCTATATTTGAGATACAGAGCAGAGACAAGGGGTTTGCTCAAAGCTTTTCTGCCTATATGGAATGAACTAACACAGACATGAAAGATCTGCCTCAAATGTTACACAGCATCTAGGTTATTTGAGAATAAACTCTGGCTAAGGAATTCATTAGATATATTAAATTGAGGCTGTGTGAGTAAGTTTAGAGGACAAAGGATGGAGTTCAATTTATAGCAGAGATTAGTTTGAAATCTCTTCCTTGCCTTTTACAAACTGATCTTAGTCAATTAAAGTTTTTAAGCCAATATTTCCCAATATAAAAAATATGATTATATTTTATATAATTTAGAGTTGTGAAATTTGAAAGCAATTATTGGAATACTTTTAACACAATGCCTGGAGCATAGTAAGTGCCTGATAAGTGGTCACTATGATCTTATTTTATACTTATTCTCACATAATAGGTGAGAAACATTTGTTTAATTAATGCTTTCTATATTCACAGGTTCAGGAGACCAAAAATGACATGTTTATATATTAGCATGATTAACTATAACTTTATAAAAATTATCAAAGTACACATCATCATATCTGTATCTGTTGGATTCCCTATTGAAAGATACGTTGTACCTCCCAAGGCTCCTGAGAGTTATAGGAAGGCTAGGGCAATGAGAGGTCACAGGGCAGAGCCTGTGGTAGTGTAGCTGGTTGTCATGGGAGGTGTATATTCCAAGAGAGAGTAGAAGTGTCTATGTGGGAGTGTGTGAACATAATTGATCCCCCAGCTCTAGCACAGACTGCTTCTTTCTCTGCCTTGCTTCCTTCTTTCCCTCTGTCATTCTCCTTGCTTTATCCTCCTTTTCCTTCCTTGCTTCCGTCTCTATCTTCTATCCTTTCTCTTCTTACTCTTCCTTTCTCTTCTTGTTCCCTCTCTTCCTTCCTTCTTTCCTGGTTTTCCTTCATCTTCTTCCTTTTTCTCCTTTCTTCCTCTTTTTTTATTTTCTTAATAGACACATATAACACGGCATTAACAAGTCTGATCTCAGCCACGACTTATCTATAAGTGTGGCCCCACTGATGGTCCAATCTAGGAATTCCACTTGGGTAATAAAAGTATCACAGTCACTAGCCTGTTTTGCTGCACCTCTTTTAAATTTTGCTTGATCTCTGCACATTTTCTCATAATTTTTTTCTAACCCAGCAATGTTTTTCCTCTTTTTTTTTTCCTTTTCCTCTCACAATTTTAAACTTAGAAGATTATCTAAGCTAGTCCAGTGTGACTCCTTCTTGCACTTTGAACTGACACCTGGCCCCACGCTGAATTTGTTTCTCTTCTCCATTTAACCAGAATACATCCTGGGTCTTGAAACAAATAGGCAATCACTTGCCTATGATTTTTTCCATTTTTTAAATAAATTGTGTTATAATTGTAATTATTTTCTATTTAAAATTTCTCCTTATATTCAAAAATATTAAAAGTTGATTCTAATTTTTAAAAGAAAACTTAAAAACAAAAAGTGAAAAAAATAGTTTAGAGCAAAAAAGTTTATATTATTAGGACAAATTGGATACAGTTATTTTTTTAGGGAATGAATGGTGGCTCAATAGTTTATGTTATATATTTTATGCTATAGTTTTGGTCAAAGAGTATGCTATGGTTTAAGTGTATCTCAGAATTCCTGGGCTGGGAACTTAATGCAGACACATGTGGGCTTAATGGAAGATGTTTAGATCATGTGGGTTTCACTCTCATGAACAAATTAATGCTGCTTTATAAAAAGTTCTGGAGTGAACTGCCTTCTACTATGTGATGTCTTGATCCTGGACATTTTCACTACAAGTGTAGTGTGAATCACTATAATTCTTATTCATTATGAGTTGGCCGGTCTGTAGTACTTTATTATGACAACACCAAACAGACTAAGGCAGACAGAATTGTATAACTTTGAGTAGCCATTGTTTTCTCCATTTTGGAATCTGCTTTATTTTTGCTGGGGTGGAAAACCAAGACATCCATTCCCATTCAAAATGAATGCTCTAAGACAGTGACACAGTTTATATGGAATACTCTACCACTTCTTGAATTCTCTAAATTTTCTGCCATAAAACAAAGTTTTAACAGTTTATTGTAAAAATGAGAGTTTGACCACTCTAGAGCATATGATTTTGAGAATTCTGTCTCAATTGGTCATCTAGTATGAGGTAGCTGAACATTACTATATTCTTAAAACACTTGAAGAATCTGAATTACTAAATTAACTCATAAATTTGTCATTTTTGTAGAAAGCTGCCACTAATGAGGTGAGGTATAATATATTTGATAATAAACTTTTGAATTCACTCGTCATAATTAGCTAATGGTTCAATTGCTTTAACACTATTTCTTATTAGAAACAATAGTCATATCAGCAATAGAGAGAAGCTTTTCTTTCTCTTTGCAGTAGCTGGAGGACATGAAGTCAATTCTTCTAATAACTAAGCCTACATATTTAAATGTAAGCTTAACAACAGAGCTGGAGCACAAGCTGTTCAAAATAATATTTAGAATGAGATTTCTATTCTGCCATAAGACCATCCTTATGATTCTGATTTTAATAGTGGTGTGCTTATAGGTCTTTTGAGGATTCATTAAAAGACTGGCATATATAATATATAAATGATCATATGAGGTGAAAAGGTGAAACACTTGTAAAACAACAATATTCTACAGTGTTGTTGATTCATCCTGAAGGAACTGTAATAGGCTCTAACATAAGACTGGAACATAATCAATAAGTTTATTTTCTTTAGTAGATTGTATTAGTGTTAAAGTAAACTCCTTACGAGGGAATGGGACCAGCTTCTCAGGATGAGGTTTATACAATTCCAGCGCTAAGGGATTTCCTTTATCCTTGTGCTGCTTGAGGGGGTTGAGAGAGTTGGTTTTCACTGAACTATGGTGTGCACATTCCAGGAAAAATTTGATTTTTTTTCCCTGTGGCTCAATTGATAAGAGGCACCTCTAAAACCTGGATGAGATATCTTAGGGCCTCTTATGATTTTTTAAAAGTAGAGAAATTTATGAGCTGCCATAATGCAATCAACCCATGGGAAGGGGCAGACTATCTCCAAGAAATGATAGAATACTTCTAAGTGAGACCCACTGTTATACTTTCCTGGGAGATTTGGAGAGGTTGATTTAAAAAACAATTGTGAAAACATTCATGAAATAGATCCTGTTCTAATTAGGGATCCCATTCTTGTGGATATACATGATGGTGGGGTTCACTGTGTTGTTTTCATATATGTACATGGAAAAATTATGTCAGATTCATTCCACTGTCTTTCCTTTTCCTATCCCCCATCCCTCCATTCCTCACTGCACTTCTTTTATAGTGATGTATCATAGATATATGCTTGGCGATTTAGGGAGCATGTATGGAGTGTGCTGGTAGAGTATAAAAATAAAGTTTGTTCCTCTTGAAAAAAAAAAACATTAATAGTGTGTACTCCTTATTGTCCTTATACTTTTATGTCCATTTTATATTTCTACTCAAATCTCAGATAATAATGAAAATACTTAGGGGTCTCATTGTGTACCAGCTTCTAATGCTGTCACTTTAAAAATGTACAAGAAATTCCACATGTATTCAACAACTCCAGATTTGGGTTTGTTCTGTTGCTTCTTGTTACTGAATTCTAATTGTTCTAATATTAACTTGCTCCAGGATACACAGTGAGTAGGGCCCAGATTTAAACATCTTCAGTCTACCTTCAGAGACTGGTTATTCTCCATTCTGCAGTACTGGGCCTATTCATATTTTAACTTACAGGTCTCTTATCTTTGTCTTCTAAATGTTCCTCTGGTATATGCTCTCATTTCTCTACATATTAATAACATGTCTGAACTCCGGGAAAGCTTTGTACCTTATTATAATGTAGTTAGCACATTCTACCTTCTATAATTTTTGTGACTATAACATGTAAAATGTGTATGGTATGTGCAAAGACATATATGTTTTAGGTAAGTGTGTATGCACATTAATGTATATAACATAAACACATATTTCATGTATATTTATTCATATTTACATATATGTGCATATATGTATAGGTTAAAATATATGTATCTATATATTTGAGCTAAAATTGCTAAAGATTACTTAAAGTGAATATTAGATTTTAATATTAATTTAATTGATTAATGGACAAGTTTGTGTCCTGTTCTCCATACTACCAAGTTTGTATATTGAATCCCTAATCCCTAAAGTGGTTATATTTGGAAATGTAAGGGGTTAAGCTTAAATGAATTTATAACTTAAAAAGATGATTGTCAAACGTGCTCATGAGGGTGGGGCCCTGATTCAATGGGACCACTGACCCTATAAGAGGAGGAAGAAACATCAGTAGTGCTTGTGCACAAAGGATAAGCCATGTGAGGACACAGTAAGATAACAGTCAACTGCAAGCCCAGTAAAGAAAACTCGGGAGATATTACAGCTGCCAGCACCTTGATCTTGGACTTTCAACCAAAAATTATAAGAAATCAATTTCTATGGTGTTTCATTATGTCAGCTCATGCAGGTTAATACAGCATCCACCATAATAAATGCTTTATATAAAATAGAAAATTGATAAATATTTGATATTTGCAGAAGGAAATCATATTTAAGATAGTCAGAGGGCTTCATCTTTGCACCAAATGTAATTACAAGGCTGTAATAATCTTTGTGTGGTATACAGAATGCAGAGTAGGACTCTGCAACCAGGTCTAGATTCAAAATATCACTATAAGTACTGGTAAGTTTTCCACTATAAAAGTTTAGGGTGGCAGCATGGATGAGCATATTTATCTTCTCTAACCTACTTTAGAGTCAATTTGTTTTAAGGGCCTTAAGTCTAACATGACAAGCATCTGTCTGTCCTTAAAGATGGCAATAAAATATTGTAGGATTCCCTATGGACTCTTTTATTCAACAAAGGCCTACAAAGTACTTTGTACGTAGAGGACTAATAAGAGGCTCTGGCTTATGAGTTCTTGGCAATTAAAAGAGATTTAGGGACACTTTATTTACTACAAGTCATACTTAGTATGGTTACAGCTGCCTTTATCTTACAGATTTTAATGAAAATGAATATGATCCTAAGAGATTTCATTTGGCTTTCATGATAACATGAATAATATGGTAATATGCAATTTGAGAGTAAGAATTCCATTAAAATCACACTTAATGGGAGACAAAAATTATAATGATGAAAATCCCAAGGGTCTTCTCCCAGGCTCTGGTCTCTCTTTTACTGTCTCCTAAAATAATTATATCCATTCCCTGAATCAGACATTATCATCTTCAGTCATTTTTCTTTTCTAACTCTAGACTTATATATTGATCTTTCTATGTGACATTTCTACTTTGAAGTCATAGAGGCAATTCAAACTTAATATTTCCAAAGTTGAAATCTTGATTTTATTCAACTTCACTATGTCCACTACTCATTTTCACCTTATCCATTTCCCCTATTTCAGAAAATGGTACCTGCATCCACTTAGTTGCTCAGGCCAAAAACACAGATTGTCTTTAGTTGATCTTCCCATCTTATGTAACACATTTTCTTTCTACTTTATGAGAAAAACTAACGAACGGATAAATATTGTGACAAAATTGTACTAGTCATTGACAAAAGTATATGCTATTTATGTAATTTGATGAGATCACCTGGTGAAGCTCCAATAGAATAAAACTAAAGACAAATTCAGTAAAATAAGGGGGAGTAGGGGATAGAAGCACCAAAATTAGTAAGACAAGAAGTGGGGGAGCTAGAGATAGGACTGCAAATAAATTCCTGTACACAGGTATATTATGAGCAATAGGAAAATTCAAAAGAAAATCCAAAAGACTCTGAAAGTTTCAGGTGCTTCAGAGGGTCTCAAAGTATTTGGTAGTACTGATAAATAACAGAAAGTCATTTTTTTATATTTGTTATCATATAAAATATTCAATCTTGCCAATAAAGTTAGAAGACTTTTAACTTTTTAGATATATTGATGTGTGTGTCCAAATGCTTGATCTTAAATCACACTGATCTATTATGTTCTTGCCAGTATACTTAAGAAAGGTATGAAACCCAGGTCAAGCAATAGGAAATTGGAAACATCTCATGCAACATGTATTTTTGAAAACAATTTTGATCTGTATAATTATTATGAAACTCCTTAAGAGTCATTTAAACCAAGGAGGTTATGTTTTGTGAGTTCATCCAAGGAATATTAAATCCAGATTTTCCTATAAAGAGGAGGAAAAGCAACTCAGAATCTGAGTGTTGTATTAGGAAGATTTTCCTCCTTACAAATATATTCAGTCTTAAAAAGCATACATTTCAAATTCTTCTGCCTCCCCCACACAGTGTTATATATAGCTCTACAATATAATGTATTCAACTCACGACATTATAGTCCTTAAAGGTCAGTGTAGCTGATTAGGAACTCCTTCCCGTATCCCAGCCATCACCTCTCTCACTTCCCACATCACACTGAAATGGCAGAAACCCAAGAACATCTGACAGAATCAAATCTTCCACAGAAGCAGTGAATGCAGCATGATTTTGACACCATGATTTTATTATAAGCAGGCTAGAAATTGCATCAACAGTTTCCTGACAATAGTTTTCTTCATAAAAATTTCATACAACAAAAGTGTCTGTCACCTGACCCTGACCTCCACCCGACAGCTTTTTGAAAGTTTGAAATCCTTCCAGAATCTCAAAACTCTCAGTGATTTTTTTTTTCCAGGCATTAAAACAAACATGAACAAAGCAGGCTTTTCCTCTTTTATTCATGAAAGTTGCTATGCTGAAGTGGAAAGGACACAGCTTCTCTCAAGTCCTAACCAGAGCCTCAGCACCAAGCTTTAGCATCTCCACCTGCACCATGACACTCAAGAGGCTCCCACTTCATAGAGTGAGTGGCAAGCTTTGGGGGTTAACAAGGATCCATGATCACCATAGTGAGGAAGATATCATGAATGAAATGTTGCAGTATTAAAGGGACAATGGGTGTGAATTCTTGTGAGCACTGTATTCATGGTATTCAAAGAAATAATATCCTATTCCTCTTCAGCGTTAAATATATAACACTCACATACTAAAGGAAAAATTAAAAATAGCAACAAAGAAATGTTACATGCCTGATTTTTCCTCAGTTAAGGGGAAAGCAATATAATTTTTAAATAAAACAAAGTAGAGATTAGTTTGAACCAGGTTTTTGCCACATATATGCCATATGTACATATACATATACACATACAGAGAAGAAAGACCTTCAGTTTTTGACGTGTCACTTGCTGTTTGTGATCACTGCCATGTTAATCAACCCTGAGTCATAAATTTATTCTAATTATAGAAAATAAATATCACTTATATGGCAAGGCGCTGATAAGACTTAAGGAAGATGATATACAATTTCTGACACTTAATTCTTATTTTATGATATGGTAACTAGTAACTAGGATTATTTTATATGGAATCAGATGAAATTATTAAAGCAAGTTTGTAATCTATTTTATATAATTGTAATATTACTCCATTGAACTTGTTAATAATCCTGATCTGTTAAAATTCAAATAAGTTATAATCACCAAAGGGTATAATGATTTTGTTTGTGAAAAGAAAATCATTTTATTCTCACATTAACATTGTAACTCTCCCTCCTGCACTCAAGCCCCCACTGGTAGAGGCATGCATGCAAACCTGTATTTTCACCAGTCTTTATAACTATTGGACATTTCAAATTTTATTTTATTCTCTATACATCTGATCAATTTAATATAGAATTCAGAATCACATTTGCTGCTGGAATAACAAAAACAAATTAGCTAATCTCCTGATTTTTAAAACATGTTTTAGTAATGTTAGTAGATGCCAAGGTGATAATTCTACATACACTGACTACTTTAAAACTTTCAAAGTAACTTTTTAAAGTCATGACCTCATTGATTTCAACATTCCAGTATGTTGAAATAGATATAATTCTGCTTTACTTGAAGCACATATTATCCCTTGAGAAAATATTACAGATGCTGAGAACTAAGCATACCTTTTCTCTCATCATACAACTATTTTATTAAATAAAGACTCAAGAAACAATTCTTAGAAATGTAAAAAGTTATTTACATAATATTTTACATAACAAACTCCTTATGAGAAATGAGAATATTAAAATTTCAAAAGTACAGTCACAGCAAGAGGTAGGCAAGGCATGAAGATAAATCAAATCCTATTTTTTGCCATGCTGTGAAAAGACTGCTGGCTTTTAATCATCCTGATGTGCCATATGTAAATTCCATCAAAAAAGAAGTTTGGTAAATGTTATATTACAAAACCACAGGGAGCAAAGCTATTTATAAACATCAATTAAAATATATACCGGAGTCTAAACTCATTAATAATATTTTACTAATCTGGCAATACATATCTCTCATATTTACTAAATCTTTCCCCTATTTTTACATGCAAACAACAAATCCAAATTACCAAAGTCTGCCTGCACACTCTTAGTTTGCTCAAGGTCACTACAAAGTTTCTTAGGCAAAAAAACTACAAAGGCTCCTCATTAAACAACCTGATTAGAAGAAAATGCAAGTCAGAACAATCTCAGAATGAGTGTCATGTGTAAAACCTGATGTCATCAATAAGAAATAAGAAGCATTATTGCTCAGATATGGAAAGGATAAATATCACTTTATTAGAAAAAAAAATGTTGCTTTGATCCAGATCAGAATGTGTTAAGTAAAAAGTTCAAAATCTTTGTCAACATGTCTCATGATGTTAAAAGTTTATACCCCAAAAGGGCAATTAAAAAACAAAAACAATATTTAGGTACAAAGGCATTATCAAGCCAATTATCATGATTTATTATTCTTTTTTATTGGTCTATTCAGTGTTCCATTTCAATTTCCCTTTCCTAATCTATCTCAGCTATGAGTTATAGTTTCTCGAATTTGAATCTTTTATTTTACTAATATTCTCTTCAAATTTTCTCACATTCACATACAATATCTCCAAATTAGTATTTCTCTCTTAAATCAGTTAATTTCTCAAGACATGAAATAACTTTGTTTCCTCTCTTCTGTTTCTTTCTTTCTAAATACCTTCCAGGCTCCTGATGGTCTCAGACTCCCCTACCCTTATAATACTTTCTCATGTGCTACAGTTTCCCATGGTGCCTTTGGGACAAACAAGACTCCCCAAGTTTTACTCTCTTTAATAAATCATCCTGTTATGCCACAAGGACCACATAGGGATGCGATTCCCACAGTCCTACAATATCCTCCTTCTTCTACACACAGCATCAGTATGTGATAGGCACCTGATCCTACAGGGTTACTCAGCTCCAGGGTTGTTTTTTCCACCTAACCATGCTAATTTCCCTTCAGTGGCTTCAGGAATAAATTCTCGCCTGCAGTGTCATGCTGTACACTTCCCCTTTTCCTAAAGCTGAGAGTCAGTGGACAGAAGGAACGGAAGCTGCTTTGAAAAGAGGAAATATGGCATCCTACCAGGAGACACGCAGCACCAAGTATCACAGGGGTAGACGACATAATTATCCTTATCATTCCCCATGACCAGAGGCAATGACAAGAGGAAACAAACTTCTTCAAAGGGGATGGCATCATGTTAGATACAAGGAGTTGCCACAAAAGTAATGTTTTATTTATAGTACACCTCAGCACTATAAACAGATATTGCCTAATTCACAAACCATTGCAAAGCAAATAGAAAGTGAAATCAACATTCCCAGGTGTTTATTTTAGTTGGACAATTTTATTATAAAGAGTTCATTATTTAGGGGCCATGAAGGGATTGATAGCAGAGAGTTCCAAATCTCCAACATATTCAGTATTCATATGTGCATAAAGTAAATCCTGTCATATCTGTCTTCTGATTAGGAGAAATTTAATGCTTCAGTTCTTGGTAATGTTTGTTGTTTTGTTATAACTGGTATGTAGATTGAATGGCAGGTGACATTTCATAAGATTTAAATAAGGTAAGAAATTAATCAAATTAACATAATGCTTTTCTAAAGTATAATGAGTCATTTGCATATAAAGTACAATAGAGTCTGTAAATACAAAATGAACTTCAAATTACTGAGGAACATCGTGAACTGCATTTGTTACATTTTATGAACAGACAAGAAGAAAAAGCCTGTAAATATTCCCAATTCTAAACTGATTTATGATAACTTTTGTGGCTGTAATATCAGGCTTAGCCCTTGTAATACTCAGCAATCCCAGACATCTAGAGAATTTATGCCTCCATTTTTGACATCAACAAAAAAAGTAGACAATCATTGCAACCATTTTCCTATCTGAATCAGAAAAGACACTTAAGGTATTCATACTTCAAGGAGACCCCAAGATAGAATTTGAAACAAATTTGCTCAGAACATAAGTTGGGTAAAAATTAAAAGAATGGGGAACAAATATTAAGAGCTAAACAAATATTAATAGCTCTAAAAATGCACTTTAGACAATAGTCTAGATATGGTGTCAGCAGCTATTGTTTGGAAAGGATCAGAGAGTAAATAATTCAGGCTTTGTGGTAGATACTGTTATCGCTTACAAATACTGAACTTTACCTTTATAGAGCAAAGCAGACATAGATAATATTGCAACAAAAGGACATGACTATGTTGCAATAAATCTGTATTCACAACACTCACTTGGATGGATTTGAGCAGTGGGCCACAGTCTAACATCCAGTTTAAAATAGTGCTGTCTTACAGAATTGTCTTTAATGATAAAAATAGTCTATACCTACTTTTGGCCATAAAGGACAGACAATATGGCAGACATGACAGAAAATGAATTTTCAGTAAATTATATTTAAACTAAATTAAATTTAAATTTAAATAGTCATATGTGGTTATTAGCAATCCTATTGAACAGTGCAGGTGTAGAAGTTTCTATAAGATAGTGACAAATAATGGCAAGAGTTATGGAAAACCTCAACTTTCCAAAAACTGGATTTCATTAAGGAAACCAGACATCACAAATTTCAGAAAATACTATTTAAACAGAATAAATGCAGTAGAGTCCTATGTGGATAGTGCACTTTTTCCTAAAGAATACAAAAAGGAAAATATCAACATATGTTACACATCTGAGTAAATATGGAGAGTTCATATTTGCTAGGATTGAACAGCAATATGTCATTTTGCATCTTAGCTTCTTTGATAGTGACATTTTTAAAATGATAGGCTTAGAATATTTTACAATAGCCATAATATATTTGAAAAGATACTCCCAGCCTATGTGTAGAAAGATTTCTGCTTGTCCTGGAATTTAAGGATTTATTCCAAATTAAATAAAAAGCATTGACCAGAATTTAAACTAACTTCTGGCATCCAGATGGCCTCCATGGTGTATGACTTCTGATCTGGCTAAAGATCAAACTCACCTTCTGCTTCTTGTTCTGTCTCTAAGCTAGCCCTTTATTACATCAAATGACCCTCCACTGTAAAAATTCCTTAATGCACTATTCCTCCTGTTTCTCTCTGTATTTCCAGGGTTTACAACTTTCAGGAGAAAAAGTGCTTGTAAAAATTACCATAACTCTTCATTAGAGAAGTGATCTGAGGTCTTGACTCATGCCACTGGCCATCTGAGTTAAGTTTGTGCAAGCCAAATTTTCATTTATGTCCTGACTGTGATGGAACCTCAAAATACCTGTGTTCTGCTGGAACCATATTTTTCCAGAAATATTATTAAAATTAGCTTTCAGTTATGTGTCAATATAGAAGTTTTATGTAAGTATACATCTCTCACATAAATTATCAGTCTCAATTATGTGCTAAAGATTTCTGCATCAGAAATGACTACATCTATCCTCCGACATCACAGTACTGGATATATATGATTTGCTCCTAAAAGAAATTTCATAGATCAAGTTGCCTGGGTGACTGTTTTCGGGATACAGTCAATGTGCCAACAATCAGCTTTAGAGAGATGCTTTTAAGGATGCAACATTGCTCAAAGAGACAATGAAGTCCAGCTTCTCTTGCCATCAAATATTGATGCTTCCATATTTAAGATCATGAAACAGTCTTTACATAGGTACAGATTTATGAATGTAGGAAATTGGAGAGGAGTAGGGAGAGCTAGCTATTGTTCACAAATAGTGACTTATTCTTCTAGGGTATTTAAAGATATTTAAAATGCAAAATAGTCTGTGAAATGCACTTAACAATTTAAAGACAGAACAAAAGATGAAAATTTTGCTCCAGGGGACAGGGATGGCACACATGTGCTTATGAAGATAGTGCTTTTCTCAATCTCATAAATTTCAAGCCAACTTTGCATTATTTGAGTCTGAGCAAGGAAAATACTGCCTGCAGTTTCTTCAGTAGTCACATCAAAACATTGCCTACATCCCTATTTTTATTCTTGTCACTTATAAAATATTAAAATATAATCATGCACCATTTAAAAACCAGTGGAATGACAATAATTACAAGCAATTGAAGGATTGATTTATGTGGAGAACAATTATTTTGATTCATTTTATATATATTTTTCTGATGTTCTACTATTATTTTCTTTCCTTATAGTTCACAGATATATTTTGGGATTTGAAGAGAAAAATAATCACTTTTTAATGAAGCTTGGGGATTTTCCGAGATACCTTTAGAGTTGGATATAAGATCTTACTTTTGTTTGTTTGTTTTGGTACTGAGGATTGAACTCAGGGGTGCTTTACCACTGAGCCACATCTGCAGCTTCCCCTTTTATTTTTTTGAGAAAGGGTCTTGCTAAGTTGCTTATGGCCTTGCTAAATTGCTGAGGCTGGCCTCAAACTTGCAGTCCTCCTGCCTTAACCTCCAAATTTCTTGAAATTGCAGGCGTGTACCACCAGGCTTGACTGTATATAATATTTTGAGAGCAGGAGACAAGAAAACAGAGATAGGGACAGCCAGACAGTTTGCAAATAAGCACAGCAGGAAGAGTGATAAGCCTACTCCCTTAACTGCTAACAGAGTTATTTAAAGTAAAGTTATCCTCCCTGAGTAAAATCAGATGCTAATATACATTGTTTTACAACCTCTTAATCTCCTTTGTTTACCCCTTTACAGTCACTCTTCTAGGGTTAATCATCTTGAGATCACAAAATCTCCTCTCTCCAAATAGTTTATCAGAGTTCAGGCTGCCAAAAGGGAGCTGCAGCTTTAGACAGAATTGACTACCATAACAACCCAAAGTAGCCTCATTGTGTCTTCTGGGTCTCATCTTCAGAGGTGAGTGAAAACTATTATAATCATTCTATAATTTACTGAAATCAAGAAATTAACAATGCATGTGGTCATGAGCTTGTAAGGGGGAAAAAAGAAAAAAAGAATCAAAATAATGATCATTCAGAAGAAAACTGAAGAGCTGCTCTTAAAAGGCAATTATGATTTTAGTGGAAGGATGTCCAGTGAATAAAATTTAAATGTAAAAAAATAGTGCTAAGTTGTGAATGGAAAGAGAAGATAAACAATGCATACTGAGGCAGAGGATTTAGTGTCTTTATTTTTCAAAATGTTCTGATGAAGGGCTAATATTTATACTTATGTTCTGAACCAGAAATCTGAGTTTCAAGAATATTAAGGAACCCTCCTGTGGTCATATAATGCAGTCAATTCATTTTGTTATTTACTAACAAATACCAGTGTGATTCTGAAACACAATTTTAATTGCTGAGAATGTTTTTTTCTTTTTTACTCATTCGTTTATTAATTGATTTATTAGGTGACTTCTGTGTCATAATCTGCCATATGTTAAGAATGTGACAGCAAACAAGACATGGTCCTCGCCAGAAAAAAAAAAAAAGAATAATCATTACACAAATAAATGAAATTAAATGTGTGATTACATATTTTGATAATTGCTATGAAAAGAAAGAGAGTTAACAGAAAGAATAGAGAAAGGACTAATTTATAAGATATTGAAATTCAGAGAGAGCATCTCTGGGATGTAACACCTGAGCAGGAAGCAGATGACGAATTGACTAGGAGGAAAGTAGATCTAGGTGTCACAGGTAGAAGGGACAGCACATGCATGAGGCCCTGGGATGGGAAATGTCCTACAAGCATTGATGGACAGGGTTTCATAGGAGGAGAGACTCTGGATGGGGCTTCAATGCCAGCAGCAGGTCAAGGGGGAACAAGGTGCAAAACACATTCAGAGCTGTGTGCCTGGATATTGATCCAGGTCATCTAATCCACGTCCAGTGTCCTTCCCATCAGACCTCACTGCTCCACAGCAGTAAGCATGTATGCTTTTCTCAATCTGCCTCCATCATTCCTGGCAGCTTAAAGAATGTCACATAGATTAAAAAAAAAAAAAAAAAAAAAGCTGGGATTTGAATGCAAAACACTTACTCCAGGTTCTAAGCCTGTAACTACGAAGCTATGAAAGAAAAGAAAAAATATATATATATGTGCATGGTGGTGAAGGATATGCTGATGTTTCTCTACTGTTACTCTAGAGCTAAGCTACTCTAGGATATTCTCAGAAAACACACACACACACACACACACACACAGGCATACTGGTGTGTGGCACTTAGGGCAACTGTGAAAATTGCCATAGGAAGGTGAGAGAAGTGAATCCTGAGGAAACAGGCCTAAGAAAGTAACAAGGCTGACTCCTCCAGAGGTTGGTCAGGGGAACAATGTGCAAACCTAAAAGATGACACAGAGATGGGCTTCTGTGCGTGAGGCTGTATAAAAAGTGGCCTGTGTACCTAAGTGCAGAGAGAAGACAGAATCAGAATGAAAAATCCGGTCTTGAAGATCATATGAGACACGGACAGTTAAAACATTTTTACCAAAGAGTATGTGACAGAAAGGGAGATCAACTCAGAACAGACTAAAAGAAAAGGTCACATTGAAAGAGCATAAAATGCTGCTATTTGGGAGGGGAAAATGTAATACTCACTATAATGATTCCAAGTGTTGCTAATGTAAGACATTTTAAAATACTACCATGAAATAGTAACACGTGATTTTAAGAGTGGTTATGACAATTGCCATGTCTCTGAAATGCTGGCTTTCTTTTTTTTTTTTTTACATTGACCTTTGTAGCACACATGACAGAAATGTATATTATGTCATAGAAAATAACCAAAAACATACTGAATCATAAACTAAAAGAGTGATCACTATTTCGTCATGCATGTACATTTTCATATTCCTTTCAGTTTTGATTAAGAGTCTTTTGAGAGTCCTATAGCCAAAAATATTATCTTAGGGAAACAGTAATAATTTATCAAATAAATTTTAGGTATAACATTTATTCCACTTCCTCAGAAAAGTATTTTGCATGTATATTATGCTGCAGAGTTTATAGATATAAACTATGTTTCAGAGATTTGTATCTATTTGGTGCATGAAATAGCATGTCAATATAGAGGATTTCAAAGTCCTGAGAGTAGACCTGTATCTCTAAAAGTAACAGATTCACAAAAATTATTTTATGAAATGAAGGCTTAATTATTATAGTAACAAGCTGGGAAAGGTATATATCAAAACTGCACAAAAGCACTTGCTGTACACATATGAGGTCTCCAGAACCAAGGAAGGGAGGGGGAAGTGGGAGAGGGTAAGAGGAGAAATGGAAATGGGCTCAAATCTTAAAAAAAAAAAAAAAAAATCTTGCTCATTCTATAAATCTATTAACTATTTTATGGAGATTCGGTTTCTTTAAGTACAAATTGGGAATAGTTTTGAGAATGTAGGATATAATACATGCTGAAGTTTTATACATATTGGGCATTCTGGTGTATGTAAGTTGATATAGAATCAAACAGGTTTTACTGAAGAATAAAACAAAACATTTTAGAGCATCTAGTGTGAGCCACTAAGTGTACTCTGATAATCTGGTCTCTGATATAATCGTGGAAACGAAGTTGGAATTATGAATCCAGTTTTCTGATGAAGAAAATGAGTTCTTAAATAGAACCAAATGTTTTTGGTTCAGAGTGACAGAGCCATGTGCCTGGATATTGATCCAGGTCATCTATTCCAAGTCCAGTGTCCTTCCCATCAGAGCTTACTGCACCTTAGCAGTAAGCATTTTTCTTGTTTTTTTTTTTAAACCTTTCGTTTGTTGTTTTTAGTTATTTTGGCATATTAATACAAACATGAAGTATATCTTATTCTAATTAGGATCCCAGTCTTGTGGATGTACATGCTGGTGAGATTCACGATGGTGTATTCATATATGCACATAGAAAAATCACGTTAAATTTATTCTACTAACTTTCCTATTCCTATCACCCCACCCTTCCCTTCATTCCCTGTTGTCTAATCCACTGAACTTCTATTCTTCCTCTCCTACCCCAGCCAGTTGTGTGTTAGCATCTGCACATCAGAGAGAACATTCGACCTTTGGGTTTTGGGGGATTGACTTATTTCACTTAGTGTGATAGTCTCCAGATCCATCCATTTACCAGCAAATGTCCTAAAGTCATTCTCTTTTTATTGAGTGATATTCCATTGTGTATATCTGACAAATTTTCTTTATCCATTCATCTGTTGAAGGGCACTTAGGTTGGTTTCATAGATTATCTATTATGAATTGTGCTGCTGTAAATATTGATGTGGCTGTGTCACTATAGTATGCTGATTTTGACTCCCTCCATCATTCTTAGCACAAGGAAGGATTTGAGGAGGTAAACAACTTGTGGGGGTTGGGAGTAGTGAGTTCCAAATTGCTGCTAGAGTGCCTACAAAGAATCACTACTTACATAACAAACTACTCTACCCTTTATTTATTTTAGGAACCAAAATGTAGAAAAGCAACCAGATTTACCTTTCTACAGAAACATAGAATACATGAAATGACAGTTTACAAAACCTCATTTATAAGGGAATAAGCCCTGAAAGACAGAAGACTAATGAGGTCAGCCCTAAAATACTCCAATTTACTGTATTGAGAGAATTTCCAAGTTCCACTGCAGGGATAGGAAACTTAGGAGAGGCCTGGCTGACTCCCAAGGTAGTTATAGTTCTCAAACAGAATGCCCGACAGGAGAGATAATTGAGTTTCTGAACAAAAATGATAACATTCTAGTATGGGCTTTATAAATATGTAAAGGTATGGCAATAATAGCTCAAAAGAGAAAGAGAGGAGGAATAGAGGTATGCACTTAAAACATTCTTTTTCTCTATGTGAAATGCTACAAGAGTGCTTGAAAGTACAGTGTGGTGAATTAAAGATATAACTATAAACCCCATCATGATTACTGCAATATGTAAAAAGAAAATAGAGGAAAAAAAAGATTTATAAAAGTATTCTCCCAAAAATCAGAAAGAAGGAAAATAGGAATAAAGAACAAATTAAGTTAATAGAAAACAAGTAAGAAAATTATAAACTTAACCAAATCAATAATCACATTAAAAAGGAATGATTGCGGCTGGGGTTATGGCTCAGCGGTAGAGCACATGCAAATGCAAGGTCCTGGGTTCGATCCTCAGCACCACATAAATAAATAAAAGTTATTGTGTACAACTACAAAAAAATATTTACAAAAGGAATGATTAACAGCCAAAGACTGATCCCAAATTAATAGGCAAAGATTAGTTAGATAAAAAACAAGACCTTACTCTGTGCTGCCTACAAGGCAAATATAACATATTGAGAGTAAAAGGGTAAAATCAGACACACCTGCTAATACTAATAAAAGAAAGCTGAAAATGGCCACAGTCTAGAGAATCTAACAAGACAAAACTCAAACTCAGCATGGTATACTAGATGGGTGCTCCAACAGAAAAATGGCATTAAGTTAAACTAAAATCTGAATAAATATAGATTTCAGTCAATGATATCCTTAGTATTGGCTTCTTAATTGTAAGAGGAGTATCATCTAATAGTAAATGTAAAAGATAAAGTGGGGTACATGAAGATTCTCCATATTTTCTCTGCATTTTTTCCATAAATCAAAATGTAAAATCTTATTTTAAAAATTGACTAAAATAAGCTTGATATCACTACATTAATATGAAGCAAATAGTTTTCAGAACAATGAGTATCACCAGGAATCAAGAATAAAATTTCTTAATGATGAAGTGATCAGTTCTTCAGGAAAACATAAAAATCCTCAATATTTATACATGTAAGTACATTAAACACACGAATCAAAAAATTATATGTAAAGAAAGATAAACAAATCTTTAATCATAATCTTGAGTTTCAAACCCATTTGTGAGTAAATGATTGAATCAATTGATATAAGAAAGGATATAGATAGTAGATGTGAACAAATTTATCAAACAAATTAGTCCAATAGATATTTTTGGAACTTTCTGCACAGCAACAAATTTCACATTCTTGTCAAGTACTCACAAAGCATTTAACAAGATGGGTTACATATTTAACCATACTGGTTTTAAATAACTTAAAAAGTTTCAACTTATACAAAGTTTAGTCTTTGAACAAGGAGTTAAATTAGGAATCAATATTAAAATTTTTTATTGATAATACCCAAGTACTAGAAAACCAAATATACATCTAAATAACTGATCGTAAAATGAAAACAATATATCAAAATTTGCAGGATGTTACTAAACAATTTAGGGGGGCAATTTATGCTTCTTGTGCCAATATTAGAAATCAAGAAATTCTAAAATCAGTGAAGTAAGATCTCATATTAAGAAAACAGAAAAAAAAGAAAAGTATTATGAATAGGGCAAAGGAAATAATAAACATTAAAGTAGAAATTAATAAAAAGCAGGAAAGTATTCAAAAAAATTAATGAAACAAAAAATGTACCATTTTGAGAAAGACCACCAATTAGATCAAACTCTAGTCAATTTATTTTTGTTGTGGTCACCAAAATAAGCAGTTTGATTTCAGGTATAGTTTCTTGTGGGTGATCATCCCAGGTATAATTCCTGAATGTGTATCTACATCTTGGCCTTCAGAAATTAATATCCTCCTCAAATTATATCTGACCTCAAATAATGAGCAGTATAATAAACTGTATATATTGATTTGACTGAACAATACAATAAATAATCAGTTTAATTTTCTCATTTGGCTAGAATATACATATGCATCACTGCTCATTTTCTGTTTATCTACAAATGATCAACAAACCCTTATTTTACCTATGTATCTCATTTTCCCTCTATGCTCATACTTTTCCCCACAATAGACCTTATACTCTCCTTTTCTCGAACACTTACCCTTTGGCAAAAGAGGAGGCATAAAGTCAGTTTTTTCTTTTGCTGTTTGTTTTCTGATTTGTTGTTTGTTTTTTTTCCTTCAGTGCCAGTGATCAAACCCAGGAAATTACACATGCTAGATAAGTACTGTACCACTGAGCTGTAACCCCAGAAATGCAGTTTTCTATAGAGTGGCTGAGACTCACTTTTATTGATATATTATTTCCCTAGCCAAGGATGGTTGCAAATGATGGTATAGGAAATTTTCAGATAAGCAAGATTTGCACATATACATTGGGAAAAGTGTCCTTTCTCCTTGCATGGAAATGTGTGTGTATGTGGAGAAATAAACATTCCCCATTTCCATTTTATTAACTGCTTTATGCATTAATCCCTTTACTATAGCTTTATATTTTAAACTTTAAATTACCCTGAGCTAGGTTTGTTTATTAACATCATTTTACTAGTAAGAAAAGAGACACAACTCATGTAATATATTCTACCTCAGGAACAGATGATGGATTTTGGAATCATATCCAGACACATCTAAGTCAAATTTACTCTACAATGTTCTGTCTCTATAATTGGATTTGAAATCAAAATATCTCTTGTCATTCATTACATGATGGAGGCATTCTATTTTTAAGACTCTGTGCTTCAAGTGTAAGAAAGAAATCATGATGTCTGAGAATTAGTCTTTACCCTCATGCTGCTCTCAAGTACTCAAATAGTTTACATCTTGTAGGGAATATATGCATGGAAGTGAAGATTTAATGAAGTAAATGTGTGAAAATCTGGTTACAACATGTGCTTATTTATTGTTGTTCTCTTATTTTTTTCTTGTTTTTCTGATACAAGTAGACTACAATTCATACAGTCCCAATTCATGGTAGCATCTGGGTTTGTAGCACCTTATACTGATTCTTTGGTTTCTTATACTAAGTACCCAGGATGTATGGCCTTATCTGTGTCCCCTTTCCCTCCTTTTTCTCTTTCTGCAAATAAACCTGGTGTTTCCTTTCCAGATAGTATCACCTCTGAGGCTCTGTCAATCGCTAAAACAAATTCCTTGGATTTGAATTTCTTGCCCCTTGCCCCTTCCTATTTTAGACTTCAGGACTCAAAAACCATCCTTGCTCATTGTTTCTCCCTTAGCAGCAAATTCACACATTTTATGATTTTTTTTTTTTTGTTAAAACAACAGAAAGTAACAATATGGCATCTAGTGACAGGTAATGTATATGGTTTATAAACTTGTTTCTCTGGAACTACTTTACCCAGACTTATTTAGAATCATAACAATTACAGTAAATTGCCATATAGAGATTTTAGATGTTACTATTTGCTAGACCACATTTTGGCTTCAACATTAAGTTTTTGAAAATTATCCCATGGAATTGCCTCTATAGTATAAAGGAGTGGCTATAATCATTTATCTTGCACCTGCTTTGTGACATGGACTTTATGAAGAACTCCTACAAATGTTACTCAATCAACTGGCTTCAAATATACTACTCACTCTCAGAAAATGAATAATTTTAAAATATTTTCAGATATTATCAAATTATTGTTATGTATTTCACTATTTAATTAAGCAAGGTGAGAGACACAGAACTAAAGTGGAGAGAAACAGGCAAAGAGAACATAATAAACATAAATATATATGGCCTGTCACATAACACAAAGCAAAACCTGGCTGAATGAGAAGTGAAGGGAGAAGAGATTAATAGAACAAAAAAAGCTACAAAAAAATGAAAAAAAAAAGAATTATTGTCCTGAACTAAGGTGGGTTATTTCTGAATCTCATATAAACACTTATCAGAGCAGCCTGAAAATCATGGAGCAGCATGAAGAGGGGCTTTCTTCACTTCTGGACTCACATTTCTGAGGGAAGGCTTGGATGCCCATCAGGAAGAATAGCTCAGCCCCACATTCATTTTCAGGTCAAGAGTGTCACCACACAGGAATATGGAAAAGACAGGAAATTCTATGTCATTTCCTACTCTTTCACTCATTTTCAGAGTGACCTTCCATGAGTCTCAACCCTGGGCCACAATTCCCTTACCTGTCAAATGTGGATGGATTCTATGATCTCACTGAATATGTAAATTAGCTACAGGGTTTTAAATTTTCTTCACAAGAAAAATGCTCATTGTGCTTTAAATAATAATTAAGGAGCTTTAAAAATCCATTTTGCTTACTTTTGTTAATCTTTAATTACATTTTATTTTTAAAATATTCATTTACAGAAAGGAATTTCTTTCTGGAAGAGTCACATGGTTGCCAGAATTAAAACAAACAAATCCTAAGCAATGTTTTGTTTCAATAGACTAAGAGGCAAACACAAAAGAGTGACCTAAATTATTGCACTTAAATGCAAATGACATCAATAAGCATATAAAAATAAGTAGCTAATAGCAAAGAGTGTTAAAATATGAACATAGTAAGATTATGAGGCTTTAATACATGGATATGTGGTTGTTCAAGGAAGAAAAATCTAACTTGTCAAAAAGAGACCATTTATTATAGTTATTTCAGTTCAATTATATAATAATGGGTTTGCCTAAAATCACTGGGAAACAATAAAAATCTATAACTGTGGTACAATAAAGGTTAAATATAAAAGGCAAACAATCATACAGAAACCTATCTAGAAGTAGTCACTGTATTTCAATCTTCTAAATGTTTTGAGGAAAAGTAAAGCTTTCATTTACAATTTGTGGAAGGTAAACAGATTAATTAGGAAAAGAAGATCACTAAATTGTTTTATTAGTTTACTTGAGAAATCTGTGTATCATGTACCTTGGTGGTGATACTTAACCCTTTCTGAAGATATTGTGTTGTAAATTTTTTTTTCATAGAGTAGCACACATTTCTTCTAGAAACTGGAAATGCCCACATGTACTTAACTTACACAGCTTAATATATTGATAAACCATCCTAAACCTTTTCCACAATGAACTGTCTACATCTCAATACAAAATAATTTGGAAGTAAAATAAATTATTACTCAGAGACTAATATAAGGTACATAGTCTGGTATGTATGAAAATTTTTCATTCAAATATACCTAACATCACTCTGTTTTGTAAAAGAATGTGCTCAATTAAAAGAAAATATTAACAGAAGTGAATTAATTTGTATTACTTTTTTTCTGTATGGTCTGAGCTAGAGAAGGATGATAAGTTTTCATGTAAAAATGAATCAAGCAAAAACCCAAATAGTCAGTTCTTCAGTATTATGACTCAAGTAGAAAATTGGAATTATTTGATCTAATAAGATAATGAAGAAATTCATTGAAACAATTCAAATAAGATTTCTATATCATAATGGATGGCATAGGGTAGGTGGATAAAAATATTAGTTTCCTTTATGGCTATAAAAATTCACAATTAACATTGTACACATGTATTAAAATGATTACTATCATTATAATAATGCAGAAATTAAAGTATTTTTATCAACAAAAATAAAAATATTCTATTTAAATTTGTGCATTTGTATTATTTATTTGGTAAATATAATCAAGATTAAGAATTTCAGGGGTTTTTGCTTCTTTTTTTCAGTGCTGGGGACCAGAAGTCATTACAAATACTAGGCAAGTTCTCTACCACTAAGCAACATCATAGCCCTTATGAAATAATTTTTAATAAACAATAGATAACAATAGACAGGTCCTTTTAAAACGTAAAAGGGGGGACTTATTAAAGTCTTTGTGAACTATATCTACAGAAAAATTTGAAGAGCACGTTGTTCACTGTGAGTTCCAAATGAAAGAGTTTAAGTTTACATCTCTAAGTATGTCCTTTAACCATACACTAAGCATATCATACACAAAAATATAAAACAAACAAATGTATGGATATTTTATGTAGTTGTCCAAGAACAATGGTATTGTTGGCTGATTTATACTATTTGTTAATAAAAGTACAATTTTGTTTTACAATATAGTTTGAAATTTTTATTCAATGAAATAAGAACTTCTTTAATTATGAAATTGCCTTCCAAATTCAATGGGCATAAAAAAGAAAACCTATTCTGAATTTCTTTCTCTAGTTTTTCTTCATCTAAAATAGTGGCAGACGGAAGATGGAAGGAGACCCTCATCATTATACAGAATACATGTATGAGGGGAGGAAACAAAAGAAGTGTGTCACATTAGATTCATTAGAGAGAAGTGATGGGATTCGGCAGGGGGGAAGGGAGGATAGGAAGGGCAGCAGAATAAAATAGACACTAGTATTGCTGTATGTATATAAGTGACTGTATAATCAATGTGATTCTGCAAACTGTACATTCAGAAAAATAAGAAATTATACCTCATTTGATTCAAATGTATGATACGTCAAGATCAGTGTACTGTCATGTGTAACTAATAAAAAAAAGAAGATAAAAAAAATAAAATAAAATAGTGGCAGAAACTATACCAAAATGTGTAGTATTTTCTTCAAATAGGGATCATGGTAGTGACTGAATCTAACTGTCTTACTCAATGTTGTGTTGGTGCTGATGTTGAAATTTTGTCATAAGATTATAGTTCAAGATCTCCAAAGCTCTTTAACTTCCCATACTATGTGGAAGTTTTATGTCATGCTTATTAATATTAAAATAATCTAGGCTAAATAATAGCACAAAGTGCTTGATTACACTAATAAAATGTAGGATTTTATAATAAAAAAATAATAATAAAGCTACACTCTTATAATAAAATTGTAAGGTAAGTATAATTTCAATATAAACCACAAATGAAAAACTAAGTCACAAATCTAGTTGATAGAAGAACAGATTATATACTAAACAAATTAAAAAGAGTCCCATAAAGATACAATTGAGTAAATAAATGATAACATCATTTTTATGGATAGTCAGTAAAATTAAAAAGAAAAAATCAAGTATTAAATTCATGGGAAAGACATTGTATATATGCATATTTGTTTTGTATTCTTCATTTTCTAAAGTGGTCATTATATAATTTTCATTGCAACAGTTGATCATAAAAGTCAAATACAGGGTGCTTGTGATACAACTCCCACACCAACAATTTACAATTGTTTACACATACATATGAAATCTCTTCTTAATAGAGCCACTACCATCAATTGGAATTGGCTAAGGAGATTAAAAGTGTTTCTTATGTCGAATCTGTTTTATTGTGTAATGTTATATTATAAATGTATTTATAACATATTCTTTATTCAGCTAGAAACCAGTCTATTTTAATGGTTTAGGACAATATTTTAAATAAATGAACTAGGAAATGCAATATGTTGAATAGATGTAGGTTACAGATAAGATTATACATTATATTTTAACAAATATTTAAATGATTTTCAGGTAAAATAATTTAAATCAAAAGAAATTAAAAATCAATTTTATCTTGAAACAACTCCAAAATGTGAAGGAATAAAGACAGCTATAAGTAGTAGAAACAACAATAATATTACAGTAAATTTCTTGCTTTTCTCAAAGCATTTCACTCACAAAAAGAAATAAAATTGAAATTTAAATGTAAATATTCGGAAAAAAACTCTAAATATTGTACCATCATAATTTTCTGCTTCTTGATCTAAGAGATTAAGTAGTTATATATTCATGTTTGTGAACCTGTGGGAGAATTCATAACTTATTCTATTGGATTTAGACTAGCTAGTGTGCTGAAGTTGTCTGTATACTAATACAGGTTAGGGAATTACACATGAGTAATGGTGAGAACTACTTCAAAGGAACAGTAGAATAGAGGCAGTCCACAGTTTGAGTTAGAGAAATGAAGAAGGGAGAATGTGTTTAGGTTTAATTCAAAATGTAAGTGGTGTTAAGTAAATACTATAAATTTAACTTTATAATTTACCCTTATGTTTATTTAAATGATAACATCAAACCATTAAGACAGGTAGTTCAAAGATCAATTTTGAAAGTACAGTTTTTAAAATAAATTCTATTTGTTCATTTAGACTCTATTATCTCCATATGTGTTTCTTATATCCCTAATAAATAAACTACCTTTAAAAGGATCATTAGTTTTTTTGAGAACAGTTTCATATTATCTCCTTTGTATGTCTAAAAAATCAGGCATATATTCTGGAAGAGGAAAAAAATTCAACTATTTTTTAGGAAAAGCAATATGTGATAGTAATGGTTGTATTTTTAATGTCTCTGGTAATCTAACAGACTGTGATATTGAGTAATAATTATTTTTCTTTTTTATTTATTTTTTAAGTGGATATGAAAAATTGTGGTATATATGTGTATTAAGAATTTAATAATTATTTTTAAAAGAAGTCATAACTTTCTAGTTCTCTATCTACCTACAAACCTACCTACAGTGCCTTGGCTGAATTATAAAGTAGCTTAAAGATAATTTTTAGTAAATAATTAGTGACTTTCCTTTAGGTGTTAATTGTTTGAAATTTGGCATAAATTTGGCATAAAGCTTTTCTCTATAAAACAATGTAACAAGTTAATATACCCATAGCAATGAAAGAAGCATTCATAATTGCCTAAAAACATGACAAGCTCATCAAAAACTAAAGGGAGATCACAAAGGCAAATGGAACAAGGGATCTAAATTCAGCAAACTTCCACATCATTGTCCAAATTTGATCAATAATTGCTTATTCACACAAAAACTTTAAACATTTGTAGAATATAGTATGGAAGCTTGATCCTAAGTATTATTAAAATTGCCTGAGTGAACATTCGCTGCCCATTTGAAACTTAAAATACTGAACCATCTGTAATTATAATTACATTTGATTTCCTTTCCATAATGAGGATGACAATTTGGGATTCTTTAAAAATTAAAACTGCCACCATTTTCTAATTACAGAAACACACATAAAAGCTAAATTGCCTTATTTTACTTTTGAAATACGGAAATGAGTTTTTTGATTGCCTCATAACTTAGTGGAGAAAGGAACCTTTAAAAATATTTATTTACTTGTTTGTTTATTTATTTTGGTATTCAGGGTCAGCCCTTTTTATTTTATTTTGAGACAGGGTTGAAAAATATGACTCTAGTTTGCAGAGGCTGGCCTTGAACTTGCCATCTATGTGCTTGAGCATCCTGAGTGGCTGGGATTACAGACATGTACCCATGTACTGCCATAAGCAGCTGAGATATAAGCTTTAAACAACAATACATTTAACATTTAGAAAAGCCTGTCATCTTTAGGTTGTCCCAAAAGAACAATTAGTAGGCAAAATAAAAACAAAGGGTAACTTTGGCTTTATTAACTGAGTGCCTTCTCTCCCCTCAACCCCCTCAAATTATAGACCAACTGCTCACCTTTATGTTTACAGTACCATTTTGAGTAGACTAAGCTTATACCTTTGATTTCTAGGTCATTCACTTAATAAATGTCTATTGGTTGATCACAAAGGGATGAAGGTAATAAGAAACTAGGTGGGCTAGTATATAACGTCTTCATTACTAAGTGTATTCCATTATTATAATGTCATTATTTTTGCTTCTATATGCAAAAAGATGGTATGTCTTTGAAAGATCTCTATGGAAAAATAAAATATGTTTTTTTCCAGTGAATGTGATTAGTAGAATAATGTACTAAAGATGTACTCTATTATTCTGAATTAGTCATGTCTATGCTGGATGAAATACCCCATAATTTTGGTGGAAAAGTAAAATTATTGCTTACCAAAATAAAGGGATAAAATGGTGAAGAAAGCAAAGTTAATTTCAAGCTTCAAAGAAGATAATATAGGTAATGGAGGTTAAAATAAAATTGAAACTATAAAAGCAATTAAGAATGTCCCTTTAAGGAGCAATGCATGAGAGATTGTGATAGCCTCAAATTGTTCATATTTGCATAGAAAAGGTCACAAGATATCATTGGATTGTTAACACAGAACAAGAGCCTTTTTTTCTGAAAAGGAGAATCAGATGCATATTACGTTATAGGGCATCAAAGTCTTTTTAGAATTGCAATACATGTAATCTCTACCACAATATTATATAATTTGTATATCCTTTCTAGGTCAAACACATTTTGCTTGGTTTTCATTGACATTTTTTCTGTCTAGAAAATATATGATCAGAATTATCTAATCCTTAGTGCAATTCCTTTCACATTTTTCCTAAATCCCTGTGTGTCCCCATATAACCATGAAACAGTGGGATCAGTCACAATTATTTTGGCTTTTATTGTTTTGCAGCATATTACAAAACGTGAATGGAGAATCAAGTAAACACCAGTATCGCTCTCTGGGTACTTTTCTCATTACAACTCTTTGTATAATGTGACAGGTTTGAAATACGATGACAAACGTAAGAAAGAACATCATTCTGATAATGCATGTTGTTGTGTTTTCATTAATTCTCCAAGAGCATTAAAAGAAAGAATTGCTAATTGAAAAATATGACTCTAGATGCCCTGAAACATGAAAGAGTTCTATGTCAGTTTATGGAGTAAGTGATTCAAAGACTTTGCCCATTGTCATCCTTATAAAAGTTAATGATGTTTGACCCAGCCAACAGACATTTGTTTGAACAAAGACACATACAACTGTTAATTCTAATTCCTGTACCTAAATAGCAATAGTATTTGTCTGCTAAGGTTATATGTCATGAGAATAAATCAAATTGCATGTTGAATTTCAAGGAAGAGCATCTGCTGGAGTACATCAAACAACAACAGATGTTGCTAAATCAAATAACTATCAATCTTAGAATCATAATGTTAATGTTGGGTGTTCACATTCAAAGTACAGAGTCAAATGGACGAAGAATGGATATCACATACTCCAGAAAGTTTACATTAAGTAAAGCTTCAATTATTTAAAATCCAAAGAACATGTAATGCCCAAATTATTTTTCTGATCCTTATTTTTTTTTAAAAAAAAGGTTGATAATAAGCTGATATATATGACTGTAAGAGATATTTTGATGTTTTGGGAATTTTCTTTTTTTGCTTTTGTTTACCCTTTAGTTTCTTTTGATAAAAGCATATATATACATATCTTCTGCTATTATGGCATTTTATTAGATAATTTCCTACAATAAACCCTGATACATGGCATGATCATAGGCATCAGTAGAAGATTAAATTATATTTCTAACTTTGCAGTTAAACAGATAACTATGTTCATGAGTTCTTAAAATATTATTTGTCAACAAGTTTCAAAACCAAAGTTCTTCTGTTTTAGATTTACTTAATTCTTCACTTGAAGTTCAGGTTTTTAAAAATGGAAAACAAGTACAAATTATTTAATTTTCAGGTCATAGAGTAGTTTGGGGTTGATGGTTTTTCTAAATTATATTTCATTTTCATTATAAACATGGGGCATGTGGACAAAGATTTTGAACTTTTTACTTAACACGTTTTGATATGAAGCAAAACAATTTTTAGTGTTAAATGTGTAATTGCAACTACATTTATAAAATTGACCTAAATATTCATTGTTAATTCTTTCCAGATAAACACAAGGATAAAAGACTTAAACTGTTTCTCATACTTGCTCAAATCACAAACATTTATGTATGCTAAAAGAAAGAGGGTTGCATTTAATCTATTAAATACTAATTCAAACAAAACCACTTCCTTAACATCCCCAATATCTCATATTAAAGGAAAGATCAATAAACAAAAAGGTAGTAAAACAATAGCTAAATAGGTGTTCTTTGCCTTCTCAATAATCTACCATAGAGACTAAATTATATCATGTTTGCATTGATTTTATAATTTAAAATCAGTATAAAATTATCACACATAGAAAAATAAACCCTATCTTTCAGCACAATTATTATGAAATGAAAGTAAATTTTAGCCTCTCTACTTACTACAGATAAGGTTCAAGTGTTCTTTGGAGGAAAGAGAACACCCTTGCTATATCAATTAGAACGTTATTTACTTTCAAACCATTATAAATGAATGATGAAGGCTCTTCTTCTAATTAAAAGTACTTTGTGTTTTTTTGAGATAATGAGTTTCTACCTCCCTTCCCAGTGCTGCAAGGACTCTCAATTACTAAATGCCAAAGCAATATAGGTTCTTTAACCATCAATTTCTTGCCTTTATTCCAAAAAGGAACTAATTTTGGTTACAAATTCCTAATAATGCCTGTCTATATTGCACAAGATATCATAGAATGTGCTCTGACAAACTTGGATTCTCCTGGCCTCTCACTCAAGAGCCAAAGAAACAAGGTAAATTTAAAGAAATTATTAATTTTAGAAATAGCACAAATATTTCCTAGAATATATTGATTTAATTATTATGTATATTTCTACAAAGTATTAGAACTTCTGTTTTCACATATCTATAATTAAATATTTTTCTTTTTCCTCAGTTGTGAATACAAAAAGAGCATTTTTCACTGTGATTTGATTTATTATAAGGAAAGCAATATTATGAATTTGACAAAGCAGTCATATTTCTCCTAGGAAAATGATTAATTCTTTTTGAAGAAAGTTTATTCCATATATGTTGATAACTACTCTTTAGAAAGATAAATAATATCAATTAATAGTACCCATTTTTCTTTATTGTATGTATGGTGTTTATAAAGTGTATATCCTTTGAAAATAATGTAGATAAAAATACCTTCTAATATTTGGAAATAATTTCTGTGTTATAATTCATTTTATTTTAAGTACAATGTATGATGAAAAATATTATTTTGCATATTGACAACAAAATAGTTTTGTATTTAAAACTCAATTCTGATAGAATAGATTTAAAAAGTGAGAAATGCTCTAGATACAGAGATTCAAATATTGCAAGTTTATAGTATTATATAACAAGTTTATAGTATTAATATAACTATAGTATTGAAAGTTGATATTTTCTGAAAATATTTTCATCTTAAGTTTCAAAAAGAATTTTGATTTTAAGTATAATTTTCAAAACTTCCTATATAGTTCTATGTTAAGAATTATTGTGAGTTACCAATATTTCACTTTTTTTTTTTTTTTTTTGGTTTTCATTACCTTTATGGAGTCTCATTATACTGAAATGATTAATGTGCTTACCTAAAAAAGAAAGAAAGAAAGTGTGCTGTTAGTTTCAAAGAGAGATTATTTCAAAGTTGGCAATGAACAAAATAAGACATGGTGGAGGATAATCACAATTCACATTCCATCATCTATTTTCTTTTGCACACCAGAGATCTGTATGGTTGTGACAAAATCAAATGGAATAAGCTGTTTCCAAAACTGCATAGGCAAAAGAGCTTTTCCAGATGCTTTGGCAGCAAGTATATTTTTATTGAATTGAAGATAGCTATTTTTGTCAATTCTTTATTGCCACCACATACAATGAATCAAATAAAAAATGTCAACAAAAGGTTTGGTGTGATTATATTACTTCCCAGAAGATCGTAGAAACATCTTTACTTCAAATGCATTTTTCCCAGTTCTACTACAGAATCAATCACACTACCCATATTTATCTGACTGGGAAATTTTACATTGTAGGTCTATTTAGAATCAAGTTCAGCAATAATGAAGTATCTTAAGAATTATGCTGTCTGTGAATCACAGGCAAAATTACAGGTCTATAACAAGACTAGAAATGCCACACTTTTCCACTTTGCTTTAGGAACCTAAGAGGTAAAACTAAATAATTCAAAGATTGGTATATTTTGAGAAGATTTATGAAAAAGTGGATATTTTCCTTTATTCCCACTCACATCGAAATGTGAAAAAGAAGCCCCTAATCTAAAGATCAACTTGTTCCTTCCCAATGAGTGAAATGTGTGGTTCTGTACAATATTGTTTGGACTATGATAGTGATACTGACCTGGGGATGGAACCCAAGGTCTCACACCTGTTAGGCAAGCACTCTATCATTGAGCTTCATGACCATTCCAGTGGTAGCCTATATTATCTGAAGGTTGAGGTTAGGTATTCCAAAAGTCTAATGTATTAAATATTAGTATATTACCTTAATGGGTTATAAGTGAGAAAGGTTACATTTAAAACTCTAGTATAAATAGATTTATCAAATTATTCACTGCTTGTTATTATATATTCCTTAGGAATCTGTTTTATATTGGAGGTTTTGTACTACCATTTTTGAGCACTCCTTAGTTTCTATAGTTTTATGTACACTAGTTTTTAAATGCCTTGAGGTTAGAAACTATCTCTTGGATTACAAAATCTAGCATGGTATGTATAGTAGGGACTCAATATGTTTTTATAGAATGAATGAATAAATAAACAATGACTGGACTAATGACATAAAATTAAAAGTACTAAAATAAAACTCAAAATAGTTGAATATTGCATACATAGAGTAGTTTGCCTTATTTGATTGATAGTTTATTATACTTTTTGTTGGTAAAGCTAAAAAAAATTTCTCATTAAACTTTTTTTATAATTAAAATTGGAAAAAAATCAACAGTGTTTTGTGGTTCAATAAACTGGAATATCATATCTATAGGACATTAAGGAGCAATTTTTGGTAATTTTAGGCATGTAAAACAAAAACTCTAGGTTGCTATTTACCAATAAAAATGTAATTTGTTTTGTATAATGTCTCTTTTGAGAGATAGGGGTATTAGTTGGAATATACTGATTTTCCAATTAACTTGGTTAAGGCAGATTTGCACATTTTAGGCAAATTCCAGTTTTCATGAGTTGTGTTTCTCCTACATGTAAAATGGCAGGCATACAGGTAGTTCCCTTTGTTTGTTTCCTTTGTGTTTATTTGAAAGGGACTTCAGTAGAATTCTAAAGAAGAAGAAAATAATCTTAGATATACATAGTTCTTTATAAAAGAGATACATGAGCAGTCTACAATTATTTTCTATCATGATTTTAACCAATTATGATTCCACTTCTCCCCCTCCATGGAGTTAGATGTTCTTATAAGTATTTATTTTCTTTCTTTGCTCCATTATACATATTTGAGATAATCTGGGCAGTGAGCCCAGATTGCTTTATTTTTTTTTGTTGTTGTTGTTGTTTATTATTTGTAGACTGTCCTAGATTCTTGTGAGAGGGCATATTCTAAATTATTACCATAATTACAGTAGGATTGGCACTCTGTAAGATTTTAATATAAGATTCTCCTTTTATCTTATAATAAGCTAATGACTATATATATTTTTGGAATGTTTCATTACATGGCAAAGTATTTTAATTTTAATACTGCCTGAATGGCTAGACTATGTTCAGGACACATTATGACTAACTGTGTCCGTCTATTGTCTGAAATCAGAAGCCTATTTACAAGGTAGGTTTTAATTCATTTTTGATGTAGTTATTTTTGTCACACATTTCACAATGCCCTTCTGAAAAATATGACTGCTAACAAACCATCACTTTTAATGCAGTACACACTATCACTGCCCTCATGGATGAAAACCATTATTAAATTCATAATATAGAGAAGAGATATAATATGTAAAAGCCAAAAACAATAAATGTAACTTTAATCTGTTAAATATGCCATATATTGTATCTATGCCTATTTTATGAAATGCAGTCCCTGAAGAAATCTAAGTAGTATATCAATTACCTCACCAGACCACAGCAGCTTCCCAGGATATAAAGTACAATGTTGTTTGGACTATGATAGTGATAGTGACACCATTAGAGATTGTGTTTCCAGTATGCCTTGCTGCCTGACTCTTGTAGAAACCTGTGTCAGTAGCTGATGATTTCCAATGTTCCTTATTAGAGATGATCTCAATAAACCCATATGCCCCTCTACCCCACACTAATTATTGGATGCTTACACAGTTCAGCTCTTACATTTTAATATCAAATAGTAAAGTCTAGAAGAGTTAAGGTTACAGGTCTTGATTTCTAGTCTAAGGTTCTTTCACTTTACTTTGGAGATCAGTCTTTCTTCTCACTTTACAAGCAGATACATTCTTTATGAAAACATCAATTAAAATATGATCAAATATATTCACAGCATTCCTGTGGCATATACATAGTTCATATTAAAATCTTAATAAAAAATAAGAAAAATAATGTGGCTTCATTTTTTATATTGATTTCTAGCCCATTCTTTCTGTTACCATGTGTGTGCATATGCATGCGCACACACACACACACACACACACACATACACAAACACACATTAATAATATCTTTTCAGGATCAGACTCTTTATTTCCATTCAAATAATTGTTCTATTCTGTTCAGCAATTCTTTCCACATTTGTACTCAGGTATAAAAATCACTTAGCTCTAAACTTATATACTTTCTGATATATACTTTACATTCTTACGCAAGACTTGCTAACAAACTTTCTTATGTACAGCTAAACTGCCTTTCTCTCCATAGAGCATACATTAATTCAAACATGATATATATGAACTGGAGATAAGCAAATAAAGGGCAATAATTTGTTGACTAATGGTCTTGGCACTTTAGGAAAATAAAAAGACCTAATAATATGTAATTTACCAACTCATAGTATTATGAGTACCAAGTGAAACAATGTTTGATAAATGTCAAAAAGGTGTAATACAAGAAACAAAACATGCTCCTGAAAGCTAATTTCTGCAATGCCATGAAGGCAACTCTAATATTTCACCTCCTTGAACTTTATTTCCTTGTTGATCTGTATATTAAAGACAGTTGGATTAGACACTCTCCAAATATCTTTCACAATGGGACATGCTGGGAAATGTGAAAAATCAAATTGGATAGCGAAACTAAAAAATGTATCAAAATAAACAAAATGCATAAGTAGGGCAAATATTCAGCAGATATTTATAACCCTTATAACTCAGGTAAATGGTGACTAGATTTTTAAAAATTCTGTAAAATTGTATTTGTAATTGCATACGTGGTTGGTATCTTAAGTTTAAAATTGGTTATCTCTGAGAGAAAGATGTATTCGTTAATTTTATTTGGTATGTATTTGAGATTATAAGCTATTGATATATATGAATCTATACATATAAAATTACAGAAGAACAGAAAGTACTAAATTGTTCTTGCACTCACTTATTTAAATATCATGAGAGGCCCCAGAGCTATGAAGATAAATATGTTGATTAAGTTTCTATTCTTCAAGATTATCCTCTAATGAAGGAGTTAAGATTTGTATAGTAACAAACCATATAGATTTTAAATAATGTTTGGAAATAAAGAATTCTTCCTAACAAAATATTATTCATTTTGTTCTGTTTTAAAAAGAAGTAGATATGAATCTTTTTCAAAGAAAAAGTTTGCAACTGTACTTGCATCGTGTGATTACAGTATAAGCTTGAGAATAAGTCAACTTGGATACCTTTGCACATCTATGTTTTAACTTAAAACCTTGTTTTAACTTACAACCTTGTTTTCAATAAATTATTATGTGGCAAAGTGCTTTAAGTTAAAGAGTTTAAATGTTGTCACGTCTATGCTTAGGTCTGTTAAATTTTAAATGCATTATATTTTTGGAACTCTATTCTATAATGATAACCTTACTTTTAATAAAAGAGATGAATTGCAGTGCAGTAATTGAAACAACCATGCCAATATTTCATCTTTCATGAAGTATATGTCAGTCAAATTATAATTAACATTAATCCAAAAACACAAAGCCCAAGGAGACTGCAGATTAAATATCAGAAGAATTTTGTCAAATTAAAATACAAACTTTGAAATTATTTCTTTTTAATTTTATGCTATGTTTATGCTATATTTCAACATATGTTGCCAATTTTTGACCTTCTGTTACTGAAAAGGATCAGGACTAAGGCAGAAAAGTTAGTGTTGCATATCCTGGTCCTACTCACACATTCTAAATAGATGTCAAACTTATTCACATCACTGGGGCTGGTCAAACTTGTTTATCTCATTTAGATCTTCTCTGAATTTGACTTTCCACTGACTTTGAGAGTTACAAGCTAAAGAGCAGCTAAATTAAGCAGAACAAAACAAGCAACACCAAGTAAAAGGAACACTGTAGCCCAAGTCTACCCATTCGGTTAGCACATGCTGCTCTTATCTCTCAATTTTGGATACCCATATGTATAAAATGATAGGTACCAAATGGTGATGGTGAGGAACAAGTTCAAGAGGAATCACTCCACTGCACACCTTTGCCTTGATGCTAGGAATTTCATTACTGTTACAAGAAAATTTTTAATTGTCATTCACCTCAAGTGAAAAAAAAATGAAGCATATTTTACTGTAAAACAGAATGAGAACATATAAGCTTTGGGAATATGTGAAATATAAAAGAAAAGATAAAATTTAGAGGGAAAATCATGAAATTGCAAACTTAAAATATAAAAAATATCAAAAATCAAGAACAAAAATACCAAAGATCTTTCATTGCTATTTGATTAGAATTGTCAACATAATTTGTTGAAAGAGAATGGAAACTCAATTATTATGTACTTAATTTTTTCAATATTTTCACTCATTGTTGATTGTTCTGACCTCTATGATACTCTTATTGGTGCACAAACAAAAATTTGATAAGCATAGATTGCATTATCTACATTACATAAAAAATCACTTAATCAGATTTTACACTAGGTACCAAGTGTCCCTCTTATTTATTAATCTGTAGTAGTTGAGGTAAATATTCTCAAACCCTACAAAATCAACTGTCAAAACTCATAACATGAAACAAAGAGAAAATTAGAAACTAAAGTCACCATGAGTATTACTCCATGACAGAGGTTCTATAACTTGGCTACATGTCCTATTTACCTTGAAACTTATGAAAACAAAAACAAAATACACCAGCATTCACAACATTAAACATGGGCCATTTGATAGTTCTGATTAGAGGTCATTCTTCTGCAGTTTTCAAAAACTCTTCATATTGTTCTAAAATTTTTTATGGTAGTTTAGGTTAATTCCAGTTATTGGATTAATCAAAACATCATCTTTCATTCTTTGCAGCTCACACTAAAGAAATGCATTATGAAAGGGGGCGCTGCATATATGAATGTATGCATATTTAACTAAAACTCAAGTTTCATAAAACAGTAATGATCATTCTTATGCTGATGATATTTTCTATTCTGTTCTTTTCACTAATGCTGTTTATAAACATCTCATTTGATAACATGACTCACTAATGGATCACAATCTGCAGTTTGAAAATCACTTAGAGCTCTTATTCACATATAACACATTCTGCATGAAAATTCTATACTCTAACAAAATTATTGAAAAGCAGGAAAGAATGGAATTCAGAACACAGTAATTAGTTGTGTTACTTTGTTACTCACTACTTCAAAAACTAAACTTCAGTGAGGTTGTGAATTGACCAGGTGATAGAGAGTTTCGTAACTAGATCACCTTATGCCATTTGCCATCTGGACACATCACACTTTTTTTTTAATGCAAAAATAGCAGAACATTAAGGATCTGCTTACATATTTATCATTGACCTGATTAACTCCAATTATTCAAATAGGAATATGAAGAAATATATAAGGTGATGTTGGAAGACCCAATTATGTATTCAACTATAAATGCCTTTGTCGACAATACAATAAGCTACATAGATAATACAATTTCCTCAAAGAAAACAGGAAAAAGAAACTGGTGCCAGCATCAGCTAGTTGTATTATGTCCACATGAAATGGAGAAAAATGTCTACAAAACAATGAAATCTAACTTTCTTTCACTAATTTCTCAGTAGTGACCAAAAATCATATAATTATATCCTACTTCATTTTAACAGTATGAAACCCTGAAGATATATTTACAATCATTATGTCCTTAAATAGTGACATAAAAACTAGTGCAACTATTTTGGTAGTGTCTTTGAGTCCCTGAGCATATTTTCCAACAGAATCAAGGATATGCAAATCCAGAAATAAAATGAAGTCCAACCACCAAAATGATTTTTTAACATAAATTTAAGAATTATTTACAGCAATCCACTCAGTTATCTAAATTCCCTGCTTGGTCATTGGTTTTTCTAAAAAAAATGAATAAATATAATTATTTATACTAGGGATCTAGTTAAATATGTGTGGCTATGGAATCTTCTGCACTTGTGCTTAGAGTATATATGAGGATTTTTTCCCCCTTAAAGCTAGATAACTTATAATACTTGAAAAAAGAAAATCCTCCCTATGATCCAATTTTTTAAAAAATCACTTAAATAAATCTTCAAAAAAAGGTTGTCATGAGGGAACAGAGGAAGTACTTTCTGTTGACATAAACAGTAATTGATAAGGTTTTCTTGAATACTTTTATAGAAATGCTGATGTATTACACTCAGGATTACTAGTTAGCTCTCATTTCCTTTCAACTTTTGCCTCTGGATAAGCTCAACTATTCCCAGGAAGAAACACTGATCAAGTACATTTGTCATGTGAGCAACTATAATAAGGTAATTCATCATAGACTGTCAGAGTTTTATTCTAGAAAGACTGCTGCATTTTTATCCTTACTTAAAAATCTGCTGTCACTCCTGCTGAAAATTTGGTAGACATTTTGGACATGTTTAAAAGCCCTTCCAAACTGATAGTGGCAGATAATTAAGTTATCAGCTATCAAAGCTCCTTTTTTCCTTTTCCTTTTTTTTTTCCTACGATATATGTGATACCATGAACCCATCTGGCTAGTTTAACCTGACCTTCTCACAGAGCATGATCCCTGTTCCCTTTCCTTTTTCCTCCTTCAGAGTAGCTACTGACCCAGTAATTCACAATGACAAATGAAGCCTTTCTCAAGAGTCTAATTGAGCAATTTTGTTTTCCTTTGGAGACCTGAAATCCACAACATTCTGAACTTCATTCACTAAGAAGGCCAGGCATAGTGGTTACAAAGAATCTAGGTGGATTAAGGGTTTCAGAAGAACAAATAAATAAACTCTGCCTAGGTGTTCCACCTTGTATCTCAATAATATTTCTTGTCATTCAATTCATCTACGCAATTACTTACTCCATGTGTGTCTTTTACTTGAAACCACTTTCAATGAAGTTTCATTCTGATGGGCATGTTATTGAATTCCAAAGTCTTAGTAACTGGTTCTCTCATTCTCTCTTATATAATACTTCCAGCACCTTTCAAAGTTTAAATTTGTGCTCTTTTAAAAAAGAAACGTATCAGTCTTTCCTTTGCCATTTTAATGACATTTTTATATAATACCTTAGAAATAAATTTCATTTCATTTAAAATAAAGAAAGGCATATTTTGACTATACAAAAAATTTACATTATTTTTATGTTAAATTCATATAATATTATCAACTAATTATCATATTAACATATTCTCATTGATAGCAAAGCACCCTTAAGGTAATTTATATTTGCATATAGATGTATGTATGTGTGTGTATACATATATATGTAAACTATTTTGATAGCTATGCTGAATAAAAACAACATATAAACTATATATAAAAGTAGAAATAAATGATATATTTTATTCTCCTTTGGTGATTCAAAATTAGTATTGTCTACTGCAATGTATTTATTTTCCAGCATATAGGCAATAAAATTTTGAAAAATTCATATTTCTTAATGCTCTGATGACTCTTTGCACTATTGCACCAAAATATTTATTGAGTATCTGCTGTGTTCACAGTAGTATTTTCATCTCAAGGAAAGCTTGCAAAACATCTGTGAAAAATATTAGTTTTCCCAACTTGCAGGGGATGGAGACATAGGTGAAAATGGTTTCTATCAAGTAGTCACTCACATAGAATCTCAAATATCACTATCATTCTGTTCAATCTTTTTTGCCATCATTTAAGAAGAAGGATTTCAAAACTTTTAGAGCAAGAGGCATTTAATTCTTACCTTGCAAATAAAATAAGTATTAAATTATTTAGTAATCATATTTTCCTAGCTACTCTATATGCTTTGATCAAATCTGTTAAGTCTTGTTATAAAGACCTGAAAATAAATAAAAGTTAATGGAAGTAACTATATTGATACAACAGATTTCTGGTTGGTTGTCAACTCCATGAAACATTCCTTCTTGCATATTTCATCCAAATGTGTTTATATTTGAAAGTACTTAATTTAAGATCACATACTGATGTTTGTAATCTAAAAATGACTCATAACATTAGATATATTTAGTGTTTTAATAAATTTAAATATTGGAAACTTCATTTCTATGCATGTGCACAAACAAATACATTGATAAAATTATGCATGTCTTGAAGTTTTGAACTGCAATGAAGGATAAGCACTGTAAAATTTGGAGTCTGTTGGGTCCACAATCTATGTTATACTGTCCTCTGTTGTTTCCCTTGCTCAAATATTTAGTACATATGGCATTTTGATATTACTAAAAGTGCTTGGCTTTACATAATATTTTATCATAACTTTAACTTGTTTAGAAAAAAATTTTCAGTTAATAATAGTAGGCCACAATTTTCATTTTCTTTTCTTAAACTATTGTATGTTAATAAATAAGTGAAAAACAACAGTCAAATTCTATATAATTATGAAATTCCATTTTGAAACTCACTGAATAGGAATTCACATGTTCTGCTCGAATGTACCATAATTACCTGTGAATATTTTTGACACCTTGTCCCTCACACTGTGTCCATGGAGAATAATAGTATCCTATGCTTTGTCATTGTTGTTAGTTTTTGATGTTTTAGGAAGAAGCCACCAAAATGGATTCCAAAATATGTGATGTGATTTAACTGTAATTGTAATTGTTTCTGACTGTTGTTAAGATATGCTATTGCAGGTACTATGAACTCATAATTGTTACTTAGTGGGCATACACATGTCAATACCACTCTTAGGGTTTAGAGATGAGGTATCCTTCTTAAGCTCATTTACATGCAGTATTTATTTATAACGAATCTCAAATTGTGAAGATTCTAGCATTATTCTGATTCTGAGTAATATGTTCAGACAGTTCTTTGGCTTTCAAACTCATAGCAATGCTGGACACCCACTGGACATTTTTCCATCAGTTGCTATGGCATGAATCCAGAAATTGAGTCATTTTCCATTTTTACCATAGCTTCATCATTTACTGCACGTGTTATTTTAGCACTTTCCAGAGTGGTCTTACATACACATCATGAATTTCCTCGTACTGTGTTATTTTTTTTTTAGTTTATTTATTTATTTTAATTAGGTATATATGACAGCAGAATGCATTTTGATTCATTGTACACAATTGCAGCACAACTTTTCATTTCTCTGATTATACACAATGTAGCATCACACCATATGTGCAGTCATACATGTACCTAGGGTAATAATGTCTATCACATTCCACCATCTTTCCTGTCCCCATGCACCTCTCCTTCCCTCCCTATTTTACCATGTTATTGATTCATTAACATTGAACTTATGGCCAACAGCAATGTAATTCATGCCTCAAAGAGCTCATCTAACACATTTTTTCCCATTAGAGACATCACAATCTTCTTGCATGTAAGAACACTAAGAACCACTTTAACACAGTGCTTGGGGGACATTTTTAGCAATGAAATCACAACAATAAAACCCCCATAAAGACACAAAAAGTTTAGTACTCAATAGACTATAAAGAAGACACATGTTTGCAGTATGAAAGCTGAAAGAAGAGGGAGAGTGTTGCCTCCTTCAAATTGAGCAAGGAACATTATAAAGGGGGAATCCAGTGTTTTGCCACTCTGTCCAAGTTGTGCCCCAGGAATTTATTTTTGGGTTATAAATAAATTTTAGTAAGTAGGTGTTTTCACAATACAGAATCTACAATTATTGAGAATGGACTGAATAATTAAATATACACACATAAAATACAGAAAGAAAGCTAGACATGATAGATGATTTTTCCTAGAAGTTAAACTCAGTTTTAGAAAAGATAATATTGAAAGGGCAATGATCTTGTATGACATATGGTGCAGCTAAGGGACAGGAAAGATGATGGAATGTGATAGACATTATTACCCTAGGTACATTGCACATTGTATGACATTCCTCCTGTCTTCCAAGTAAAATAAAGAGTTTTAAGTAAAAAAAAAAAAAAAAGTTTAAAAAAGTGTTGGGGCATGCTTATTGTTCTAATGACAATCATTTTATTCCCTTAGCTGCACCATACGCACAGGTCTATGATTTCTGATATGGTAGTATTTATTCATTAGCCAATATAGACGTACTGGAGACATTCTCTAATTTGACTCAAAATATGAAAGATGCTGGATATATTCACCTTCATCTATTTATTCTTTGCTTTGAACCACACAAACAGCATGAAGTCAAGTGCAAAAAAATTTAAACAATTTTAGACCAAAAATGTAGAGGACTCTAAAATATTAGCTTTAATTCCAAAGACAACAATGCATCCCGTGATATAAAAATATGATAAAATCTAATTTCATAAAAGCATGTACAAAAGATTAGTGGGTTTAGGATTCTTGGGTGTATTTATTTGTGAATGACTAGAACTTAGATAAATAAAACACCCGAGCCATGCCAAATAAATACAAAAATTAGAGTTCTCACAGACCGTAGAAGAGGTGTAGTGTTAATAGATAAGACAAAAAAAAAAAAAAAGACAAAGTGGCTTAATTCCTATTCAGTCTTGTTATATAGAATTGCAAAGTAGTAACAGTAAAGGAAATAATTTTTAAAAGGCATAAATTCAATCCTAGAGATGAGGGGTGGCCTTCAAATACTTGTTCACTTTTCTCACACAGATAAACTGCATTATAAGTTGTTTCAAGAATTATGAATGTGGATAGTGTCCATTGTTCTGAAACTAAAAATGAAAATTTATGCTACAAAAGAATTCAGACATAGGTATCTTACAATTTTTAAAATGGAAAAATAATGAATTTCAGATACTCTGAAAATAGTGATTACTTGGGATCATATTATTCAATGAGTATTAATATGTCCCACAACAACTGCTTCATTTTTGGTATGGATGTATATTAAGGTATTATTTTCAGAAAATGCCACAAACTACAACATCCACATTTTTATAAATAATTTTATAAAATTTCTCTGATAAATTTGTGGAAAAGATGAAGAAAGAAAAGCAAAGCCATTTCATAGCAATTGAAATAATTGAGGAAAGAGTGGGAATTAATGCATCAGTGCATATCAGTAGAAAAGCCTTTTTTCTTATTTTAACCAGTAAAAGAAAGGATCATTAATGTTTGCTGAAAAAATCCAGAGTAACAAAGTGATGTGAAAGTATGTCCTTTTCCAAAAATAGACTTAGGAATATGTTCAGCTTAAGGAAACTGGAGCATTCAAATAGTGATAGCACTGATGGTGAGGCTGTCAATTATCTTCAGTTATTATCTACATTGAAACACTGAATCTTTCTCTCTCTTTTTTTTTTTCACAGTAGATTAGGTAGAGAGAGGTGATGGGAGGGGAGGGGAGGGGAGGGGAGGCAGAATAGGAAGGGCAGCAGAATACAACAGACACTAGTATGGCAGTATGTATAAACGTGGCTGTATAACAAATGTGATCCTGCAATCTGTACACATGGAAAAATGAGAATTCATACCCCATTTGAATCAAATGTATGATATGTCAAGATCATTGTATTGTCTTGAACAACTAATTAAAAAAAAGAAACACTGAATCTTTATATTCAAATATAAGAACAAAGAAGAATGTTCAAGAGACTGGTGGCGTGTACCTTAGAAAGAGAACATTTAGAAAGTTAGGAAAACATCCTTCATAAATATTTGAAGGAATTTTCTAAGGCAGAACCAGGAGGAAAATTATAAAACAAAGCTTAGAATCTATGAGCAGAAGAAATAGAAGCGACTGAAAAATAGGTTTAGGGAGAATGTCTGAGTCCAGGATTGTCTGAATACTGGTTAACAATTAAGAAAAATAGAAACTATTAATGAACAGATAAATAGAAAAATATCTAATTGACTTATGTTTCAGTTGGTTCCGAAAGAATTCCTCCCATGAAAATATGAACTGTCAGTTTTATTCTAATTTCTTTCATATTTTTTGTCATAGCACATAATGGTTTGTAATAACTGAATATCACTTCCAAACTGTACACAATTCAAAATGATTTTATTATTTAGCAAAAAGCACTTTAATTTTGGTTCACAGTATTTCAGTCTTCAAACAACCTTCAGAATGAGTAGATTAGTATTGTGAAGGAAATTAGATACCAATGCATAGATTTCACAATGATAACAATAAATATCCTAATAATTACATTAGTAATAATTAATAATCTGTGGTGACTAGTATCTATTTAACGAATACATAATTGTTGATTAAATTAATGCATGGATACACCAATTAAGAGTCTAAGAGAATGGTATTTAAATAGATTTTCTAATTTATGAAGAAAATACTGAATTAGAAAATATATCAAAGTTTTCATACCTTAGACATTCTTTATTAGCTTTTCATAAATATATAAAGAAAATATTATTTTTTCTAAATAGTATAAATAGGACAAATAATATTTCTACTTTAGTAGGTGTACATAATATATTAAAATGAGCATAGAGCAGAAATTAAATCTAGAAATAGACAACTTCTTATGTCTTTGATAAGATTAATGAAAAACTTGAAGATATCTCTTAAATTAGTGGATTTTTCAATTATTTTATTCAGCTAAAACATACAAAAAAGAAACAGAAAAACAATCTTATTAAATAGATAAATGTCTTCATAATAGATTAATAGCTATGAATATAACACAATAGCACAATAGCTAAGAAAAGGTATTCTAAGATATTCCTATACTAAACAGTAAAAAGGTTCCAAATATGGAGTGAACACTACATTCTAAGCACTGTACTATCTGAAATGTGGGTTTTAGAGATTTATTGAGAGTTCTTATCTGTTAGACAACTGTAAAGCCTTCTTTTTCCTAAATAAAAGAATGTACGTTTGTGTATTATATAATATATGAAATACTTCAAGTGACATGTTCAAACAGTTACTATGCTATTTAAAGTCGACCCATGAGTTCCTGGCCTATGATCATGTCTTTAGTCTCAGGTTAGGATAACTCAGCAAAATAATAAAGAACAAGCAGGCACTGGATTTTTTTTGGTTAGAGAAACAAGCTGAATGACCTGAGGCCAAAGCACATGTTCATGATCTGAATTGATAATTCCAGGACTACCCCTTTGTAACTTGAATTCCTTTGGCCCACCTCACTTTGCACTTTCAGCTAAATGAAAAAATAATCAAGAAGGTGAACCCTTCCTTATCTTAGTTTCATAAATCTTTCCAAGGTTACATATAAATGATTTAGGGGGTTGTCTTTTATTTTAAATTATCTGCCCCACTGATCCCTTACAAAAATGCAGATCATCAAGCAAGGTCTGAATAAAGATATTTGTGGAAGGGAAGAAAATTAACATTCGTTGTAACTCTCAGAGTCTGCCATTGTCTGCTTCACCACAGCCAGCATCAGTTTCTCTTTACTTGCAACCTATTTAGTGGGAATTATAATTAAAGGCTATAGTGTTTAAACTTTCCTGACTGTCACCTGCAGATTTACCTGATTGGGAAATGTGCCACTATATACCACACACACACACACACAAAGGAAATTGTACATATACACACAAAGGAGTTTGGTAAAAAATGTATTACCAACTAGTAACTAACATGCATGATGGTAAAACTAGCACATATAATACTCTGAAAAGTATTAATCATGTCTAATATTTTCTTTCTCTCTGTCCACCTTCTGGTTGATTGGCGTGCTCATCAGCAGTGTGACATTAGCAGAGACCTACAAGGGAATTAGAGCAATGCATTTTCCCCAGGGCCACCATTTATACCATAAATTATGAATGTATTATTATGCTGCCACTTTGGTTTTGAAGAGCTTATGTTAATTAAAGGCTAGGAAAGCATACACGCAGCACAATTATTTTTAATTAAGATTAAAATAATGCAGTATGTCAATATAGTCCTCAATGGGAATGATGGCTTAATGTGTCACCTCATTTTCTTGTCTGTGTAATACAGCCATGTTGAATGCTTGGTTTTAGTTTTTGATCTTTTACGTATATATAGTTAAAGGTCACTTAGAGATCAACTTTATGTCTTTATGTCTGAGATATCACTATATTCAGCAAATATGGAGAACACTACATTCTATCTGAAATAAATACACAAAATACTGTACTATCTGAGATAAATACACAAAAGGAAAACTACAATATTCTATGATTTAGGGGCTTGAAATCATATTTTCGACAACCTATGAATTTGCTTCTAAAATTAAAGACTATTTTTGTATAAAATTAAGATGATTACATTGCATAAAGCAAATGAATTGGAATCATATTCTAAAATAAATACATTTAGCTACATTTTAAAATGTGAAACCATGGATATTTTTCTCATAACTAAAAATTGAGGAATTAGAAGAAAACTTTTTATTCTAACCTAAAAGTAACCCCAACTCATTTGTTATTTATTGTCTTATGAATTTTTATGAAAGAGAATATTATATAGAGTTAATATTTTTTTCTTTCATTTAGAATAAATCTTATTTCCTCATATAGTCCTATACTCAACAACATTTGTAAACAAGATTTTTTAAACTGTATTTAACAATAAATACTGCTATGGTGGAAACCACTAAAACCTCCAACTCATGGCATTTTTAAACAATAAATGTTCAACCTTGCTGTTCTGTTGTCGCCTATGAGGATTTATTTCTCCATGAAATAAAATTCATCATGAGTATTTAAATGACACTTTCCATAAAAAATGAAACTACATTCTATTTTATTAGTTAGGAGAAATCGTACCTCACACAGGAATATGCTTAGGTGACATTTTCTTTCATTCCTGCAGAAGTACAAACCTTAGGGCTGACAAGAGATCTAAATGTTTAATTTTGTCACACCAGCAGCCCAATAAACATGCATGGCAATGACCGAGTTCCTGACGACAGGTGATCTCCACAGACTCCTCAGGGAACTCTGAGGTTGAACCATTTAGAGCAGCATGCCTAAATTGACATTGTTGGGACTCTAGTAGAATGAAAAGACATAAAGTCAAAAGTAAGAAAGTATAATTAAAATTTTTTATTTGACAGTTTACTTCGCTGTAATTGGCAACTGAACACCTGTGTTTGTTTCAGTGGAAAAAAGTTTTATTTTTAACACGAGACGCTGATCCTTCATGGTTAATGCCAATAAAATTACATAGAAATAAATACAGAGTGCCAGATAAAACATAGATAATTCAATAAACATTGATATGGGCATTATAGTCATATATTTTAATTGTGCTCCTTGGGGAGGATGTAATTAATAGTTACTACAAAAGAACAGGCAAACTTGACACACTGGGGAATTAAACATAATAGGGAATTATGTATACAAGGAAGGAACTCCCAAAGTTTCAGCTGGTGTCCACAGAGATTCTATTTTAAAACCTTAAAACCACAGAGTGTTATGAAATAGAGCTAAGTTGATTCACTCTATTTGCAAGAATATATTTTAGTATATCCAATACTAATCAGAATAAACAATAAACAATTCTAATTTTTATTGAATAAAATTGTTTTGCTTTGGTATCCTTGGGCCACAGCCAAAAGCTTCTTTCCTAACCAACAGTCTCTCTAGTTCCCCCATATTTGGTTAGTATAACCTAATTTATAGAAAGTGTAGAAATATAACGAGTCTATATCTGAATAAGTGAGGACCCAAGTGCTATCATTCTGGACTTTCTATCCTTTCCTGTCAACTGTCTTCCTCAGATGGTTTTATTGTTTAGCAAAATTTAAGACTCTTCTTCAGCATTGCTTCTTTCTGACTGTCACTTTTTCAGATACTCCCAAAGCACTATGTCTTGATAGCACCCATTAAATAAAACACAATTTTTAATGATGAATATTAAATTTACTGCACTATAATATTAATATAAATAATAATCAGATAATTGTATTCTAAATGACATTCATCTTTGTATTCTAACATTCCATTTACAGGGCAAAAAAAGCTTGCTTATTTATGTGTCATGAAGAGGAGAAAATTAAACAATGAACATTCCAAATGTAAAGTTTTTAATAAGGTAAAAAATTTCTTGGCTTTTATTTTAATGTTTCTGTTTTTAAAAAATTAATGTATGGAAACACATTGTTATTACTTAAAATCTAAGAATATAGAAGGTTTTTTAAGTAGCTTCTAAAATAAGAGTAAAAGGGACAATAATTAAATTGAAGTATAACTAAAAGAGCAATTTTCTGTCCATATGGTAAAACAGTTGACCTCTTTTATAGATGACTAGAGTAGAGTTTTGCAGCAGAAACCTGTTAAGTCTAGAAAAGTTGTGTGATCACAATGGGAATGTTGTGAAGAACAGACTAAACAAAAGAAACCTAATTAAGCTTTTCACACAATTTAAATAAACTTTTAAAATATTTGGAAATGTAATATCAAAAGTTATTTATACAATAAATACTGACATAATGCTCAAATTAAATAAAGTGCATCCCAAATATAAGCTTTAATATATTAAATAAATTTATTGTACTCCTTTTTTTTTGTTGTGGTTTTATTGGGAAAAAAAATGAAGCAAATTAATTCCCCACAAAGCAGACACTATAAAACTAAGCAGCCCTCTTGATATTTTTATTTTTCTCTTTCTCTTTTTTAATTTTTTAGTTTGACTTATTCTGTTAAAACATTTTCTAAATCCAAGAAGTCTAATGTACCCATTGCATTCAGAATAGCACAGATTTATCTCTCAGTCTGTAGGCATGGTTGGTCTAAATTCCATACTTTCACTGGCCTACCTGATATAAGGTAAGGAACTTATGATGTTTGTTTTGAAAAATGAATAAAGTTTCAGAATCATTAAACACATTTGTCATCTGTGCAGGCATTCTACAAGCTTTGGTTTATTTTGATGCCTTACATGATTTCTGGATCTTCAGGACCTGGAGAAAGAAAAGGCTTTGACTTAAAGTGATAAATGGTCATCTGAGTATTCTGAAAATAGTGCAGGACAAGAAAAAATATATATATTTCTTCTAAAAATATAAAGATGTAATTTAGATAAAACTAATCTAACATGCTTACATGTGGCCTGTGAAGGTTTGTGGATTTTTTAAAAATTAATGTATGGAAACACATTGTTATTATAAACAAATAGTTACTAGTTTTTGTGTAAAGCTATTTGGAATTCAAAATTATGTGTATTACTTTATTTTTTCCTCTCAAAACTAAAAGTTGAGATTTTTCTTTGGAAAAAGCATTTAAATACAACTGATTTTTCATTAAGCACATATATCAAGCAAAAAAAAAGTACTGATAGGCGCCTGCAAGGTAGGCAGACCTGCGACCAGGAGAACAGGCCCAGCGGCCCGCCAGCGTGGTAGACAGATCACCCCAATTGGAGGAAGGGCCCAGCCGCTGCCTGCACCTGCACGGTAGGCAGACCTGCGACCTGGAGAACAGGCCCAGCAGCTCGCCTGCGCGGTAGACAGACCTCCCCAGTTGGAGGAGCCAGCCTCCCACTGGTGAGGTAGACAGACCACTCCAACTGGAGGAGGGGCCCTGCCACCCGCCTGTGCAGTCACCTGACTGAGCTCTTGACAAACATAAGGTTTCCCCAACACCCCCATCACATCAAACACCTTATGAGAAAAACTGATGGAACTCATCTTGGAAAATCCCACCAACCCTTAAAACCCACCAACCGGATGACTGGCTGGCTTCCAGTGCGGTTCTGCAGCGGATCAGGCACCTGGTTTACATCTCAGAGAATCAGAGGAGAGAGGCCACAGGTGGAAGCTCAAGTCCTCTCACACTGACTACCACCACCATCCTGAACCCAGAGACTCAAGCTAGGAATAGACAACGCCACCAACTGGAAGAAATTAAAACAGGGTTCTGAGAGACATTTTTTTTTCTTTTTTCTTTCTTTTTCTCTCTTTTCTCTCTCTCTTTTCAGCCATTCACCCAGTCTCCTCTACCCTTCCCCCTTGGGTCTTCGCAACCTCAACATATGTGAAACCAAAAATTGTACACGAAAAAGGTCTTTCACAACTGAATCACCAAAATAATATGCTATAGAGGAATTCCATATGCCCCACCTACCTTCCCCTTTTTATTTATTTTCTTTTTTCTCATATTTTCTTTTTCCCGCTCTCTTTTTTCTCTCCCTTTCCTTGTTATTTGTTTTCCTCCCTCTTACTCCCTCTATCCCACTTGCAACCCCCTAAATTTCACTATTCATAAGTAGGGTAATCTTATAAATACAGATAGAAATTTGAATCTATACATTCTTCCATAAATTACCCATCTATTGGTTAGAGCTCTCGAAAGTTACTAAGTTAGATTAATCCCATAACCTTACTCCTTTCCCCATATACATAACATCCTACACCTGAAATTCAGTTTTCTTCAAGCTATCAGAAATGGTATGCCTTTCATGAAACTAATGACTATATTTATAAACGATAATCGAAACCAACATTTGTAGACATAGAGTCTAGCTATAAATGTAGTAATAAGGAAAACGTGTGCTTAGATGATGTACTATTGATATTGAGAACTGTTACCATTGTCTTTCTCCACAAAAGGGAGACTTTGCAACTATACAAGAGCAATATTAATATATAGGGGGGAAATTCAATAACACAACAGTTTCACCAAGCAGAAAGAAACACGAGCAGTATGAAAAGACAAGGAAAGAAAGGACCACAAGCAATGCAGGTCAACTCAACTTTAGAAGAGGTAATATCTGCAGCAGATGGAATGTCAGATAAAGAATTCAGGATATACATGATTCAGATGATCTGGAGTCTCAAGGAAGACATTAGACAGCAAAATCAGACAATGAAAGATCACTTTGACAATGAATTACATAAACAAATCCAAGAAGCAAAAGATCAACTATACAGGGAGATAGAGGTTATAAAAAACAAACAGAAATCCTATAAATGCAGGAAGCAATAAACCAAATCAAAAACTCAAATGAGAGTACTACCAGCAGAGTAGAACACTTAGAAGATAGAACATCAGACAATGAAGACAAAGTATTTCAACTTGAAAAGAACATAGACAGCTCAGTGAGACTGTTAAGAAACCATGAGCAGAACATGCAAGAAATATGGGATAACATAAAGAGACCAAACTTAAGAGTCATTGGGATACAAGAAGGTATAGAGGTCCAAACCAAAGGAATGAGCAATCTGTTCAATTAAATAATACGAGAAAAATTCCCAGGCTTGAAGAATGAGACAGAATCCCAAATCCTAGAAGCCTACAGTTTTTTCTCAGCAAGAGAAACAATAATAGAGGTAAATAGGGAGCCTACATCCTGGGAACAAATCTTTACTCCTCACACTTCAGATAGAGCCATAATATGCAGAGTATACAAAGAACTCAAAAAATTAAACAATAAGAAAACAAATAACCCAATCAACAAATGGGCCAAGGATCTGAACAGACACTTTTCAGAAGAGGACATACAATCAATCAATAAGTACATGAAAAAATGCTCACCATCTCTAGCAGTCAGAGAAATGCAAATCAAAACCACCCTAAGATACCATCTCACTCCAGTAATATTGGCAGCCATTATGAAGTCAAACAAGAACAAGTGCTGGAGAGGATGTGGGGAAAAGGGTACACTTGTACATTGCTGGTGGGACTGCAAATTGGTGCGGCCAATTTGGAAAGCAGTATGGAGATTTCTTGGAAAGCTGGGAATGGAACCACCATTTGACCCAGCTATTCCCCTTCTGGGTCTATTCTCTGTAAAACTAAAAAGAGCATACTACAGGGACACTGCTACATCGATGTTCATAGCAGCACAATTCACAATAGCTAGACTGTGGAACCAACCTAGATGACCTTTAATAGATGAATGGATTAAAAAAATGTGGCATTTATACATAATGGAGTATTACTCTGCATTAAAAATGACAAAATCTTGGAATTTGCAGGGAAATGAATGGCATTAGAGCAGATTACGCTAAGTGAAGCTAGCCAAGCCCTAAAAAACAAATGCCAAATGTCTTCTTTGATATAAGGAGAGCAACTAAGAACAGAGTAGGGAGGAAGAGCATGAGAAGAAGAATAACATTAAACAGGGATGAGAGGTGGGAGGGAAAGGGAGAGAGAAGGGAAATTGCATGGAAATGGAAGGAGACCCTCAGGGTTATAAAAAATTACATACAAGAGGAAGTCACAGGAAAGGGAAAAAAAGAAGGGGGAGAAATGAATTACAGTAGAGGGAGTAGAGAGAGAAGATGGGAGGGGACGGGCGGGGAGGGGGGATAGTAGAGGATAGGAAAGGCAGCAGAATACAACAGACACTAGTATGGCAATATGTAAAACAGTGGATGTGTAACCGATGTGATTCTGCAATCTGTATATGGGGTAAAAATGGGAGTTCATAACCCACTTGAATCAAATGTGTGAAATATGATATGTCAAGAACTATGTAATGTTTTGGACAACCAACAATAATTTTTTTTAAAAAAAAAGTACTAATAGATCTTTAAACTTTGAGTGAAAAACATTTTTAAATTTTTGAAGTTTACAAATTACTTGTACCCAAGAGACAAAGAACTTTGAATTTGAAGACAGAGGACTTGAGTTTAAATCTTGAGTCCATGACCTTAGGCATATAATCTTTATTTTATGACTTTAGACAAATATTCTAGACCATTTGGGTTGTTCCATCTTGGACATACCAGAAATGGCAATAACTATTCAAATGTGTGAATTAAATTAGAAAACATATTTAATTTATAGAAAGCAAAAGGCTCTAGGAATGAAAGGTGCTATAAAATTCACTAATAAATTTAATTGATAATTGAGGATTTATTTGCAGCAGAAACCTGTTAAGTATTTATATTATGTGTGATATCAGTGATAAATATAATAATAAATACAACGTTTTTATCATATACTCACTCTAAGAAGACAATGAGGTTATTTTTGTATTAACCAAGTTCTTTTTTATTAATTTCTTTCCCCTACATTTAGAGTATATTTTCATATACAAAATGTAAATTTTTGAAAGATCATTAGTATTCAAATTTTTTTCTATGTTACTAGTACCTATGTATTGATATTTACTAATTTTCAAAAGTAAAATTTACTTTAAAACATAAATGTATATTTAACCTATGAGCCAATTAAAGTAAAAAAATGTATTAACCTTCTAATAAATGTACAGAATAAAATTAGTGTGTTATCAAGATCTCAGGTACAGTGTAATATAAATAAAGGAATCCTCTTATTTTAGAAATTCCACTTTCCATTACTTTAACAACACAGGAATAGAGAAATTTTTGCTTAATCATTTATAAGACAGAACTTTATATTATTGTGTGTTGTGTGTTGTGTGTTATGGCTTGGATATGAGGCATCTCTCATATCCAAATATACAAGAATATTCAGTCTAGAAATCAGTTCATCCTAGTTCAAAATGTACTAAGTGCTAATAGTAAACTGGTGGGCATGGAAGAAAGGATAGGTTGCTGAGATCATTCCCTGAAAGGGTTCATCTACTTTGTGACCACATCACCTTTCTCTCTGTGTGTCCAGGATGCTATGTCCTGAGCAGCTTCTCTCGATTGCTATTCCACCATGATGTTCTTCCTCGTCTAGGACCCAGAGCAGTGGACTCAGTTGACCAACCATGGCCTAAACCTCTGGAATTATGAACTGAAATAAACTTTTCCTCCTTTAAATTGTTCTTGTTAGGAATTTTGGTCACAGAGGTGAACAACTGATTAACACAAATGCCTTTAGTTCAAAAGTTCAAGTTACATAAATGGCATTAGAGGTGGACTTAAACAAAATTATGACAGTTCTTTATAAAAAAAAATTGGGCTATTAATTATGCTAAAATGATAATGCTAAAACTGAAGTATTTCATTTGTTAAACAAATATGTCATGAGTAGAAATTGCACAAGATTCTCAATGTATTACCTATGCAAATATTAAATAAATACCCGTATTATTCAAAAAATAGTGATTCACAGAAAAACATGTTGTCTGTTAATAAGTGTCCACTGTAATTATATTTTACATATTTGAATTACGAATGCTGTGTCAAATGTCACTTTGTACTACTAAAGAAATAGAAGAAGAATATTGACATTTATATCAGCTCATCATGTTCAGTAAGGACTGCATTTAAAATAAATTATACTACAAATATGTAAAAATTACAGTCATGGCTACTGCATGTAGGTATCAATGCTTCAGCACCCATCATAAAAAATGCCAAACTTGTAACCTAGATTTTTTAAACATAAATGAAAATTATATCTACTTTATCAAAAAAAATCACAAGAACAAAACCTTTTAATACTTGAGGACCCAATTTAAGTTACATGTGGATTTATTTTCTTCATCCCACTGTCAATATGAATTTGAACGAGGCAGAATTTGAGGTCATCACCCTCAGGCTTAGTAGATTTCACTTTATCCTCACTATGGCATGTGTAACCTTTAATGACCTTCACAGAAGAAAGAATCCTTACATGAATACACAAAAATGACATTCATTCATTGTTGTTCAATAAATTCCTACCTAAATTGCCTCCTACTGATTTGTAAGATATAGTTGTTATATTGATTAGCTTCTGGATAATATTTTTCTAAAAGGGTTAGCCTTAACTGGATGGAATTAAAGGATATGTTATATAGAGTGCAAAATTGGGTGTGTAATTTGGAGAGGCAAAAGAAACAACTCTTAATACTAACCGAAGGAGGGAACTGATGGATAAATTATACCTTAGCATTGATGATTGAAAAAATAAATAAGATGCCATTTGTGAGATAGTTTGTGCTAGGTAAGAAGTGCATGTTCTCCAATAGCTTCTTCTTTTCATTCCAGTAACATATACATACATTCCTGCACACACACATATACACACTCACACGCTCATTGTTTTATATATTCTAGCAAATATCCCTTTAAAAATTCAGAATCTGTCTTGTATCATTTAAAACTTAGGGGAAAGGACTTCTTAAAACATAGCTCTGGCACACTGGGAATATCAGATTCATTTTAGAAACAACACTTACTGCTAGTATTGATTACTGATCTAATGCCAATGAAGAATTAAGCACAGAATTGGTGAAAATGAAAGGAATAGGAAATTAAAAGTTTTTGATATTTCAGAAGAGGTTTGAGCCTGTAAATCAGTAACTGATTACTTGTCCTCATGGTACATTCATTCAATGATATAGAAGGTATTGACTGCTTATGAAATTTTATTTTCATGAAAATCACTTATGTTCTATTTACAAAAGTAAAATTGCACAATTAGTGGTAGGAGATCTTTTGACGTTACAGTCCTTTGGATTTAACATATTCCACAGAAATTCATTTTGAGATTCAGGCATTTATTGGCATCAATTCCTTTAGTTTCCAGTAACATCTGGACTCAGAGAAGTTCTTGCTGCCTATTGAGACTCTTCCTTCATTAAATAAGTTTAAATATGTATGTATATACATATATATACACACATATATATAATTTTTTTCTAATTGATCCCACTATTGTAAGTACACATTATAAGGTTATCAAACCCATTAGAAACCTTTTTAATAGAACCTATTAGAAAGCATTTGCTACCTTGTAGTCAATTGGTAGGACACAATTTGATAGCATAAAGTGGAGAAAAAGAAAGCAGAGCTTTTCCTTGATAATAGTTAAGATTTCACAACTATTTAAATAACAGTGGTAATACAATTTAGATTTTATCTATTTAGGCATTTATGACTTAGATTAATTAGCAGTTCTTCCCTCCCAAGCTATTATAACACATTTACAATATAGAAATAAAACATATTTATGTAAATATAATTATAAAAGACTTATAATTTGATTTTAAGGGATTTTCATTATTGATTTAAAAAAATTGTTTCCATTTCTTATTGTTCGTGCTGCTACCTTGCTAAAGTAAAAGTGGCATTCTTTTTAATGATAATTCTTATAGATGAAAGAATAGTGTTTTCAAGAACTTATTTTCTGAAGATGGTAGGGTAATGTCTAGATCGTTTAAATACTTTGAAATATAAAAAACATTATAAATTGTATGTTTCACTGAGAAGCAAAAGAGTTTTACTTCAAATGGGAATAAGTTACCTGTTGTCATCTTCTACTCTGCTACTCTGCTCTTAACTCAGCAGTAATAAATAAGAACAAGTTTTGAAGGTCATTATTAACGTTAAGTATAAACTGTACTGGAAGTGAAGTGCTGTTCCTCATGGTAGCAGAGCTTTTGAATTCTGAAGCAGTACATTATGAGGTTTTGTATTACCACAGACTCATCATCTTTTTTCCATAAGGATCACAGAATTTCCAATGAATTACCCACAGGCACAGAGTTAAACATGCCTCCTGGGGTAAAACCTTTTATTTCTTTTTATTGTAATGACTCTTAGAGAAGGAAAAAATGAATCAGAGGGCATTTTAATTTATAGCTTTCATTCAATGCAATAAATGGTTACTTTTCATCTTAGTAAAATATAATCATGTTGACAAGGGAGTAGTTTATAAGCAATTAATTTTGTTTTTACTGTTGTTAATTTGAATTCTAGGGATAAATGAAATATATACATGGTATTGCTACATGTAGTTGCTCAAATAACCAGCCAACTGCACATGCAGGATGTTTATGTGTTTGATTTATTCCTATGGGTATGGTTGATTTTCAGTTATCAATCATATGCTAGTGTTCTTCAAAGATAATTTGAAGCCTATATCTGAATAAGGGTAGCGAACAATGAGATATGGAAGCTAACAATGCTTTGGGCTGATTTTCAATCACTAATTTGTATAGAGAGGTAATTTCAAAGCATTATAAAGTCAGAATGTCTTTCCTTTATAATGTCTTTTCTTTATAATGCATAGTAATTAGTTCCTAAAATACAGGACAATAATTCTAACTTTTTAAATATGTTATATTTATGAATTTATGCAGGTGAATATAAGGTACTGTGTACCTTATATATTGGATTCCTCTTTATGTTCTTAACCTGTGATAGAACAAGATTCTTAGTAAATACATATTGTATAATGAAGTACATTTTCATTATTTATTCAGAGGGCCCTAAATACACATGGAATATTTCATTCTGTATAACATAAATGATGATTTTTTAAAATCATAATCATTTAAATCATAAATGACATTTTTTTACAGTTATGTTTTAAATAGATTCTTCACCATTTATTTTTGTTGGTTTTATTCTTTAAATCTTAAACCTTTTGACAAGGATTTGTGGATGTTCAACTACATACAGTCACTGCTGTGTTATTATATTAACAAATCACATAAAGGACAATGAGTTCTTGTCTCTATAAAACATGAGTCAAATATTCAAATTCTATCATATGACTATAAATTAGATTAATTGGATTTTTAAAAAATGGCTTAATAAAGGATCAGTGATGTCAATAAAAGAATTGAGGATAAAGAGCTCCAATGTAATTTATCATAGTTGCTGTTTTGAAATCTGAAATTAAGCTCATTGTTCTTATAGGTTTCATGATACTAAGGAGCCAGGGTTTTGGCTTTTATGATACTGTCATAAGAAGCAGACCTTCTATTTTAATGTATAAAGAAGAAGTTAAAAGCAAATATTCTACTGGATCATATCTGAGCCTTAAACTAAAAATATATTGCTAGCATGAATGGTGCTGATAGCTCCATATAAAATACAAACTTAATTTTTAAAAATGGAAGTTTGTTTATATTCATTTGGGAAAGGGAATGGAGTATTTACACCTTTCCTTTGAAGCACCTTCCTTTAAACTGCTATGTTATTCTAAGAAATCCATTTATATTAGGTTGATATAAAGTAAAAATTTTTCAATTTATAAGGACGGCTATTCTTGTGTTAATATTGGGCACAAGCAGCACAAATACTTAAAAAAAAACCTCAGTGCTGACAGGTTGGCTGCCTGAGGAGCTTTATGAGATGAACAATAATATCCAGTAACCCTTTACAGGACATAGCTCAAATACCTCTAGGAGAAGTTTGTAGCTGGGGACTTTTTAAAATAAATTTGCAAGTGTAAAAGGAGATTCTCTACCTTTGTATAAACTGGATTTTCTTTTAGCCTACTCTGGAACATTGAGGGAGAAACACAGATATTTTCTGACCAGATATTCTAATGGAAGAAAGAAAAAAACTCCAGAGCATTGAACAGTTTAAAAACAAAAATAGTGGAACCTAACAAAAAGGAGATAGATAAATTTAGTAGCTCAATTTCTTGGTAAATTATATGCCTTAGAGGTTTTAAAACAGACAATGCCAGAAGATAATGGTAACTTCTATCAATGAGTTATAAAATAGTAATTTGAGAAGACATTTAAAAGCCAGAATGCCATGTACATAAAAGTATACCATTAGTTTCAAATATAATATATTATCTCCTCTTTGATATTATGGAAATTTAAAGAAGTTTTATTTTATTCTGCATACATCAGATGATATGACATTAGAAATGTGCTGAAATATGTGTGTGTGTGTGTATATCTGACTACATGTTCTACAGCCAATTAAATGTTTTAAAATGCATGAGTATAGTTGATGCATTTAAAATTATGTATACCAGTAATAAAAAATTGTGTTAATTCTTAAAATATCCAATATACTGACATAATGTATGATCAACACATGGATCAAAATTGTTAATATATACACACATATGTATGCATATCTACAAACATACATGCATATACAAATGTAAAATTTTAAAATTATAATTATTTCTACACTACTTTATAAATCAGCATAGTTAAATTTTACTAATCCAAAATCTACAAATTCATAAAAATTATAAGGTATCTTATTTATGATGGGTACATAGTTTCTGTTTAGGGTAATAAGCTTTTGAAAATATATAGTGGTGATGGTCACAAAACATTGTGACTAAAATTAACGCCACTGCCACTGAATTGTACACTTAAAATAATTAGAATGGTAAACTTCATATTACAAGTATTTTACTAAAATTTAGTAAAAATTAAACATGACTTTCAAAGCAGAATACAGTTTTTCTTGTTTCATCCAAATTATGCTTAAGGGTACAGAGAGGGCAATTTTGTAATAGTTTATTAGTAAAGATTGAATATGTTTGTGTTTTGATTCTAAGTATAGATTACAGAAATGTTTTAATAATTATTTAAAATTTCCTCAGATATTTAAGTTCCATAAATGCCATTAAAAGCTAGTAATACATATATATATATAGCATATTAAATTTTCTCAATAGATATTTGCTATTTTCAAATGAAAGTACACTATTCAAGTATCAAGTATTATTTTTCATACATTCAAATTATGTATTTTTTATGTTTAAAAAACTATACAAATGCATTTTCTAGTTTATAATGTCCTATATACAGTGCTTCATGAATATTAATTAACATAAATGGGACAGGGAATTCTCTCAGTATGAACCATCCATAAAAATCTACTAAGTACTCTTTGAAAATATCAAATTAAACCTCACCTCACATGTTTGAACAGATTTTTATATAAACTCCTAAAAATTACAGTTTGCCTTATTTTAGTCATATATCCATCACAGGAATGTGCTTAGAAAAAATAGATTTAGTTATCACAATCAAGAATAAGAAGTCAGACTGGTAGACCAAAGAACTTTAAAATCAACTTAGGAAAAGAGAAGTTATGAAATGGTCTTATTCAGCTTATTATTCTGTAAAATCCCTGAAAAGCTCGCTAAAACACTTAAAGGACTATTCAGAGGCCTAGGAAAATGACTGTAACCAAAATAAACTCAAACTGTTTCATGAAATGTAGAACTTGGAACTTTAAATGACTTCCTTTTCTCAAGCTGGAAGTGAGGCACTGCTATAGAACCTCCTGGTAGAAGGTCTGTGAAAATATCCCATACCTATAGGAAAGCAATACTCGTAAAATTATGAACTGAGAATAAAAGAAATATATTGAATTTCAAAATAGATTTTTAAAAAACGTTTTTTAAAAATCTATTTTAAAATTCAATATATTTTGCTTCCTAATATGTAGGCTAAGGAGTCAAATCATCATGAACACTCTCCCCTTTGACACATGTGACCCAGGATGTTGCTCAGTAGAAAGAACAGCACATACAGTCCTATTGATCTCTGTTTATTATTTTGTATGTTCTAATTCTTTCTGGCTTCTTTTGAAGTGAAACTTTCTTCCCAATTCACAAAGAACACTAATAACATCAATAGAGTGTTCATCAGGGTATTTATATTTTAAGAGCAGAAAGGGGGTGAAAATTTGCAGTTCTTTTAGATAACTGAAAGTTTCACTTTGATTGGTATCTTGTGCTGACAGAAATTCTGGCATAAGAATTTAAATATGCTTGAAAGAATTTGACATTGTGCTAGGGGATATTATACCTTTTCTTTTCTTATGAAACCTCAATAGTAATTCTTTTTATTATTAGAGTGCAGTACCTCTCACCCTCCCACCCACAATGTTCAGGGTAGGAATCACAAAAGCTTTACCAAGTTGGAAACAAATCGAAATGCCCTTTCTGACTTGTTAATGAAATCATTCGAGTCTTTTTATTCATCCCCTTAATAGTCATGCTGTTAGTAGATTGTATCCAACTAAGAAAGTTATTCATTTAAATAAGAATCTATTCACTCTTGTAACATTCACTGAAGAGGCTTAAGTAATATGAATAGAAAGAATAACATGTCTGTCAATATTGGAGCACATTCCTAGATCCTTGGTGATGATTTAGCCACTTTAGTAGGATCTTTGATTAGTTTTGATCACACATATAAATACTAAACATTCTTGATTGATTTTATGCCACAAATAAATATACACACATAATGAGTATATATTCATGATTATATATTTATTATATACAACTTATGTATGTATGTCTCTATATATGGCATTGTAAATATTAATGTATCTATCATCAGATCTAAAATTCAGGGGTAAATACTAAGCTGAAAATTGAAAACACAACTATACTTATCTCTACTTTGCTATCTCCTGTTGTATGCAAATATAGGAATTAAATTTAAGATGAAAGATGTAACAAGCTCAAAATCCAACTGTGTTGAGTGAGAGAACATTCAACACTTAATGTTTTATGAGAAAAACAGTATTTTAGCAAAAATAAAAACATTGTTAAAATAAAGAGCATTTTTGATAAAAATACTACATATAAATTACTACTATAGTTTATATGGTGAGAAAACAGTGAAAATAAAATAAACCATATCAACATAAAATAGAAATTTCTAGTTCTTAATTTTTAATATTTCTATTTATATATCCTAAAAATTTTCTAACTCTTGCTCATTGTATAACTGAGTGCATTCAAATAAATAACCTGTAGTAAATTTTCTATGCCATTATTACTCTAATGCAAAGACAAAATGCCTTAGCCATTAGATCCTGCACAGAGATCCTGTAAAGTATTTGATATGGATATAGGTTTATGATCAATCCACCCATAGATGATTGGTATATCTGAAACAAAAATAACAAACCCTTCCTAATATTATAGGACAGTCACACTTATAAGTTCTCTGGAGGTATTAGCTCATTTAATCATTGTGATCATCCCCATGGAATTAGCACAATTATTCTACCCATTTTGCTGATGAAGAGTCTAAAGCACAAACATATGAAAAAAGGTACTTATGTGAGGTATAGGATAACTTGCTAATAGTAACAAATTACATATATCTGAGTTTGAATATAAATCCATACAATCATGCCCTTACCACATTATGCTGTCTTTTCCATGGAGTTTTAGATAGTCATTATCTTGATACCAAATACAATGAGACAAATAACACAAATAACTTATGGATTTTACAGGAAAGCTAAATTTGTAATAAAGGAACAAGTAAAAATTTATTTAATCAAATTTCTTTGTAAAAAATATGGTCAAAACTAGCAAATAATAGGGGTATACACAGTAAACCAAATAACAACATGTGTTCCTCTAGTAAATAGTAGTAGTTTATATGTAATATAGTGTTCTGTATTATCAAAGTAATTAAATTACTTTCAGTTCAAAGCCATGAGATTTTACTAGAATTATTTTTTAAAGGTCTACTCTGAATATGATGTTTTATAAATTAACATAAGATATATTAACATCCCTAGTAAACCAAATATAGCAAGACTTCAAATCCAATAACAAAACAAATACTTAATTTATTTACTTTTCAAATTCAACTGGACTTGGATCAGAATTGGGGAATTTGAAGTAAAATATAATGCATCATTTCCTTCCATAGTTTAGTAGCCATGTTGCCAGTAAAGATTCCTGAAGCTAGTTACTGCCTAATGTAACGCCACTTAGATGAGTAATTAGGACAGATCTGTTATACAGAGAGCTCTGACAAGTCTTTTCTTCAGAATGAATTTCAAGCTAGAAACCTGACATTTCAGATGAATGGTATCAAACATGCAATCTAATGGAGAAGCAGTGATGGAGATACATTGAGGTTGTCATGAAATTACATAGATTTGGGGAGCTGGCAAATCTGGAGCTGAACCTTTGCTCCAGTAGTCTCTTGCTGTGTAACTTAATAAAAGCTGTTTAATCTCTTTGCACCTATATTTCTTTCAACTGTAAAATCAGAATGAGCAAGTACTATTTTTGAACAGTTATTGTCAGGATTTTATCAAGTACTTAATACAGCCCAGTATGTCATAGGCACGCAAAGTGGTTGAGTTTCACTTAATACTCCTTATGGTAAATTTCATCTGATGCTGATCCTCTAGATGGAAGTTTTTCCAATCAGTAGTTATCTTCTCCGTGTTACAATGGATAAATACTTCATACACTATGGAAGTTGCCAAAAGGGTGACAAATATTTGACACACACAGCTTAAGGCATGGCACACTGGTTCGTTCCTACAATCAATTTCCTCCTAGTAATTTCCCAGTCTCCTCTTTACTCCTTCTCTAACTTTCCTATCACCCTGTTTCTCCAACTTTAGAATTTATCAGATTTTAAGACATTGGGAAAATAAAATATTATAGATAATCAATAAAACATTATAGATTCCATCCCTTATTAAAATTATTTCTACAATAATTGCATTCCCTAGGTTACTTCTAACCCCAGGAAATGAGTATGTTCCTATTTTTGTATTTCATTTGGGGTCAATTCTTTTGACCAATTGTGAAGAAGAAATAAAGTATCAAATTCTATTGCCACTTAATCCAATAAAATTCTTTATCATTTAAAAATATCACATTTAATCAGTATGTTACCATACTCATATTATCAGACACATTATAGAAATAGATAACAGAGCAAAGATTTTTAAATAAAATAATTAATAAGAAGGCTTATTTCTTTCATATTTGGGAAGTAAAAAGTGTTTAATGTCACACTTTGTTGTTAGAGTTATTGAAGTTGATGTTGCTGAAATTCTAAAATGTTTAATATTTAAACAGATATTTAACTGTTTGTCAATAGATGTAAAAAAGAAAACTTTTAACCATATTCAACTTTTACCTTGGACTGTCATACAACATGCTGTACAAAGGGTTTAAGGGCTTATCAAAAGCATGGCAGATATTCACATAACTGATATAGAAAAGGTTTACATGACCATGAAATGATTATAAAGTTATCATACTGACTTAAACTTTCATTTTAAGTTTTCATATAATTAAAGGAGATATAAAAAGATTATTAGAAAACCTACACTGGGGTTCAAAAAATTATTTTTAAATGTATGCTCTTATCTCAAAGTACGGTACCTTGCTTGTTATGGTTTAGATATGGAATGTTGTGAAGAGCTCATGTGTGGGAAACATAGTCATCAATTCAGTAAGGTTCAGAGTGGGACTTTTAGGCAAAGATTAGGGCTTTGATTTCATCAGTGAATTAATCCATTTGCTGAATTAATCCACTGATAGCTAAATGAACTACAGAGAGTGAACCAGTTGGAGGAAGTAGGTCACTCATTAGTCAGCCTTGGAATTTGTCTGTCCCTGGCATTTTCTCTCTCGCTCTCTGTCTCTGCTTTCCTGCTGCCATGGGATGAGTAGCTTTTCTCCATCTTTCTTCCATGACATTCTGTCTCACCACAGGCCCAGAGTAATGGAGTTGGCTGACCATGTACTGAGACCTCTAAAACTGTGAGCCCCAAATAAACTCTTGGTTCTCTAAATTGCTCTTGTTAGATATTTTGGTCACAGTCACAAAAATACTAATACACTGCTAATAATAAGTTTTGAAACTATGGTTCTTAAAAACTAAAAACTTAAAATAGCAAATACTTTACTGCAAACCTCTACTGGATTGATTTATGAGAAAACGGACAGCTGGAGTTCCTATTATATTATTCAGGGTCAGACAATCTGACCTGTTGACTGTACACAAAGTCCAGAGTTCTTTCAGCATCCCTGAAGAAGGTAAAAGGAAGATTCAGTGCAATATCTAGATAATGAAGAAATTTTCAAAAGAACTGTTTCAGAAGTTCATATGCTTCAGAAAATCAGCCTGACTGAATCTATCTCATTCTTTTTCTCATATTATCATCATATACTTAACACTGAACAACAGCATCTCATTCTTTTATTATCTTTTATCTCTTGAAATGTAAGCTTCGTGAAAAACAGGAAAAGAATAAGAATGCATACGTGGGTTGAGGGTGTATTCTATTCTTCCATAATCTATGAACAATGCTATACATAATGTGAACTACTTTAGTTACACTTCTCAGTATTTAGTTCCACTTCTAAGAATTTTAACACACTTTTTCATATTTATCTTCTCCTTAAATCTCTCCCTTTCTTAGATATGTCTTGCTGACAAGCCAAGTGTTGAAGTAAAGGACTATTAAAAAAGAATTGTCTATAAATAACTAATACTGCTGTGTAAAATGAATTTTAAAAAAGAATGAAAAAGAAAGACACCCAGTTAAGCACTGACAAGCAAACTTTTAAAGTTTTGTAGTCATTAAGAGAAAAGAAATGGATGGTTTTTTGACAATGTGGTATTCTTTCCTCTTGAGGCTTGAGAAACACATACCTAATGGTTATGCCTTCAGGCAAAAGTCTTAACTAATCAAGCTACTAATCTTCTGTCCAATGTAACATACTGCAAACCGCATGAGCCAAAAATAGAGTGTCATTAAAGAAGTTCTCTATATGGACATTTCCTCTCTGTAATAGAGAAAATCATAATCTGTTAGAATAGTTGTGACAACCCAGAATGTGCATGGGGGTGTTTTGTGTGTGCATGCTTATATGAGTAGGTATCTAAAATCTCAATTACTACAAAAATATAGTAAAACTCTTCAAATCTTATTAGTGTGTTTAAAGATAGATAAATAGACTGATATTAGATAAAATGAGCATAGTGTATTTTTAAAGGATACAGGAATGAAAAGCACGTGTAAATTATTTTGGGAATCTAAATCATTTTCCAGCCAATGCAATAAAAATAAAACTTTACTGTGTATATGAAAATTAATTATGAAAAATGAAGGATAGATTTGAAAATATTGAATGATTTGTAGAATTTGCTTTTTCTCTTCTGTCTTTGTAGTGCATTGGCAAATAGCTAGCCTTGGACTGCTATAGACAATGTGCATGCAACATGAAAAGCTCGGGAATAAGAAATAAAATAGACTTGAGTTCATTTATCTGCCCTCTTCACTTTAACATGCCTACATGTTCTCTTGTAACCCTCCTATATTTATTTTTGCAAAATATAATTTTAAATGGAAAAAATATTATATACTGTTTTAAAATTTGTATATTTTTTAAAATCTTGGGGAGGCTAAACCATAGCACTCAGACCTTAACACTACGAAAATATTTGCATGTGATTGAATGTCAAGAGAAAAGTTCAAATTGTGATACCTGTCTCTTCCCCACTTTATAGAGAAGTATAAGAAACTCCTCATAACAGGCCTTAAGTAGACTTTCATGTCAATATACGTATACAACTCTACCCAACAGATTCAATTTATTTTCAGTTTGTCAGGTCTGTTGAAATAAATCACTTTTTGGGGAAAAAAAAAAACCATCACAGACATCTAAATAAATTGGTGAATCATTTGAGGTAGTGCATAATTAGATTTCCTTCAATGATTCATTATTTTGTCTTACTTAGATGATAGGCAGGAACTCAGGTTTCTGTTATTTCTCTCTTTTTAAGTACTTGTGTGCAATTAATATAAGACATTCCAACCTGAATATTTTGAGTATTTCCAGCTCTCCAAAATAATAAGCCCTCTCAATAGATATTAATTAAAGTAATGAAATAATAGTAATGTACTAGAAATGTAAAACAAATAGTGTCTGATATAAATTTTCATTTATTTTAGAAATTAAATTTTGTTTTTCTCAATTGAATACTCTAAGTAATTAGATAAATATATTTTATTACTACCAAAATATTTATAAATAATTTGGTGAGACTGTATTTATAGATCAGTTTAGTCTTCAAAATCTGAATCAAAGTTATATAAAATTGTTAACAGCTTAACAAAAATTCATATTTATTCTGCACATATGATAAGTAATAATTAATTTCTAAAACTGTATCTAAATTGAAACAAAAATACCATTATAAGAGTCCTAAGAAATACAAAAGGGAGAATTCCTTCCTATTGATATGATTTTTTTATAATTCAAGATTTTTGTAGGAATGGAATGAATTATGCTATTGTTTGATATAAAATTTAGCACAACACTATATATATATATATATATAGTGTTGTGCTAAATTTTATATCTATATATAGTCATATTCAAAGAGCTGTAGAGAGTAAATTGAAGGTCTGGTCCACACTAGCCAGAACAGAGAACAGGCAGTGCCCAGGCACATGTCAATATTTTCTAGTTGTACTTGGGTAACTAAAGGAGACCTTAGCCAAAAAAGTCTGCACTCTACTTTCTTTGAATTTTATACTTCTATTGAACATTGAATACATTAACATATGATATCTTTGCCTAACCCATATAAATCCACAAAACATTAGAAAAATGTTTGCAGGAAAAGAAAAATGCCCAATTCATTTATTTCACCAGCATTCCCCTGGCCTACTTTCTCTTTGCAAGTAGATTTGTTTTCTCAATCTCAAGTATTATGGTTTTACCAACTACTTGTTGTTTTGATGTTCTGGAAGCCACATCTGTAAATTCTTTCCTTGGTGAGTCTGCCATTTAAGGTTATTAACAAGTAGAAATACTTTCTTGACTGGGAAGGAGGTTACATGTACCTACATGTCATCTGTGGACTCAGTTATATTTTCTACAATAACAACAATGTATAAAATATTGAGTTTATAAAATTTTCCAACATCATGTTAAGTACTTTATGCAACACCCCCCATTGAGTCCATATAGCATCCCTCTAAGTGGGTGTCATCATGCACATATACATATAATTCTGTTTGCAATATTATTCTGTCACTTTGTAAATAATAGACATTATGATATTTGTACTATGAAGTTAACCATTTGAAACGTGTTTTAACGTAAATATGTGAAATATTCATAAGAGTATGTTAACATCCAGTGTTCAACTGAATGTGGCAACTTAGCTGGGTTGCAATGCTCAGACATTAGGTCATACATTATTCTGATGTTTTTTGCAAAGGTGCTTTTAGGTGAGGTTAACATTTAAATAAGTGGACTTGGAGTAATGCAGAATACCTTCCACAATATGTGTGAACTACGTCCTATCAGTTGAAAGACTTTATCAAAAAAAGACTCACATGCCCTGAGCAAGAAAGAATTCTACAGCAAACGGTCTTTGGACATGGACCACAATCCTTCCTGGGCTGTCCAGCATATCCTGAAGAAATCTACTCTAGATTTACCAAACTTCCACAATTCCAGAAAATAATGATCAAAATCAATATCTACCTGTGCATTCTGGATTGTATATGAGATGTACATCCAAAGCTCTAGTAATAGTGTAGAAATTTTCAAAGATGAAATGATTAGATTTTAAGGGCTGTACCCTAATAAATCTCTGCTAATTTGAATGGACTATGTGACTTGGAACTATAGGCTGATGGGACACAGATGGATAAAGTAGGTCACTGGGAGAGTACCTTTGGGGTTTATATTTATCTGGTGTGTCTTCCCCTCCCCCATCCTTCTCTTTTTCTTCCTTCCCTCCCTCTCTGTTTCCTAGCTACCAAGAGATGAATGCCTTTCCTTCACCATGTACTTCTGCCACAATGCTTCACCTCACCTAGGTCATAGAGCAATGGAGCCAGAGACTATGAAACAAAGCTCTGAGAAAACATAACCAAATAAATATTTCCTCTTCAAAATTGTTGTTGTGGGTATTTTGGTCACAATAACAAAAAGCTAACATCTTCTGTGTGTGTGTGTGTGTGTGTGTGTGTGTGTGTGTGTAATGTGTATATACAGAGAAAGAGGTTAGGAAAAAAAAATATCTGTAGTTACCAATTAGTAAGAGGAATCACTAGATTTAACCTCAGGGTTTGTGACTGCGCGTGGCAATGGCTTTTATTTCTTGGCCTCTATAGAAATAAAACTACCTTGTCCTTGGTCCTCTACTACTTTTCAACCTCCAGTTCTATAACTGAAAGGTAATCTCACAGAAATAGCACAGTAACCTACCTTCAGTATCATTAATTTGACCTTTAACGAGTAAATTAAGAAAAACTGGGGATAAATGTAAAGATGAGTGATGACTCATTTGTTGTTGTTTTTGTTTATTTTTTTTAATATTCCCTTCCTGTCTTGGAAAAAACACAGATAATACATCTCATATAATTATGTTAAAGCTTATTATTAAAAAGGTATCAAAGAAGTTTGAACATATATGCACAAAAACTGTAAAAAACAGAACCACCTCTTCTTCACTAATTACCCTTCTCTTCATTATACAAACCCTGACACAGTGAATGGTAAAACCAAAATAAGTTTTGAAAGAACAATTGCTCACTCCACACTTAGTGGAAATGATATATGAATTCTTGTTCTGTTGATGTGATCTAAGAGAGTCAAGGAAAATAAAATATAATTCTCCACATGTCTAATGATGTTATCACTCCTAGAGTATATACACAAGATGAATCACAGCCTGACCCCAAAAAAGATGAGCATGTGTTAAATCTAGTGATGCTTCTTACTAACTGGTAACCGCAGATGTTTTTTCTAACACCTCTCTCTCTCTCTCTCTCCTTCCTCTCTCTCTCTCTCTCTCTCTCTCTCTCTCTCTCTATATATATATATATATATATATATATATATATATATATATATATACATATACACACACGCACACACACATACACACAAATTATATATAATGCTCATCTTTATATATGAAGTAATTTTAGAAACCTGGGTCATCGAGGCCTCATGGAAAATGCTGGTCAGAATAAGTGATTTGATAAAGAAAATAGTTTGTAATGATATTTTAAACAATATGACCCCTAGAACCCCTAGAAAGAACTGAAAATTTGACAAAATATCATCAGTTTTTCATTAAAAAAAAAGAAAAAAACTTTAAGTCTATGATTTAATATCCTAAATTCTTTAATTTTTTTTAAAGTATCAAAAGGCTTGATTCTTGAACCCCATGAAGAAAGACAAGTAATATTCTAAAAAGACAAGGTTCCTTCAGTATGAGAAGAAGCAGAGAAGACAGATGAATAAAGAGGCAAACAGAGATGTTTGTGATCTGGAAAGCAGAGGGACAAATGGTATGCAATCAGACTCCTCAAAGAAGCCAACTCCTCAAATGTAGTGTCAAGAGCAAAATTGATTTACAGAGAAAAATGGCTCTGGAGTTTGGCCTTTGGAGGAATCATCACCATTTCAAATGGAAGTAGAAGGTATTAGATGTCCATTTAGAGTACCCACAGACTACCCTCACGCATTCTACCCATATAAATAACTGGTGGTTTACTCTCAGGGATAGATGGCCTAGAGAGTCTCTGAACTGAGAATATCTGAGAACAGGGTAGGATGCTATAGATGCACAAATGTCATGCATGTTGAACTGAATTTGGACATCAAAGGTTTAGATATGCCTTCTGTGTTCTCCTTTTCCTCTTTATATTTTCCATCCCAACTAAATGGGATAAAAAGTTATCAGGAAGTAAGCTTAAGCAACCAATCCATCAATTAGGTCTTTTGGCTGAGAAATCATAATCTGAAGGTTTTCCATATGCCTAGAACCATTCCTGAAACTTATTGTATATAAATTCATTTCATCCTCACAATAAAATAAAGTTGAAATTACTATTTTAATCTTTCAGATGAGAAATGGATAGGATATCATTTGCCAGTATTACAGATGAGATTTTTTTTTAATCTAGGACATTGGGTTCCATAGTCTTCATGTTTAAAAACTACCCTTTACTGCCCTGTGGGAAATATGTACCTAAAAATCAAGCCAGATGAAAAAAAAATTAGAAGCAAAAAGACTGTAAGTTAACTGCTTCGAGGTTTATGAATCAATACACTTAAAAGTCACCTTTCTAGAAGGTGACTAATTATAAGCTATAATTCCATTGACCAATAAATATTTCAGTCATTATTAGAAAACAATGCAAAATAAATTAGGATAATTCTCTGCTGGTAAAATGACATTTATTTTTATTTTATTTCCATAGAAAATCTTGTCATATAATGTTATTTATACTACTCAAAATACATAGTGATAATGATTTCAACAAGCTTAATTCTCCTTATAATGCATATAATGTATTAATAGTTTAATCAATATATTGATTTTAATATAAAATTGTTATCTGTATCCCCTCAACATAATCTATCTTTACTCAGCTCTTATCACCTTTACCACTATTAAAAAACTCATCCAAATTACAGAAAAAGGAATGTGAAAGAAAATCAACACTCTGATTCAAACCTGCACACATAAAACAACTGGATCTTAAAAAAAAAAAAAAAAAAAAAGGATGCTAGGATGCTAATTAATGTTCTGGGAGTATCTCAGTTTTCCTTGCTGATTTTATTAAATTTTTATGTTTTAGACTCCTTTTTTCATAAGATTGATTTTTTTATACCTTGGTCCTTTGAAATAGTAATAACTTTGAATGTTACATTTGATGTATTAATAAAAACAATTTCTTCATCGAGATAAAACTCTCTATAAATGTGACCTGTGTTTTGAGCTGCATAATCTGTTAGGTAACATCAAGTTATATTTATCTTGGACAGTTATATTGTACATTGTGAAATTGTAAAAACCAAAAAATGTTGCCTTTCCTAAAGTATTATCATTTAAATATTTATACTGAAATAATTGTGAAAATGGATCAGTTCCTTAATTTTCTGAAGTATATTTTCAATATATTACCCTACAGTTGTAACAGAACCATTTTCATCATTATATTTTCCAGATCTATAATTCATTTAAATTCTAACATGAGAGTGCTTACCACCTTCATTTCCTGCCATTCTATTCTGAAGTTGCTAGAATTAGGCAACCAGGGCTCAAGACTTTTTAAATTTGAACCCAACATTTGAGCACTGAAGATTCGAAATTTGGTAAACTTGATGAACTGAAGGTTAGTTTTCACTCACTTTTCAAATCCAAACATGCTTCCTGGATAGTGTACATGGAAGAGTTTCCAAAGCTGAGACCCATTTTGCATAGCTTCCAGAAACATCTCTTTGTAACACCTTCTTAACCGTGATTTCCTAATCACTATGCAAAAGATTTCACTGCCTAATTAAAGGACTGGTGCAGTGATGAAGATAAAGAATACTGAGCAGGGCTGCAAGCTAATCTACAAGCAAAACACAGGAGCTACTTGTCAAGAGTAAGGGCATATTTTATCGACAGCTGTGTCCAATAAGGATGAGTTATGCAGTAAATATTTAATATTAATGCATTTCTGCCATGATTGTTACCTCCTTCATTATCTCTCACTGTGCTCAGTAAAATAATTAATTCAGTCATTCAATGAAGTTCCATTTTAAACAGCAGAATTTTTGAAGAATAATATTCATTTTCAGTGGAAATGTAGCACTCATTGTAGTAACTGGTAATTTATAAATTCAATGAAATAAACGCATAGTTAATCAAGTTAACTGCTGTGTTTATTGGTTTGATTCTGTTTTAAATATATATACCAGTATTAATTAGATATATATGAGCAAGAGACAGAATTGACATAATTATTATCATTATTGTGTAAGAAATTGATGGTTCAACACACAAATGGAAAATTAGCAGTAATTCACAAAGATACTACACATTGATAGAATAAAAGGGCTCAATTTTTAAAGTCAGTACTAGTACAGTAACATGGTCAAGGAACTTCATCTCTTTGAAATTTAATATCCTCATCTACTAGAAAGAGAATGATAAAGAAATAGCAAGACAGCAATAATAGTATCTACCATGTACAGTTTTAAAGAGTATAAATAAGATGTATGCACAGGAAATGGGGCATATTAGTCTTTTAATAAATGTTGTTTATCTCCCCCAATATAGATAATACACTAGCAGTTCCAAAATATTCAAACCAAAGAAGAAGAATAATTGACATTTTATTAGTTTATTTAAAATATCCCATATTTAAATTAACAATTTCAATAAAAATAAATTTTATTTTTAATATTAAAAAGATCTGTAATTAGTGGTAACCCTATAATTAAAAAGTATGGGACACAGTAGAATTGGATATAACCATACATGTCTGTATTTATCTATAAACATATCTGTGTGTGTGTGTGTGTGTGTTTATGTGTAAAAAATTAATTTTATACAGTTCTTCCATGGCAAGTTAGATAAGTTAAGAAAAATGTTTGGCATAATTGAAAAAGATCTTTTAAAAATCAACTAAATGAGCAAAATTGACAATGGAGAAGTTAAAAAAATTAGAAGACAAAAAGATTTTTGAGTAGTAGCTGAAGGCTGTGGTGTAGTAAAAATAAATCATTTTATTAAAATATGTCACCAGAATGTGTGGGTGGATTCTGGAATAGTTTGTTTCAATCTTCCTTTATCAAGTTCTTTTTCAGGAGTCTCTTTACTAAACTACGAGTCTTATTATATTTATCTAGGGATTGAAGATATTAGATTTGAAGTAGAATTTCCTTAGATCTCTGGATATAATGTATGGAAAATTGTACATTAGTTATGATGTATGAAAAAATAACATGGTACATTAGTATTAAGAGTTACCTGTTTTATTTATAAATGGAGGTTAATCTTCAAAATACAAATGTTACAAAGAATTTGTAACAAAAATCAAGTATATCCATAGGAATGCGGTCCTAATTGGAGAACAAGATGTATTCAATGTTTGTGTAATTATATCAAAATTGATTCTACTGTCATATATAACTTAAAATTATCTAATAAAAATATTGAATCTATTATTTCCCTTGCCAATTAGTAATATTTATTCTGTCAGCCACCAAATAAACTTTTCCCAGTAAAAGCATAAGAACACTAAAAATATAACAAGGCAAAGAAAATAAGGATAGATTTTCCTTAAATTATTTAAAAAAATTTTCTAAATTCCTTTGTTTTCCAAAAAGCAAATACTCTAAGGGAAATGTAACTTTAAAAAATTCAAACAGCAAGATGATTTGACTAGTTTGATACCTCACATTCTACCCTCTATTTTGGATACTTGTCCCAGACTGCTTACAGCTTACCTAAGTCTGGTTTTCTCTTTACTAATACACTTACATCAGGGAATGTGGCTGCCAGCTCCCTTAAATTAGCCATCATTAAGTCTGTGTTGACAGAACTGAACAGAAGCAATTGTGCCACTTCTGAGTGTGGGTCTTAACTTTTTTGATCTTGTATTGTTCCCAGGGCTTTTCCACAATGAGAGAACCAAACTTGGCACACGAGGAAGAGGGAAGAACCCGGGCACATGACATGTGCATCAGTGAAGTGTTGCTCCCTTGGAACCATATGAATGGAGCCCACAATAAGGCCTATAATGCCCACTGACTTTAATGTTACTGCGTGAGATGACATAAGCTGTGTTCCTGAAACCACTGTACTTTGAAATATCATTTTTGGACCAGTTTCAGGCTTTACCCTAAGTGGTACAAGTATCCATTGAATAAATTAAATCCCTTGAAGAAAATGATTTTTAAATTTTTAAATTAATTGGGTATTGTGACATGTTAAATAATGGACTGTTTTCAAGAGCAGAGAATATGCAGTCTAATTTTGAGAGATAGAAGGAGAAGCTAGAAGTGGAAGAACTTTTTTTAGTTTGTGCTTTTATATCTGCCTTCCTTGGATCTTATACTGCATGTCCTCTCCCACTGTCTCTAAATCTGAAATCTAGTAACATATTCGTATCAGTGTTAAATGATGAATTTTAAAATTCTAAATAACCTTAGAAATATTTTTATTATTTATAATTGCTAAAATCGTCCAAAGATCTCTGTGAAAGATGATTACATTGTCACTCTTTGAACATATCCAGAATAAGATTATCAATCCATATTGTTTCCATTTTATACCAGAACACTCTTACAAACCCTCTCCTGAATTAAGATCAAATAAAATTTCATGTAATGCCCTCTTCCATTTCTCTTTCAATTTTCTTTTCTACTGAACCACAAGGTCCACCTATATTTCAGCATATACACAGAAGTACTTTTCAGTTATTGAAAGTCATCCCAATATTCTACTTTTTTACAATTGCTCTTAAGGCACTTACTACAGACCACCTGTCCCTTGCTTGCTAACTCTTTGTGAGTTTTACATCACCACCTCCTAATGTATATATCCCTGGCATTGTTATTTTTGTTATGGGAATGTATATTTTATATCCACAGAAAAAAATTAGAATTATTTGAAGACACTGTTAGATAATGACACCCCTCATTTTTCTGAGATTCTGAAATGTGGAACTATTAAGTCCTTCTATTTGATCCCTGGGAACAATTCAAATAGGCAGTTTGAATATAGACAGACATTACTAATAACATTACTAGTAGTCACTTTTAGTATGGATGACTTTTTCTGTTCCCTCCAATACTTCCTCACCTTCCAAAAATGATCTTTACCTGGCTCATCATGTTATAACATATGCAGGATTCAACACAACAAAAATAAGATTTCCTCTATTTCTCCATTCTAATAATAAATGTTGAGCACCTTTTATGTGGGAGACATAGGTCTAAGCACTTGAAATATATTTGTAAATACACAGACTACACAGACCAAATCTGTGAATACACAAACCACATTAACTCTACAGTTATCATGCTAGATAGTCTATTTTAGCCTAATTGAAAGGACAGGACCTATGGTCTTATTTCTTCTCTTTAATTTCCACTGGTGATATTGCACAATGTATCATGACATTTCATTAAAAACTTCAGCTTTCCTATGAATCAATCTATCTCATAGTAATGGGCCATTTTCTTAACAGAAATTACATTCTTCCCCCTTTCTCTTTTTTACAATCTTCCTAGAATACCACCTATTTTTACCAGATTCCTAAGTTACCTCCTATTGTACACTATTTAAATAAACTAAATTCTAGTATTCTTTCATTTGAATTCAAATCTTGGGTCTCTTCAGCTTCTATTTCTGAATGGAAAACTGCCCACAGAGATTTAGTCTTTTCTATTACTTTTCCACATCTGTTTCCATGGATGAGCAGTTTTCTGCTTGACTCCTATAGACTCACAACCCAAAAGGTGCATGTTGCAGAGGTGTCATTATGTATAGCAGTTGAATTTGAAATATCACACCATTTTAACACACACAAATATTTTATCATACTTAGAGAATGAATGCCAAATAGATATCTGTAAAGATGATTTTTCAGTCTACCCATTCCTGTATAAAAAAAGTCTATATTCCATGGTTAACAGAAGCAGTGGTACCCTGTTCACATGTCATAACATTCACTGACTCCTAATACTTTGCATTTTTACTTCAACTCTTGCAACTTTCAGCCTGAAAAACTTTGTCTGCTTGCAGAGGGCTATGTTACTCTATGTGACAGACTAGAATAGGAAGGAATTAACAATCATCCCCAGGAAGAGTCTTCAACCAACAATAGACCAGAAAATGGATACATATCCACCAACAACCAGTTCCCTGTCCTTGAATAGAATGACTCTGAGCTGGGTTCTAGATGCTTATCCAGAAGTGCCAAGAAATCCTGAGATTTGGGTGTCCATAATGGTAACCTGATCATTAGTGCCTCTTGGTTAACTTCCTTTCCTTACCAAAATTACCTTCATGTTCTACAACCATGCTTCCTAGTATCACTGCTCAAATAAATTACTATGAATACATTTTATATCAAAATTAGCTTTTGGGGACCCCTAAACCAAGATAATGGTTAAGATAAATGATATTTGTGTATAAGTGTAGATTAAATTTGAAAAGTTATATTATTTTTTAAACTTTTAAAATTTGTTCTTTTTAGTTATACATGACAATAGAATGTATTTTGGCATATCATATATACATGGAGTATGACTGCCCATTTTTGTGGTTGTACATGATGTAGAGTAAGTTCTATTATTTCTTTCAATACAATTTCCATTTAGGAGGAAAATATTTTAATGTCATAACTAGAAGTTTTTTAAAAATAGCAAATGAATCTTTATCAAATGGTTAATAGAGTGTTTTATAAAAACACTGATTTTTTTTTTCCTACATTCTATGCTAGTATATAGGCCAGAAGTTCCTGATAAATCTATTATTTCTCTAGGGTTTGTGTCATATTTTTGGCAAATTTGAAATGAACTCAAAATTAAGAGTGTCTTTGTGATAAGTTATCAGCAATAACTATCATCCTTAAACTTCCAATATTTGAAGTGTTCAAAGACAGAATGCATATAATGATATAAGTAGCAGCATTTATGTACTACTTCCTAGAATTTAACTCATGGATAATTAAATTTTAAAAGTTTTTTTAATAAATACAATATACCCAAACTGCCAACTTTAAGATTGTTTACTATTGTATGTCAATTCTACACTAAATGACAAATTATGTCACTGAAGAAATAGTTTATAGATATTCAAATTTTCCACATTTTGTTGCTGGAGTTCACTTTTATTTTAAACCCACAATTCTAGCTTGCCATGCTTTATCATCAAAAGCAGACTGCATCCGCTTGCCAACATAGGATAGTTGCTGAAAGAATCTGGGTGGTGCCTCAGCCTAGGAGGAACTTTCGCCCCTACACATGTACCACAACTTTGGTTTTCTCACGATATTTGAGAATTTTAGGAAAGCATTGAAACTGGGAGTTACTATGAATCTTGGCTACAGGAAGATAATTCTCTTCTGGATCAAAATGTTAAGTTGGTTCTAGAGAAAATGTGAAAGAGAAGTCAAAGCAATCTGTCTTTCTTCTAAGCTCAAAGGATTCAACATTTTTCAAGAGTGACTGAAAACTTTCTTCATTAGCTGATAATATCCAATGGGGAAAAATTTTTTGGAAAAAGGAATTTACAAGAAAGTAATACAAATTCCACTGAAAAATTAAAGGAAAATACTAAATTCAATAATGTTTTATTAGCAAATGTTTATTACCTATATACATGGTCACCTAAATATTTGCCTTCTTATATTTATCTGTGTAATTAATCTAGTATTATTAAATATGGCATTAAAGTCTGATGCTTTCCATTGAGATTAAAACTATTAATAATTTGTATTTCAGGTAGACTGGTATGGAGGTGTAGCAAATATGCTGTACTTGATGACTGCTATATGTGGACAAAAAAAAAGATAACTACCTCATTCTTTTACTACAAAAAAAGTCAAAGCTTTTTTAAGTGCATATTTTATCTTTGCACTTCTGCTAAAAATAGTTTCACGTGGATATATTTCCCCCAAATTCATGCTCTACTTATTTAATGTTGAAATAATTTGGAAAAACTCCTCCTGAAATTAACCTTTGATGAAATTATAACCCTCAAATGACAAAAACGTATAAAATTGGGGAAGATAAATTTAGTCTGAAATTACTGAAAGCCTTCATTAAGCCTTAATATATGCTGTCAGCTTTAAACTAAATAATAGATGAGATTTTAACATAATCAGAAGAAAACTGCTGCTACCTGCCTCTGCTACTGTCACAATGAAATTGACAAGATAATTTTGAAAATAAGGCCTTCTCCAAGTCACTTCATGGATCTGACAAGCACACAGTATTTAGAATTATATCTATTCATACAGAAAATGATTTATCTACAAGGATATGAGAGAATTGAGTGGAAGATCAAATATATTCTCCTTTAGAGAATGTAGTGTTACTAGCTTTACAAATAAACACAAGCACTTCATATGTTAGCAATTCTTTGCTTCCAGAAAAATTCCATTGTCCATTCCCCTATAATTTTAAATAATTTTCATGCATCTTAGATAATCTTTGAGTAATCAACAAAGACAGAGCCTGTGTAAATATGCTACACTAAGATACTGTATTCACTTTGTTATGTTCTTCCTTCTTTATTAGTGTGTGTATCACTATTTATGACTAACATAAGAAAGCATTTTGCCAGTTGTCTCTGTGTAAGGAAAGTTTACAAAATAAAATAATATGCCTGTAATCTTCATGGATATGGATCATGATGAGGTTGAACTTTAAGCATAAAAATATTCTTGTTTTTTTTTTTTTTTGCAGTTCTATAAATTTAAAACATTCACCCAGGTACAGTGGCACACACTGGTAATCCCAGTGGATTTGGAAGCTGAATAGGACAATCACAAGTTTGAGGCTAGTCTCAACAATTAAACAAGTCCCTAGGCATTTTAGTGAGACCTTGTCTAAAATTTAAAAAGAAAAAAATAAATAAACAGGAGTTGGTGATGTGGCTCTGTGGTTAAGTGCAGGACCTGGGTTTAATCCCTGTTACTGTTACAAATAATAAATAATTAAATAAAGTATAAAAAATAAAACATCTAATGATTTCTTTTTTCTAAAAGTGATTATAACAAATGCTAGGTGGTGACATGACCTGGGATTTGATATACATGAAGTCAGAGTTGGTACAGAGATATTATTAACTAAAAGTTGTTTAGTTATATTTAATATGTTATTTGACCTTTTATTACTCAGTAATTATTATTTCAATTATAAAATGTTGCTTCTCAATGTCATCACATGCCCAGATGGGGGATGGTGATGACAATTACTAAAAATTATTACCCTCACTTCAGATAGCTCTATTTCTTTCAAGCAGTATTTAAGCAAAAATGTATTTCATCTTCTTTGTGAGAATGCTTGATTTACTTGTTAATATTACCTTACATATACATGCACAAATATATGGCTTTTGATTAACTGATCATTCGTTGAGGTTAGAGTACAGGCTAGTGCAAGAAGCAGAATATTTCCATAAGACATGTCACTGGTCAAACTAAAATCCCATATTTGAAGACTACAATATATTTTCTTCATTAAAGCATTGAATAAAAATTCACATTTTATTTAAATATGAGTCTTTACAATTGAAATATGAAATAATATGATAAAATTAACAGCATTCTTATATAGACTATACTGCTTAATCTTAGTGGAAAAAAATCATTTCTATTATTCTTCCATTTGTCCAAAATGGGACAGGAAAGAGACACAGCAGGGAGAAACTCATGAACTCACCTGAAAGTAAAGTACAATAGACAGGTCACATTTTTGAATTGCCAACTTTGATGTGTCTTTACTTCTGTATTACAAATCATGTCATATTCAGAAAGTTTAAACGTTGAGGGATCTATTGAGTACTTTCCCTGATCTTCAAGAAACCTGAATTTCCAAAGAGACATAGAGATAGAATATTTTTGTCCTTTTCATTAAATGTCTCCAAGCAAAAAGTTCAAGATGGGGGCTTGGGGGTGGGTATGTGGAGAGAGCTTTAGCAGCTTGATCTGAAGGGATCATTTTTGGATTGGATTACCCAAGAAAATATCAGTTGAAAAAAAGGAAATTACAATCACATTTTAAATACTTCCATATTGCATCTTATAGATGGGAAGAAGTAGATGTCTAGCCCATTATGGTCATTTATAAATGTCTGAAAAGCTTAAGTAACTAGTTTCATTACTCACCAAAACTCTTTCAGACCTTCATATCCAGAATAAGCTCATTATTAAGAGAAAGTGAAATCTTATGCTTCAATGCTCATACTGCATTTTGGAAGAATTACATATTGATCACTGAGGGAAAGAAAGGCAATGTAGAGTGTACCAAACTTAAAGTAAGATTTAAATGTGTGTCAGATATTACACCCCAATAACCTTGGGTCTACTAACAAACCACATTTACAATTTTGAGAGAACAACAAACATGAAATTTATTATAATTTGTGACTCTTGCCATGTCTTTTTGGCCACATTATAAGTAAACAGTGTAGTAGCCTGCTAACTTTAAAGAATTAAAAATGAGTGGAACAATTTGAGCTATTTTTTTTAATCTACTAATGAAATACCCACTAAAATTATTTATTGCATCATATTTTAAAAGCATATTGTTACATGTCCCAAGCAAACAACATGCCTTCAGGGATCAGGATGGAAGTTAAAAATGTAGAGAATACATTTCTATCTCACTCATAGGTCCATATTTATTAATACACATTTTGGGGAAAAAATTAAGTCATTAGAATTCCTTCATATTAACATGAAAACAGGACACTAAGAAAATGTGACTATGACTAAAAACAATGGTACACAGAGTTTATGCTTGACATGCTCTGACTTTGCAGAGAATTCTTGACCAAGGGTCACAGGGATTCTGGAAATGTGTTCTCTGAGAGACGGGGATGTGCTTACCATCAAAGCCTAATCAAGCCAAACAAATTTACATTCACTCTGATGCTGCAATGAGAGCACAGGAGATAAGCCACTCAGAGAATGTGCCATTCAAAATCTCTTAGAAAGTGGGGAAATATTTTAGCACGGCACAGCCCCCCAGAACTTGTTTCACATTCACAAGGTGTATGGAATGGGCAGGACTCTGGAGACCTCAGCAGAATTCCAAAGTAGTGGAGCAATACATCAAGCATTTGAAAACAATAATCACAAGAATGAAACTTGCTATGTGAGATGTTCTAAGGGTCTGTATTGAACACAAAGAACATCAAAGTCTCCATATAATCCGGAAATGCACTGTTATGGGTAAAACGTTCTCCTTTTATGAAGGAAACTGAGGTATAACATGGTTTTAAAAAAAATGTCCCCAGTTCAGAGCTGAGAATCTATCAAAGGTTTTCAAACACAATTATATATTGAATTATACCTATTGGGTTAAATGGAAAATTTTCAGTGAATGTGGTCTCATTACCTTCAATATATGAAAGAGGTGCACAATATGATATTGTTTAAAGGGAGCATGCAATGAATGCTTAGAAAGAGAAGGAGCAACACACACTGTGACACTACAGTTCAGTGCTAATGCCAGTGAAGCTTTTATTTTTCTGTCATAGTAAATTGTACTTTTAGGCTACCACTAACCTGAACTTTTTTATATAAAAGTTTACCGACAGGAATTTTTGTGAAATGTTATTCTAGAAGGTATGGACATAAAATGTTACTCTTTTGATATCTTTAGAGTCTGAAATGATTTAGAAGAAAACTAAAGTGATATTTTGCGGCAGTGTGAGTTATTTTTTTGTGAGTGAAAACACAAATTCCAAATAAGAGTCATCATGAAAAAAGCCAAGCAGGCGCTTAGTAAATGTATGTCAAACCAGGAGCAGTTTTCACTAACATTTGGGAGTGACTTAGGCTACCTTTTCAGGGGATGCCTCAAGAAATATCGTTTAATAGAATTTCCTCGGTTGTGGTGCAGAATTGAAATGTGGTTTTGTCAGACACTGTGGATCCTGGGGGAGCAAGTCACCAGAGTTAAATTCACATGAGGCTAATTCCTGAGCTCAAGTGCCAATGTTTCAAATTATATTGAAAGGATATTGTAGGGCTTGACAACTGGGACAAGTCTTTGGCAAGGGCACACCCTGCTGGGTAGGTAGGTTCTCAAAGGAGACAAAATTATAGATTAGAAGTTTCTCTTGAGAGCACAGAATTAGAACAAAGGGAGTTGAGTGGTCTTAGGGGATCATTTTATCAGACAGTGGTAACCTGATTAATTGCCCTTCCTTCCTGTTCTGCTGATGTTTCTATCTAAATAACTGGGCCAAGGTACTGTGGAACCAGAACACCTTTCTACATCTCAGCTCCATGAAATCTGTGGAAACTCCAAACTCTTGGAGAGTCGTTACTATCATTCTGATCACTCTGATGTCCAAACATGTTCTAGATTTATTACATTACACTTATTCAAGCTGGTATAATATTTTCGTTGTTATTAATTAGATAGCAAAAGAATATAGGAAGATAGGAATTGAGCATTTAATTGCTATTTCTTTCAAAACAGGAATTGGGCAGTGGAAACATTGTGCTGTAGGAAGATTCATGTTTACTATCAAATATAATGGATTTAAAACAGGTCAGGATTGGAGGATGAGAGATTATTGTCAAGTGCAGCCTAAAGGCATTAAGAACTTGTACTTGGGTATTGTGACAATTAGAAATGGAAGTAAAAACACAGGCAGAGAGCCTTTTGGACCAGAAAGCTCTAACTCTTTCTTTCTGAGAGGTAATATGGCTGAGTATTCAGTCACTCATCACGAATCTTATGAAGTCATAGTAATAAAAAAAACAAACACTGTAAAGAAATACAATGTCTACTGACCTTAAGATGCTCTTCTTCACCACCTGTTCTCTTCATAGGATACCTACTTGCCTATAGGTAAACTTGCCTATAGCTAAACCTGCGTCTGAAATCTCAGAAAGATCATCTGGCAAATCCTACTATTTCAGGTGTTAGGTTGCTTGGATAAGAGAGCAAACCTTTTTGTTTGTTAAACTGTTATGCTTCACCTCTTGCTCAAATAGTGACCCCCTCCTGACAAAACAGGAGCAACTGTTCCTTAGACTCGATTTGAAGTGTAAATAAATGGACATATGGGATCTCTGTACATCCTGCTCAATTTTTCTCTGAACCTGAAACTGTATTAAAATAAAGTTTATTAATTAAAATATACACTTTGAAAGGGAACTGAGTGGCAAAAGAAATATCAACTTCCCTTCCTCCATTCCCAGACCTTTCCTTTTCTCAATCCAGCAGAAGAGAGAGCTCATATTCATTGCATCGTGGAACAATTGATTCTCTTCTGTATTAGGACTTTTCTCTAGAGAGAGCTTCTGTGCTCTGTTTTTCTCCAAGAATGACCTCACAGCTTTGTTCTGTTTCAGAGGAATCTTAGAATCTTAGCTCCTTCCCTCTCCCACCAATTCTCCTGCTTGATGAGGACAATCCGTTAAGGGGTGATCAAATTTTTCTTTAACATAACACATATCACAAATGTGAATGAAGTATAACTAAAAAAACATTTTAAAATAATTTTATAATAGATATTTCCCTCACCTTCCTTCAGAGAATGAGAATGGTGGCAGGATGGTGAATGCACACCTATAAACCCACACTTTCACTTATACACATACACACATATATGATTAATAGCAACTTAAAATTCAGTATTCAGTAGATAAGATTTATATAAGATCTCATCCAGTTCCATTTGTACTATTATCAAGACACTTTATATATTAAGACAACAAAATGCTAAAACAAAATACAAAATTTCACAATGAAAATTTAAAAACATCTAAATAAAACCTAGAACCAGAGGGCATGCCTCTATTCTTTAAACTCCTTCCAAAACTTAAGGTTTGCCTGCATTCTAAAACTTTAGTTACATTTTAGAATGCAAGGCAGCATAAAAATAGCTTTTGGAGGTCTTTTAATTATAGATCAATAAGTGTGTCTGAGTGCAAAATCAATTATTAATTTATGTAAGCTGAAAAATTGGTATATTTTATAAAGTTGAGTTCTGCCTTCAGAGTGGTTCATGCTTTTGGTAACAAATTAAACAGATAACACAATATTCTAAACCTCTAGTATTTCACTATTTTGAGAAATGTTTATGATTTAGAGAGCTTCTGAGTTAGGTGAAAAAGTCTGGACTGATAAAGTTTACTATGAACATTAAATGGAAAAATAACTAATACCAATCCCTTAGGTAAAAATTCAGCAAGCGGTTTTCTATAGTTTAAGATGTTAATATATGATAGAGAACATTTGAGGTAGAAGAGATAAAAATATTTTCTACAGTATCTAAGTTTTTCTCACATACAATATAACAATGATTTATCTTTTGGTTAAGTAAATCTCTTTAAAATATGTTAATCTTTTTCTTTGGTAGATTAAAATAGAAATAAAGAGATGAAACAATGCAGTAATAAAGGGCCAAATTTGGTGGACATAAAAACAAGCATCAAAGAAGGGAAAAATACAAGCACATCTTAATTCACACTATGCATAAATGCCATCAACAATCAAAAATGCATGCAGAGTTCAAACAAACTTGCTTTTTAATCTCTCTTCAAAAGGCAAAGTAGGGAATGACAATCAAATATGAATAAACTGAAAATGAATCAGCAATAAAATGAGTGATACACAATTAACCATTTGCAATTTTAACATAATAAAAGAAGAAAAATCTAAATCAAAAGTAATGCAGTTTTATTCAAAATAACTACTTTGGATATAGTTTATTTTAGCATCTAGTTAGCTTCATGCTAATTTAATACAGCTAAGAACCCAGCTTTTCTTTTCTTAGGCACCCTCCTAGACAGCATTTCTAGTTGCTATTTGACCAATAGTCATTTTCTTTCCCTTGCTCTTAGTTGTGGGATCCACTACCCCATCACAAAGGTGAATATGCTGCATATCCAGCTTTTCCTCTTTTTTGTTAGGAACACATTTCTGAGAATGTGGGTAGAATGGGGAAATTATTAGAAGGAAAAGGGGATGTGGTAAAAAAACAAAAAGAATTTTTCTCTTTTTGGTTGGGACAATGCTATCTCTAATGCTTTGAGAATTTCTGCACCCTTCTTGATTCAGTAAGAACAACCAGAGAATCTCTGGGAAAATGGTCCAAAGAACTAGCCAAGTAGCTGGTCAGCATGAACACTACACCTTATGCAATCATATCCAATTTTCCATCAGTTAAATTTCCTTCAAATTGTTTGTAACAGTCCAAAAAAAAAAAAAAAACAAAGATAAAGAAAAAAGTTCCATTTGAATACTGAAAGAGATTCATCACTAAAGCAATGTAATGTAACAATACTGTATGAGTCACTTTTCTGAGATTGCCTTCCTTTTAGTACTGAATTTCTCTCCACTACAGTTATCAAATGTATTATTTTGCTTTATTGTCCAAATGAACATTTCTTTTGTTTTTCTGGTTTTCTTTAGAACTTCCAAAATACATCAAAACAGAACATTACTGCAGCTCTGATCAAAGAGAAAGAAGGTAGAGTCTCAGAGACTGTCCCCTCTTGATTCCTCATTCTTTTCCTTCAATAGTCCCTAAGGACTATGGGAAGCATATCCACAAAACCATTCCTCTAATCCTAAAAAGGAAGCCAAAAAAAAAAAAAAAAGTGTGTGTGTGTGTGTGTGTGTATATACACACACACACACACACATATATATATATATTTTTCCATATATATATATGGAAAAATCAAATTGATCTTAACCTACATTCTGGAAAAGAATAACAAAATGAAGGTCAATATGACCTTTTCTAATTCTCTACTTTCCAACGGGGTAGTATATAGATAACTACAGGAGATCAATACACATTTGTTGAATTAGAGAATAAAACTTTTAGACCACTGTGTTGTAGATTGAGTCAGGCTTATTGTTTTTTTGCAGCAGGACTTTCGTGTATGCAAAGATGTCCTTCCACAGGCAGGAGTATAATATAAAACAATAAATTCATATGTTTATCAAGTCACAGTTCTAGGGAACAATGAATATATTAGATATAGTCTCTACCAAAGGGAAACATTGTTTAGTAGGAGAGACAGAATAACAATATTCATGGCCACAAGACAGAAAGCAGAAAAATCAATACCACAAGAGAAATATGAAGCAATTTAAAGTGAAAAAAAAAAACATACAAGTTTTTGTATGTGTAAGGCAGATCGTGAACAAAGAGACAGTTGAGGTAGACCTTGAAAAAGTGATTAAATACTGCAAGGAGAAATGTGAGTTTTTGATGAAGAGATAATAAAGTATTCTTAAGTACTTTCAAGTAGCCCAGTTCTCCTCAAATATAGAAACCATAAAGGGAGCTGTTGGAAAAGAATGGAAAAGTACTTGGGGATTATTATGTTGAGAATCTTTGTATACCAAGTAAAATGCTATTACATCTGGACATCCAACAGAATGTTTTCAAATCAGCTCAAAATACTCTGCCTATTTGAATGATTTGAAACATTTATCTAAAAATTGAAAATAAATTATAAAGTTTTCTTTTTACCCTATCATAATATATAATGTTATTTAGTAGTCTCTCCTCACCTATGGTTTACATAGTCACAGTCAACTGAGATTTTAAATCCTAAATGGAAATTTCCAGAACTAGTTTTAATTTTTGTACCAAGTATCATGATAAAATTTTCTACTATCCCATTCCTTCCCATTCCATATACAATCATCCCTTTGTCCACTGTATCCACACTGTATATACTACCTCCCCATTAGTTCATTTGTAGCCAGTCTCTATTAACAATCAACTGTTGTGATATCACAGTTCTTGTGTTCAAGTAAACTTAATTTTATTTAATAATAACCCTAAGCAAGAGAATAGTGATGCTGTCAATTCATATGTCAAAACAAAATGAAAAAAGAAAAAAGAAAAAAAGAAACCCAGCAAAATGTTTTCTTTATTATGAATGTAAAAGTACAATAAGATATATTCACAGAGAGAACCACAAGACTTATTTTTATTTCAGTATATTATTGTTGTTTCTTTTTTATTTCTAGTTATTATTTTTAATATCTTACTGTACCTAATTTATATATTGAATGTTATTTATTTATTGAATGTTACCATGGATATGTATTATAAAACAGCACACATTCTGTCTATGCACATATGTATATAGTGTGTGTATATATGTGTATATATATATATATATATATATATAGAGAGAGAGAGAGAGAGAGAGAGAGAGAGAGAGAGATTCATAATACATCTTTAAGAAATCTGAAAAACATTTAGGGATATGCAAAAATAATGTCTTAAGCATCAGAGCATTATAATTGGAAAGTGTCTAGAAATTATATTTATTTTTATTATATTTATATTTATTATATTTATTCAAAGTTTTACAAGAATAAGTTGTTCTTATTTGCCTGTACAATATGATATCAACTGTTTTTTTTTAAAAGAACATGATTGTTTGTAATTAAATAGCCTGATAATTTTAATTCTACTTATTGAAGAAGGGAAGATTGAAGAATAATATGATTTTTAGATGAAAAACAATTTTTTTTAAAGCTAAAACTCTTAGATCCAAATTTTCATACTTTTTTATATTTTTCCTTTGCCTTCCCCCTAAACAAAGTTAGTCTTTAGAGTTGACTATTTCTTGAGTGTTATAGAAGATATCATGCTGAAATTGATACTAGAAATGAAAGTAAAATTTATTTACCCTTTGAGTAATCACTAAATAAAGCTCATCGATAAAGCTTTAAAACTTAGTACTTTAATATTTGAAAATGTATTTTGCATATAAAATAACTTGTAAGAAAAAAGTTAAATTAAAACCCCCAGTTTTTATTGTTGTTAACTTTTGGTAGAAGTTTAACATCTTAAAAATTGTTATTAGTTTCATGACTATTTTAAAATTTCAGGTCAACTTCCTCCTTACTATGTATATCCTAGAAACTTTCAAAATGAGGGTTAACTTTTCCCAATTAAGTAATAAAACATTGTTATGAAAATATTTAAAAATATACAGGTATTAAAGCAAAAGAAACCCAAACCAAGCAGCTGTAATTTAGCACAAAATTATATCTGGGCATGTTGGAAGTCCCAGAAAAAGAAACATAATAAGAAATATATATCTTATAGTTCAGCACATCATTCATCAGGACATAATGTTTTCTTAGCATTAAAGTCATGAGTTTTATTTTGCAAAATGTGCTAAACAGGCTTACAAAAGATTTGTGAATAGAATTTATATAGCCATTTCTACTAACATACAACCTAACAGCCAATTGTTACATAATACTGTCTTTAGTATTGTGTGGTCTAGAAATCCAATTTTATAGTGAGTTAAGTAGGTATAGGGCCAACACTTAAGAGATTGTCTAGGAATGACTGCCAACTAGACTATCAATCTCAAATATCAATTGTCTCAACCAGGCTTCAGACTGTGCAGATAACGGATGGTTCAAAATGGTGTCTACAAACACCAGACAAAGCTCATTTTTTCTTAATAATAATCATAATAATAATAATAATGCTTATAATCAGAGCCAGCCACTATCAATTGAACTGTGCTTCAGATGCTTTGACAGGCAGGTGCAAAATACTTCTTTAAAAGTAACTTCTGATCTTCCTAAGAGTCAAAAATTGGGTTTGGCACAAAGTTTTATACCACTGAACATGGAAAGAAGGCCACTTTATGTCACTTTATTATCTTTGTGCAGCAGTTACTATTTTTCATTTCATACATTTTTAAATGATATTGGTCTGTATTGGTTAAGTTTGGGTACTTTATCTTTGCTATCAGGAAGTAAAACATCATTAGAGATTGGCTAGTGATTTTTAAGTTTGCACACGCACACACACATGCACATGCACGCACACACACACACACACACACACACACTAGTTTATTTCCATGTTGAAGTCAGTCACATAATTGTTTGAGGCTTATGGTCTTTTGTGTCTACTGGCTTTTGTCCAGTATTTAAAAGAGAACTCAGTCATTAATAGAATTCCCCTTTTGCTGAGAAGACCCTTTGTGAAGCTTCCAGTTGCAACTCCAGGATCCTGTGATATTAAGTAAGAGTTACAATGGACATACTAAAAAAGAGCATCCATATGCCACAGACAGTATGAATTGTGTTAAATTAGTTTCTGTTGGAAGTCTTTCTTTGCATATCTTTCCCCATGCTATCAAGTCCATCCAGGCCTCGGGCTTATGTTCTTTAAACTGAGACATTTTTCTACTTATCAACTTACAAGTTCTTTACTGGAAAAACTGTGACAGCACTTTCTTTGAAGACATCAGTAGGGTGGATGTAACAGAATATTGTTTGATCACAATATAAAACCTGTTTTTGTCACTTAATTACTCATGCTATGAAAGATGAAGGTAATAAATGTGACAAAATAATAATTAGTGCAATTAGCCACATGTACTGAGTTACTTAGCAATGTTTCCCTAAATACCCTTTTACTTTTGAATTCAAAGGGAATTTTAAACTTTTAGCATTTATGTTTTATTGTGGCTTTAATTTTTAAGCTTTTTCCTCAGATTATACTCACTTTTGAAAAAGCATATATTGTAATTTCATTAATTCATTTAGGTCATAATTACAAATATTTGTAAGATAGAAACTTGACCATAGTATAATTTATATGCATAGTATCCAGATTGATGAATCTGGATCACACATTCTGCAATGATGTATATTACTGAATGCAACCATAAGAGTTTTGATGGCATTAAGTTCAGGAAGCATCTCATGAGGATTTCAAATATAACACTGAATTGTCTTTCCAAATTGTGATTCTGTATTCACATGTTAATGTCTACTTAATGACGAATATTCCCAACTTGCCAGAACCTCGAGCTACAGGCTGGCCTTTGCAGTTGTATGCAATGCTTTAGCACCTCAACCTGGTTCATTTCTTGCTTGACAAGTATTTATTGAACATATGATATGTATCACAGAATAAGCTTGTTCATGTTTAAATTGAAAGTATTCATTCTATTGGTGGGGAAAGCATTTTCAATGTGCCATTTTAATGGAGTGTTTAATTTGATCCCTAAGTTTTGTTACATTTGGACATTTTGATTTTTATCTGGTTTTTGTGCATCAAGCTTTCAGTGTCTTTAAGGATGTTCTTCTATCCCTCCAGATTTAGGAGTATGAGAGCTGCTTGATTTTTATTCCCACAATCACACTTTCTAAACAGCTTGTCTTTTCTTCAGTTATACTCTTCCTCAGCCTTGTCTGTTTTCGTGGTGGGATTCTAAATGATACAAGAATTAATTACATCTCTTAGAGTTTCTTAAAGAAGTCTGCGATTTTAATTTAGTTTCGACAATTATTTCTAATTTTTCTTGGTTCCATTTCTTTTTCAAATGTTTAGCATTGTCTACTAACTGTGACAACTTTTATCCTGTAAAATTGCTATTTTCAGTTTTCATTTTTATCACTATTTCTACCTGTAATTTAATATTGAAATGGGTAAAAAAAAAAAACTAATAAACAAATTTGGAAAGTGCACATTCTATGCAAAAATTGTGACTACCAGCTTTTATATATTCCATAAATGCTTTATCATATCATGTCAGTTTATTTTAAATCTAATTTGTTTATCTTTTATAATTTTTAAAATTGCACATTAAACAAATTTTTACATAAATTAAGATAAGAAATGAATGGCAAAAATATTCATTATTCTTTTTTTTTATTAGTTGCTCAAGACAATGCAATGATCTTGACTTATCATATATTTAACTGAGATACATTCACAGCGCCTTCATTATTCTTAATCACATATAGTTAATTTGCATGTTGCATTATTATTTACAGTAATATGCTGCACAAAAACTTTTTTGTTAGGTCTGGAAACATAGCTGTGCTAGAGTACTCCTCTAGCATCTATGAGGTCCTGGGTTCAATTCCTAGCACCACCAAAATCATCTGGGGTTAAAAGTATTCTGGAGTGTATTATTTAAACAATCATCAGTGGAAGAATATAATGAAGTGTTTGTCCAAAATTTGCCTGAATGAAAATGCTAGAAAATTTATCCTAGAAACTAATAATATGAAAATGGTGTAGAATATTAACCTATAGACCCCGAAAATACACACACACACACACACACGCACACACACACACATTCGTGACAATATAAATATGGGGAACTCTAGAGTCTTTTATCAAGAAAAAATATAATAACTACTGATACCCATGTCACTTTAAAAATGCATTGAATAAACTAAAGTGTCTCGGGCCAGCCACAGGCTGTGTTGTGTGATCTGTGAGCATTTTGAGCACACGAGCAGCCTGGATTGATCTTCCTGCTCTGTCTGGGCTGTGCACATATGTATGCTTTCTGCTAGCTCTACCTTTTGATCCCACATAGCACCTGAGATGGGTGTGGCCTTCCAAGATGTCAATCAATCTGCTGACCACAAAACATGATGAAGCTAGACTCAACCCCCTGAAACCTTACCCTCTTCATTGGGGTAAAACTTTCTTCCCTTTAAAAAGAGGCTTCAGAACATGCTCCTCTTCTTTTTTGACTGCCTCCCTCACCTCCCTTGTGGGAGCTGGAGCAGGGGAGCCATTGCTGAAGAATCCCAAGAAAAACGAATTTTTTCCACCTTGGTGTGGTTCTTTCTGCCAACCCAAGTTCAACTGTTTTGACCCTGAATGATTTAGTCACATGTCACTGCATTAAAGAGGATCACATAAAAAAATAATGATAATATACTGAATCAATTTCAAAGGAATTAAAAGGAATATGAAATTATTTTTAAAAAGCCATTAATTAATTTTGTAAAAGAACAGAACGAAATAGTGAACACTAGAGGCTGAGAAGTGTAGAAGGGAGGGAGACAGAAAGAAACTCAAAATGAGAAACAAACAAAAAAAAATAGAGAAAAATTGAAGAGATGGAAATGCTTATTATCCTGATTTGATTAACACATATCATGGGCATATATTGAATTACTATACTGTTCCCTATAAAAATATAAAAACTTCTGAAAATAATTTAAATTTCTTTAAAATAAAATAATCTGACTATTCCTAAAAAATAATTACTCATTTGTTTATTGTTATGCATTTTTAACAAGTTATAAGAATTTATATATTTAAACCTATACTTATAAATACTAATAAATATTTTATAGTAAAATAATAAATATTATCTTTTATTTTTTAAATACTGACTTTTTGTAATCTGTGAAGCAGGAATTTTTTAAAACTTTACGAATTTATTTTGGCTCAGTTTTAGAATTCATTTGATTTTTCTAACACAAATTTAAGTGTGTGTTTCTGTGTTTGTAAATATGCATAGCTATGTGTGGATATGTCTACATGATTCTTCCTTTTCATGAAATTATAGGTAAGGAACCTACTTCCATGGTTTGTAGGCAATTTTTTGATAAAACACTTTATTTCAGTCCCCAAATGGTCATTGTTTTAAAAACAAAGAACACAGTGCAGTAAATCACATCTGTTGCAAAAGACCATTACCAAAATTGGAACTGTCCATAACAATTCATCTGAGGATTATCTCTTAGATTGAATGAGGGGAGAATTTCTACAGAGTCCAAACAAAAGAGAATTTTTAAAGAGCTTTTCAAAGATCAAAGATTGATGGTTTGGAACAAGTGTTTTCTCTGTTTTTAAAACTTCCTTAAACAACAACAGTATGCATTAAATGCATTGAAAAGCATGCAATAAATTTATAGGGAATCTGAAGCAAAACGAAAACACATAATTAGCACTCATGTGATTTTTTAGCCTTTGAGGATATCACAAAGTTTTTCTTCAATTCCTTTTTTACTTTATATTTAAACATCCATTTGATGGTGTCATTGTTATAATATTGTTGTCATGCCATCTCAAGGAAAAGAAGATGAAAGGAGAAAGCAATGGGCACATTACTGAAAGTTTTGAGTACCAATCCTTATTTGCCATTAACCTAGTATATGAACACGTAATCTGAAATATTTCCAATCTTTGAATTTTAATCTCTAATTTGGACTTCAAGAATTTTACTAACATTTCCAGTACTGTTCTAAGAATAAAAGAAAACAATGCTTGGGTGAATTTTAAAACTGCCAACTGCTAACATGACATATTTATTATTTGAGAGACAGAGGCACATATAAAACTGGCAGAGAATGTAAATTATATTTAAAGTTAGAATGTGAGGATGCATTGCTGTCTAATTTAAAGCCAAAGTCATATAGACTTGCCAGAGAGTGAACTAGTGAAGCATTTAGCTTAGAAATTGAGTGCTTTGGACTGCATATAAGTACTTTAAAACTCTTTTAAATAAATGTTTCCATATCATCCATTTCACAGGATAGATCGCTTGTGAAATGACACTTCATATTAATAACTAAATTATTGACCACTGTTAATATGTTCCTCAATACAAAATGTATTGAAAGATTTTTAGAACAACATAGGTAATAATTTAAATAAAATGTCAGCTTAAGAACATCATTTGTGTGCACAGAATAGCAACCACAAAACTGATGATTCATTTATTCACTAACCAATACATCACCAAAAGCTGACAGTGTAAGTCTGTACCAGGCACTATGAGGCTATCCCCTATACTGTAAGAAGAGAGTGAGGTGACCTATGGAAGATTTGCCACACAACTACTGGTAGGTGTTGAGAATCAGTAGTTATTTCAGAATAGGATCAATTTTCTCCTAAGCATTTGTACAATTGTGAACTATAGAGGCTTTTTAAAAAACTAATTGTATTATCTTTTCCTGAATTAAGCATTATTGATATCATAAGTAATTTGACAATTGTATAGTTTTTGCCTAGTGCCTTTTCCTAAATGCTATCAATTAAATTTTTTTAAAAAAGATTCATTCACATTTGCTCTGATTGACTCCTTAATTTTTCAATTATATAATTTTAAGTTCCATTTTGGCTACATGATACTAAATACATATAAAATGTAAATTAAAAGCCCAAGATATATATTGCTCTGGATATGCAGAGCAATTGTAAATGTATACTTCTAAGAAAAATGAATTCCAGGGTTTCCTTTCATTTTTTATTATCTACCTGTCTTGTGAGTCAGGAGGTTTTGGTCAGATAATATATACTGAAAATAAGCTATAAAGCTATAGCTTAATCCAAAACTTCAAATTAATAAAATGAGTCTAGTTATTTATACATTATCCCATTGAATCTTCAAAACTCTTCCAGTTAAATATATTAAAATAAGAATTAAGAGGATTAAGAGAGAGCCTTATCCAAGTAGCATAGTCTGAATTCAAATTCAGATCTGTTTGTATCTGAAGTTTATAATCTTTCCACTTCATAGCTTTTTTTTTTGCTAAATAAGTTTTGAAGAATTAATTCGTGGTCGTCCAGTATCTGAAGAAATATCTAAGCTATGAAATTTCAGTAAATGTAATTTGTTTATAGAAAATTTTAATTTCCTATTATAAAGTTATTGTGAACCTAAGGTAATTAGCTTTCTAATTATACTTCTGTGGAATCAGAAGATTTCAGAAGGCTAAATGTTGAATTTCATGGAAATATATTTTCAAACTTGGTAAAAACAATCATTCTATATTTTCATTTATCATTATATTTTTCACTGTATTCTTTTATTTCTTTTATTTATGATGCATTTGCAATCAAAATTCTAAATTCATTTTTATCCTGGATGAAAAATCCAAATCTATTCTTCAACATAATTTTCTATAATATAAAATTGAAACTCTTATATGTGTATTGATTTATTTATGTCTGTTTATATTTATGCAATATTATGATTGATAATATCAAATAAATTAATTTCACCCTGGCTTCCAGCAAGAAGATACACTATTTATTTTCAATTATGTGTTGCAATATATGCACAGGACAGGCAAAGAAGACTGTGGCATATGCAACATTAAAAATAATTCACTCCAGATATTTTACCATGTCCCCTACATAAATGCAGTCCAAAAATGCAAAGGGCCAGCTTTTGCCAGCTTTTTCCTCAATGATTGAAAGTTTTAATTTCATTAAAACAGAAAGGTTAATCCTTTAGCTCTTCCCAAGGAACCAAGAAAGGTGCTCATTTATTTTGATGGGAATAGCTTTGCAGTCTTGTTTTATTTACCTATTTCCTAGCCTTGTTCTGATACTCCAAGCCTTTTACTTACCATCCCTAAGATGAGTATTCATTTAAAAATTAATCCATTGGAACCAATTTGCATTAAAAATGTGGCATTCTGAGGTGCTAGTAAGACCATTAGAATGAACAAAAATGTCTATTATCAACTCCACTACCACTATGGCATCGAGTTTTACCCATTTCCCTCATTTTATTGTTTTTAAAATGAGATATCTGGATTACTTGATCTATATAACTTCCTTAGCCTTATAATATTCTTGTGAAATATGAAAATCTTAAGAACGAATAGTTTCAACATAAAAATGTTTTAGTCAACATTTCTTATATAACTACAATATTGGGAGTAACTTGTTACAGTACTTCTTTATGTGTATGAAGGTATAAAAATCAGGGGGAAAAATATGCATTCCATATATCCAGGCAGATATTGCAGTTGAAGACAGCTTTTTATAATCAGGTTTTGTGATCATGCTTCTCTTCTGTAACTGAAAACTAACACTCAGAGAAACTTCATTCAAATTCATTATCCCCAGTCTTTATGAATGCCAGCAAAGATTTTCTGGCATTGATAATGCATAGAAGGGTACTTTGGCCTAATTTAAGGAACATTCTCTAAATCTCCATGAATGATTTCACAGGAAAGAGCTATTTTTTTTTCTAAAGAAATCTGCATCTAGAATCTTATGAACCAATTTTATCTTACATGAAATATATTTAATACTTTAAATAAAGGGACTTAGGGATTTTTCTTAATAGTATTGTAGCACTGATGAAAAATTATAAAATGAAATGCTAAAGAATGTTTAGTCTCTCTATATACAAAATGTCCATGATAACATGAAATGGTAGACTAACACAATTGTAGAATGATTTTATTATTAAAGAGAAGAGTCTAACCTTCTTGCTTTTATGAAAGATCAATATTTCCAATGAAAATGAAGTAATTAATAACTTCTAGGAGGTCACATGTGCACACACACAAACACACAAACAACTCATCCACATAACTCTATTTAAGGGAGATGCGTATGATTGTGCTATTCACACTACCACACTGTTATATTGTATTGAATTTTTCAATGTTTGTTCAGAATCACAAAGACACAGACTTAGATACTGGACATTAACAATTTAAATATCATGGTAAAGAGTCATAAGAATACCTAGTCTATGGAGTTATATAGATTTCCTAGTATAATAGAAAAATTAACAATCCCTTTGTGTTCTATATTGTTTTATTTTGCTGCTTTCTCTTTCTTATTATGCCTGACACATAGAGAGGTTTAGGATGTCTAATAAAATTTTTGTTTGTCATAACAAATAAGAATTGTTATACTGTCAAATAACGTTGGCCAGTGTATAGTTACTAACTACATTTTAGCCTTGACTAGAATTTCATGGAAATGATAAAAAGAGAATACACTCATCCTATATCTTTAAGCACATTGTTTAAAAGCTTAAAACCTTTGAATCCAAAATGTTTTTGATTTAGCATAACAGCCTGCAATGTATTGCTGAATGTCATTTGCTTAGTCACAGCACAGGGGCATGTAGGTAATAAAAAATTCTGAAAGCATGTTTGCAAATACAAATGCTTAAGCAATTCTTTGTAGCCACAACTTATGGTGTAGATGGAATGCAATCTTGAATAAACAAGATGAATGAAGTGAAGGGTAACCACTGCTTTATCATTCTTCATGTAGGCTACAGAATCTACTGCTTATATATGTAAGGGGCAAATTTTATGATTCTGAACAATGCAATCATATTTTAAAACTACATTAAAAGTAAATTAAATATAAAGCTTAGCAAATGGAAACAGTGAAAAGAATCCTAAATCATGTAATTTACCATAGAATTATCATTGCAGTAAGGTTATCTCAGACTATAATATCTAAAATGTAAATAGCAAAAACTGACTTTAAAATGTTCTCTCACCTGTCACATTCAATTTCTCTACTTGCAGTCACTCCAATCATTTCTAGAATGATGTAGATTTTTTGTTTTGTGGCACTTATCCCTAGGATTTGACACTTTTTCCTTGAATCATGGAGCTACTCCTTTGGGGCCAATGCGGCAATTTAAAATAAAACCAATTCAACCCAAAGCTAATTTTTATTACTGTATGTAACTATGAAATTGACAAAACATATATTAAGCTTAAGTCATTTAGATATTTAACTGCCAGAAGTGATGTATAAACATATTACTGAAGAAGCACTGAAAATCTTTCATAAAATTTTCTAATAATCTTTTTATCCTTATCTTCAAATGCTAATTCCTTTTCAAATAAAAAAAAGCTAAAAAGCAGAGCAAATGTTTAACTTTCTGCCAGAGTCAGTGGTTAAATGATGCTACAGGAAAGATTTTCAGAAATCAGAACTCTCCATTCAGAAAGATCTTACTGACTGTGGTCTTGCTGTGACATAAACAATAGTTTGAAAGCACAGCCATAGAGTATTTTTATGTCTCCCTATATACCTTGCTGAATTAATAACTCTTCTGTATGTTTTTATTAAATTAAAGCCCCAGGCTCTGATTAAACCTTCACTTTGTATAACTAAATAATATAGTTCATTATCCATTCATTCACTCATTATCTAGCCTTCTCTTAAACACATAAGCAAAGTGAAGATTTACCAAAAAGAAAAAAAAAGGAAAAAAAATTGTCACCTGTTCTCAATGAACTTTCAGTCTACTGGAAAAAAAATAGAAAAAGTCAAATAATTAATTATACCACAGGGTAAAATGTAAAAGATCTTCAGGAGATAAAAACAGTGTGATGATTACTTGGGGTATATTTATTCAATGCCATTTCTTAAATTTTTGTGAAATGTCTGTATATTAGCTTCTGGTCTGCACTTTTGAGGATGCATATACTTATAATATAATCCTGTATACCACAAATGTTTTTTTAGTATAATTCATGCAACTGTATATTTTTATATGGTCAAAAAAAATGTTTCCTCTTTTATCTAAAGGTTACCTTTTCTAAGAAGTTAACCTCTTTTTTTATTTCATTGTGTTCACACTATGTTCATACCCCTAATCAAAATGCAGAGCAATCATCTCTTTATTTATTCATTTCCTACTACGAATTTCTTGAGATGGGAATCTCTTTTATGTTGTCTTATTTCCAAAATTCATAATGCATGGTAGGCTTTTGATAAATAGTTGTTAATGGGATGAATGCATAAATAACATAAGTTTCCCAAGGCAAGAAAACATATTTCCTATTTAATTTTAATAAATATTAATTTATACAATAACTTACAAATGTATTATTATAAATTTTGGTGGGGGTACCAGGGATTGAATTCAGGGACACTCAACCACTGAGCCATATCCCCCGCCCTATTTTGTATTTTATTTAGAGACAAGGTCTCCTGAGCTGCTTAGCACCTTACCATTGCTAAGGCTGGCCTTGGACTCATGATCCTCCTCCCTCAGCCTCCTGAGCTGCTGGGATTATAGTTGTACATTATATTTTTATCCAACAATATCTTTTATCTACTTAAATCTTATTATGGATTTTCTTATTACCCCATTTGGCAAGGTGCATTTTAAGAAACTTGTTGGATAACATCTCACTTTTGTGACACAACTTGTACAATTTGACTTCAATTCATGTTTATCTTTTGAATATTGTATTTTATTAGTAAATTAAAATATTTTTAAGCAAACATTAATGGAGAGTCAATTTAGTGTAATGAAAAATTGTAAGTACTATATGCAGACAGCAAAGTCATTTGAATTTTGCTTTGCAGAGTACTAGCTCTCTTTCCTTAGGCAAGACACTAAAATTTCCTAAGCTTCTGGTGTTTTGTTTACTCATCAAAAAAAATGAAGACACCAAAAAAAGTACTTTTATTTTTTAGAGTTGGTACTAAAAATGCACACATATTATATATACTCATTTACTATTAGTTATGATAATGTTAATGGTATCGGTGTTGCTTTAAGGATGGTAATATTGATAACAAATACTTAGTACCTGTTAAATTCTAGATATTATTTTTAAAATTTACTTCTATTCACTAAGATTCAACAGGAATGTAACAAGTATATCTTTCTTGACAGACTGCAGCCCCCTGCTGGACAGGGACAGAATCTGGTTTCTTCCTCAATGCCATACATTAATTACTTAATTTAACAAGTAATATTGTGCAAGGACCTGTTCTAGTTGTGGTCATATACAGACTGACTAAAGTCCAACATTCATGAAGCTTGTTCTCTAAAGCTGAGAGAAAAATAATTAACATACACAAAAAATAAGTTGATTATATGTTATATGGTGATAGAGGCTATGAAAAAAATTGAGCAGGGAGGGAGGATTGGAATTCTGGAATTCAGGTTGGAGTCTGTGACAGTAAATGAAGTGGCCAAGGAAACTTATAAAATGCCAGTGTGAACTTGAGAAAAAGATCTATAGTGATTTTTCAGAGAATCACATTCTTTTTATTGTTTTTGGTGCCACGGGGAATTGAACCCTGAGCTTTATTTACCATGCTACATTACATACCACTGCATGTAAATCAAAAAGAAAGGTAGTATAGTAAGGAAAAGCCAGGAAGCAATTTTGGCTAGGGGATATAACTAAACTGAAAGAATAGTAGAAAATAAATTGAAACAAGTAAGAAGTAGAATTTTAGTAGTTTTTTTTTTTTTTTTTTTTTTTAAGTTGATAGCAATTGAAAGCCTTTGGGAAGAATTATACCAGGAATTGATTCAAAGATCATTCTAGTTGCTGTGTTCAGAATAGATTTGGGGTGGTAAGGATCAAGAGTGGAAGCTAAAAGATCAGCATATCCTTTTTGTAGTAAATCAGAAATTAAAAAAGTTGTAACTTGGACCAGAGCACCAATTCCACAAGTGTTAAAATATGATCAACAAATCCACACTTTTTTAAGTAAACTAGCAAGATTTTTAATGAGTAGGGTTTTTGGTATGAAAAAAGAGATGTTAACAATAGTTCCAGGTTTTGGACTCAAGCCACTGGGAGGTCTGAGTGGCCAATACTGAGATGGGAAGACTATCAGAGAAATAGGATATGGAGAATTAGGAGCAAGTTCTTAGACTTGTCAAATCCAAGATATATATTAAACATCCACATGGAGATACTGAATTGGCAGCAAGGAAGAGATACAAACAAGGGATATAAATTTGGGTGTTGGCAGCAACACCCAAATTTATTTACCTTGATAAGCCTTAATGCTATCAGATTGGAAGAGATCACCAAGAAATTACAAAGAGAAGAGATCCCAGGATAGATAGGGTGAAAAGAAAAGACACCAAGAGCCAGTTAAGGAGTGGACAGTTAGATTGAAGAAAAGCCAATACAGAGGTTTTCATGTAGGAGGACCTGGAGGAGGTGTGTCAAAAACTGTGAAGAAATCAAGTAATATGAGAAATGAAATATGAGAAATAGTAAAGTGGATTTAATATTATGGAAGATAGTGATCTTAACAAAAGCAAAGTAAGGAAGGTAGGGGGATAAAGAGTTAAGTAGTATTCAGGGGCTGTATTAAAAATAACTTTTTTTTGAGGAGTTTGGTTGTTAATGGTTACTGAAAAATGAGAGTGCAAACTGGAGAGAATAGTGAAGTTAGGCAGCAATGATTTAAAAGATTATTGAAGGGAAGTATTGGTTTTTTGAATGTTCCATTAGATTGTTCCATAGCACTGATTTGTTAAGATATGTTCTTATCTAATTTATGAGTATAATCACAGTATACTTATAATACGTCTAACTTAAATTTACTTAAAATTCATAATTTAATTAAAAGGAACATAACTGTGCAACACTTATCCCATTTGAGGTATATAAGAAATCAACTGTGCTCTAAAATAAACCCAAGGTCAATTATTTTAATTCTGCTTGTTAAATGATTAAGTATACTGGTCTACTTTACAAGATGTGTAATTATTTATATGACTGATGAAAATAACCTATTTAAAAATATTTTTAGGGCTGGGGACGTGGCTCAAGCAGTAGCGTGCTCGCCTGGCATGCGCGCGGCTCCGGGTTTGATCCTCAGCACCACATATAAAAAAGATGTTGTGCCCACCGAAAACTAAAAAATAAATATTAAAAAAATTGAAAAAAATTTTTTTAAATTTTTTAGTCTATCAACATACAACTTCATACGGTTTGCCAAATATATCTGAATAAAAGGAAATGCTCAACAGACACACCCATATTTACCTTAATCCATGCTAGGATTGAATCACTTCTTTCTTAATCTTCCTATTTTGCACTGAATGATCTCAAAATATTCTGCAGGATGTCTTGGGTCTTTGATGATATTATAAATATATCCTTCTCTAATAGTATATCCAATATGTAAAAGACGACAAAAGCAAAAAGAACACTTACACAGCTGAACACTGAAATCCCTCTTGACTGAGAGCAACATTCACATCGTCAATTAACCAGAAAACAAATGAACAAAAAGATTGTGTGTGTGTGTGTGTATGTGTGTGTGTGTGTGTAAAGAGAAAGCAAGCACACACATTAGAGATTGCTAACATTATTTTCAGTAGAATGTTCTCTTTCATTTTACAATTTTAATATTCTTAATCCTTATTAACTACTTCCCCTCATTCTCCTGTGAAGAGAGTACTGTCTTCCTTTTAATGTATGCACATGCACATGTTAATACACAAATTGATGTCCTTGACACCTGTACAGGACTTTTGATATTCTGTAGTCATTTAATTTGCTACATTCAATCAGGTGGCATTTTAGTTTGGAATTCCATGAATTATTTTAAAGCTCATTGTACAAAGCAGGGTTCTGTCACTATGCCAGAACAAGAATGATGAGAAAGGAAATAGAAAAAAGGTATTCACAAGCCATCAACAAGGAGAGAAGCATATCAGCATTAGAAATGTCAGGCTGGAGAGGAAAATATGATCATAAAATGACTAAAGTAGTCTGTCTTTTAAGAAAAGCACAAAAACTTTCTTGAAGCATCTGTATAACGTGGACAAAACCTGATTGATGAACAGATTTTTGTCTGTTTTCAACATGCTTTTTCTCTGGTTTTGTATATATAAATTAAATAGCTTGGGTTGGCAAATACAAAATATAAATGTTAGACTTAAAGCAGTTTTTTGTCTCTGCATATACTTGTTTTCTTATATCTGTTTAGTTTATTCTTTCCTTTCCTTCCTTGCCCCATATATTATTCCCCTATTCAATCTTATCAATTCTACATTAATTTCTTTTAATATCTTTCTTTCTTTTTATAAGAATAGCTCCATGTAGTTCTAAATTTCTCTCAGCTTCTCTGCTATGACCTTCTGGTTTAGTCAAGTTAATCTGCTCCATTTCTTTCAAATGTAAATTTATTTTTTTAAAATCACTGTGCCTGTATAGAAGGGAGATATTTGCCTTTTAAATAGATTTTGGGATGTGTGTGACTATTTGTATTTTCCTGGGACTTAGGCAACTAGCCATATTTTAAGGATTTTGTACAAAGATTATAAATTCAGAATGATAATAGAACATGAAAATCAATTCACATTCATATTGTGAGCAATGTTAGCTAAAATAAGGGTGAGGAGAGTGAAATATGGTAGATTATATTTTAAATATGACTCGACCCAAAATAAGAATCATCCGAAAAATACGAAATATTTCATGGATGTTAACCTCATTAAATACCAGTATAAATTTATAATTAAAATTCAATTATATATATTATGTTTATAAAATTGACAATAATTTTAATTATGATTAAGTTTAAAATTTTGAACACTAATGTGAAAAATGTATTGATCCATGAATCTAAGTGATCAAGTTAAATAGCAAAATAGATTGATTTTAATAATATTCATTATGTTAATAACATAATATTGAAAATGGAGAGTATTTAATTATTATGAAGATTATTAAAGTTATTTAATGATAGGGATATTAAGATCCAAGGAAGAACTAACAACATGCAAAATATATGAAATACTTGACTACATGTAAGAATTACAGTATTCAAAAACATTGGCTAACACAAAGCAAATTAATTTTAAAAATGATGGAACAATATTGTCATTGTCTATTGCAATATGTCATTGCATAGAAGTTACACAGTTTATTTCTTTTTTTCCCTAAGGGAACCAAAGTGCTTTTACTATAATCATAGGCGTTAGAGCGGAAATAAGTCTTAGAGACCATGTGACCATTATTGAAAGGTGACTAGACCAAGACCTAATGTCACATATTTTCAATGGCAGAATAAGAGTAGGACTCTAACCCTGTGGTGTATATTATACTTAGCTGTCTCTTTCAATAGGTTTTTATATTTACTATGTTTTTATAAAGTAGATCAATGGAATTTTAGATTTAGAAAAGACATGAGAGGCTATTTAACCTACTAATTTGTAGACATAAATTTTAAACCTGAAGAGGCTAAGGACTACATGCTTCAAAGGAATAGGAGAGACAAAAGAATGAAGTGTAGCACATTTCATTTATGGATTTTACGACCTTGTTTGATAACAAGATTTCCTAATTATTAATAAAACAGACATGACACCTTCTTTGGGCAAGGAGACAGATTAAGTGCTATCATCTCACTCCTTCAAAGTCAGAAAAACTTTCATACTATTCTGCCATCTTTTCGACTTTTGTCTCTCACATGTTCAAAGAAAGGGTAAGTGAAAACACTATGGAAAATACATTAACTCTAAGATACTCAGTCTTATAATTACAACAATAATCTTGCCCTTTAATCTTAAAATATATTGCATGTAAGCAGTTCTCCTAATGGATCTCATTAGGTAGGATTCCTCCAAAAGTAATGTATTAAAATGAAATAATTACTTTGATTTATAAAAATGTTTTGCATTAAATAATGTCACTTTGCTTTTACATTTTACAAGTAGAAAGATGACTTTGAATCTGACTTTATATAACTTTAACCTTCTACTTTGTGTGCCTAATAACTGAATATTCTGATTAGAAAATTTCCAGATCACAAATGCCATTACTACCTTGTCCTTTTTATTATATATTCCTTATTTGCATAAAATCCATGAAAATGTTGGGGTTAGTCCATGAAGAATTTAGGGGTAATCAAATGGCCTATACTTTTTGACATACTGGATGATAAAATTGTACATTGACTTAACTGCCTGAAACCATTTTGACTAAAGAAATTAAAATGATTAAAACTTTTACTTTGGGATAAGTCATTGAATATTTTTAGTATTACATATTAAAATTATAGAACAGAAAAGAATACTTCGCAACTGATATAAATTTATCACCTTTTCTATAAATTCAATCAGAGTTTCAGCCTTACTAAAATCAACTAATTAGTAAGTCTTATGTAAAAATTTCTCCTATTCCTCCCAAAATGTGGTTCCCAAAACTCATTTCCAATTCCTTCTGCATACTAATTATCTATGGAATTTTCCTTCTGACTAGCAGGTGTTAAAATGCAATCATACTCATCAAGAAATAAAATATTAAAATATCAATCTGTGTTTTATGATTATTTTTATATATATTGAAAAATTTTAAGCACTATATATTGTAAATATAGCACATACACTTAACCATTCCTTTGTCTAGAAACTAAAATAGGAGTGCAACTTATGACTATCCACAAGAGGAAATCACTAAAACATAATTTTGACTGGGTTGATTAACAATATATACACTCATCTTTTCTTTTCCTTATGTTGTTAGAGAACTACTAAATGCTGTTGTTTTAAAATATCAGGAGATGTAAACTAGACAGTTTACATAGTTCATATATAGATAATCGTTCATATTAAAAATATGCATTGCAGAATTATCTTTTATACAAAAATAAAATAGTGCAAACCAGTCCAATATCTATCAATAAAAGATGATTGATTTTTGTTAAAATTTTAGTGTGGAATAATTTTGGGAAACAACATAATTTAATAGATTTTTAGTGATAAGAAATGTGCTCAAAGATAAAAATCATCAAAAAAAATCAGAAGAATTCAATGTCATCTATTTGCCTAGATTTCAATTATATCATCATGATGATGATCATCATTTATCATTAAGTGCAAAAGAAAGCATGACAATAAAAATACCAAAGCATTGTCAATAATTTTGTGCACAGCAATAGTAGAACATTTCAGGAGAACTTTTAACACTTTATGCAATAAATAACAGTAATTTTTCATTCCTTCAGTATATTTTTCATTAAAGGCAATGCTTTATTTTTTAGTTTAATTTTTTTTCCCCCCAGGGCCAAGGACCAAACTCAGGACCTTGTATGTGCTAGGCAAGTGCTCTGCCATTGAGCTAAATCTCTAACCCCTCATTTAATTTTTAATTGAAAAATTGTCAAGCATATTTTCAGGTACACAGTGGTATTTTCACACACAAATACATTGTGGAAATAACAAATTAGCCTTTCTAAAATAAAATTAAAAGTGAATGTATAATTAATAAGATACAATTTAAAAGAATACATTAAATGTTAAGAAGAAAAATTCTTCTTTTTCTGATGCAGTTTCATAGAAGAGAAAGGCCTAGAAACACCTGATAACATCAAGAAGTAAATATGGAGGTTCTGATAAATGAAGGCAGTTTCTAGGTATGCTCTTAGCCAATGAAAATAGCACTTACTAAAGAGAAAACATTGGATTTTTAGATGACAGGTAAGTATTTAAAAATATAATCCACGTCATACGTCATGAGGGAAATGCAAATTAAAGTAATTGTTAGAATGTTCAAAATCTACAATACTTACAACACCAAATGCTAATGCAGAAGTGGGTCCATAGGAATCCTCATTTACTGCTGATGAGATTAATAATGGAATGTATGTAAACTTGGGAAAACTGTTTGTTAGTTTCTTAGAAAACTAATCATATCTTATTATATGTTACAATGCTTAGTCTCCTTGTTAATTACTCAAAGATGTTTAAAACTATGACCACACCAAGACTTCACTAAATAATTACAAATGCTTTATATGTCATTGTCAAAAAATGGAATTAAGGGGCTGGGAATGTGGCTCAAGTGGTAGCGTGCTCACCTAGCTCAATTGACATGTGTGAAGCCCTGGGTTTGATTCTCAGCACCACATAAAAATAAAATAAAGACATTGTGTCCACCTACAAAACTAAAAAATACATATTTTTTAAAAATGGAATTAAGAGAGATGTTCTTCAGTAGGTTAATGGATAGATAAACTGTGGTAATTCAGGAAGTAGAATATTATTCAGTGCTGAAAAGAACTGAAGTATCAATACATGGAATGATACAAAGGAAATTTAAGTACATATTTTTAAATGAAAAAAATCAACATGAAAAGATAACACACTATACTATATAACTCAACTATATAACATTCTGGAAAACACAAAACTATGAAGATAGCAAAAAATAAAACTCAGTGGTTGCTAGACACTATTTGGAGGAAAGGGATGAATAGGCAAAACAGAGAAATGTGAAAATTTTTTTAGCAATATTATAATAATAGATGCATTTAATATATATTTGTCCAATACCACAGAATGCACAATTCTAAGAGTGAGCCCTAATGTGAACTATGCAGTTTGGGTGATGACATTTTAATATAAGGTCATCAATTTTAACTAATATAGTTCTTTGGTAAGGGATGTTAATGCCAGAAAAGGCTGGTGATATAGCTCAATGGTAGAGTGCTTGCCTAGCATGCACAAGGCCCTGGGTTTAATTTCCAGCACCACAAATTATGACCATCATCAAGGAGGAAAGTGTGGTGTGATGGCCATGGATATATGGGAAATCTCAGTACTCCCCATTCAATTTTACTGTGAACCTTAAAACTTCTATTTAAAAGTTATAAAATAATATATTTTCTAGAGTATTTACCATTATGTTTCAATTTCTTCAGATTGAATTTATCTTACCATGAACACAAATTTGATTTAAATATTTACTTTTTCATATAAACACTTAGAAATATTGCTATCACATACTTTTTAAAGTGAACTTTAGTTGCATAGTGATTTGTTGCTTCAGTAAAAGTGTAATGACATAAGATCTAGCCACGGTTGCCAAACTATAATCTTTGCAATACAGGTTTGGAAGGATGCTGATAGTATATACATATAGAAACATGAAAAGTAAAATGAGGGGCTGGGGTTGTGGCTCAAGTGGTAGAGTGCTCACCTAGCACCTGTGAGGCACTGGGTTCAATCCTTGGCACCACATAAAAATAAAGATATTGTATCAACCTAAAACTAATATATATATAAATGAAAAGTAAAATGAAAAGCAGGACTTCCCTACTATTCTCATTTCCATCATATGGATATTGTTCAAATCAATCTATACAATAGTTATACCAACTTCATCAGGCTTTAGAATCTGGACTCTAAACCAGTAAAATAAAAGAGTAATGCTTACTTATATCTGACCCAGCTTAATCAGGAAACTAGTGAAGCCAGAATTAGACAGTCAGTATAGATAGGTAAATCCAGTCAGGTCAGATGAGTCAGGCCAATTTTGAGACCTGCAAATTGGAGACTGTCCTCTGAGGGATTGAAATGTTAATTCCTTCAGAGCCTCTCCTCCATCCTTAAGAACCTGCCCCTGCTCCAACCAGTTGCTAAGGTAAACTGTCCCAGGAATTTGCCCCTCCCTACAGGGAGGTATAAGGTTGTTGTCCTGGGCTGCTCCATCCTGCCCTTCCCCCTTCAGCCCTCCTGTTTCCCACCTTTGGGCCACCCGACCCAGCATTCCTGGGCCTAGTCAGTATTCAGGAAGGAGAAAGATAAGGGAAAGGGGGCAGGAGAACCTTTGTTGAAGCCCAGGACACATAATAAAGGCTATGGACCCCTTCTCCTTCCTGGGAAAATAAACCTTGCCTCTGCATGCTTCTCAGACTTCAACAGTGGGGAAGCAGGACTCCTCACCAATAACCTGCGGTGTCTCTAGCAAAGTGCCCCCCCCCTTTTTTCCCCCTGACTTAATCACATTATCATCTGATTTCTTTAAATTAAAGGGTGCTGCCTCCTGCCTCTTTAATCCCAGTACTGGGGGGAGAGAATACCTTACCCACAAAAAATAAATTAAATGGTTTAACATATAGCCCCACATACCACCTCTGGCAGTTTTTGAGCACGGGGTATATGCCAAAAACAGTGTAAAGTACTTTACACAGTCACCTTTCTCTGAGGAAAAGAAGTGTGCCTTTTTATAACATATGGAAACCCTGACACTGAAAAAAATCCAAACTTCACCAAGGTAAGCGCTCTTCCTGAAATCTGGGTTTGCCTAATTGAGAGCTTGAGCTTTTCGGCTCTTTGTGATGGCAAAACCATGAGGGGAAACTAAAAACCATGGAGAAAACAACATTGGACTGGAACATTGAGTCAATGGTATAAAAAATAACTATCCCAAGTTAACATTTATTTAAACAACACAAAAAAAGCTTTTTAAAAACAAGCCTAAAATCTAAAACTATAAAATTTAGACAGGTAAATAATTTCCAAATGTAAATTATTGGCTAGTTAGCAATAGTCATTAGATAGTATTTAATCTTGCATCCACTGTTCCTAATCTCCACCCCTCTGGGACACAGACTCAGCAAAACAGGAAAATCCTACTTAGCTTTTAAATGGGTCACATTAACATGAACAAGTAACTTAGGTACTAAAGGATCCTGGCTCAGCAGTTTTATTTTTGTTTTTAGATAATACTAAATTAAGTAGAATGGCCAGGATCTCAGAGGATAATATTAAAATTAGACTTCAAAGTGACTTTTACCTTTAAATTGTATCAGAAACATATAGAATGAAGCTTTATTTTAAAACAAGCAGACAAAGCAGAGATGTTGAACAAAAATGAAGGAAAATGATATAGAGTTTGGACAGTGAATAATCCTCACGGGAAGTACGAGGAATATTATAAAGTACAAGGAATATTATAAAGAAAGCAGTAATTAGTTTTTTCATAACTGCATTCCCAATGTGTATAAGTATTTTTAAATCAAAAGTGAATATTTATTGAGAAGGAATAAAAGAATGAATGTACTATTAAACTGAATTTTTGTATAACAAATCTTAATTTTGATAACATTTTTAAAGTAATTAGTTTTTAGTGCTATATATATTTAGTTTGTAGCTCTCAAACTTAAAAAAAAAAGTAAAAATATTGAGTCCCGTTTAGAGAAAGCTAATAAATTATGAAGAAAATTAATACTAGCTAAAATTAAACTATAATTTTAGTTGTAAATAAAACCAACAGAATTAGTGAAAATCTTTAAGAATAGAAAGCTATTAATAAAAGAATTACTATCAAAAGATATATCTTTCTACTAAAAAAAATAGAAGCCAATCTGCTTAAATTGAAGAAAATGTAGAAAATATTCATGACTAGGATACAAATAAAATTTAGCAAAGAATAAATTTGGTAAAATTAATAAATGATTTATATAATAAATAAATTTATATATATTGTCACTTATAATCAGCATTCACTGATTGCTTACAGGTGTCAGGGGCTATGACAGATCCCGGAAATACAGAGATGGTTATGCAATGGCTAACTAGGCCCCAGGGATCCAAAAGAATAGCTTTGACCTCAGCAGAAGAATGAATTAGACACCCTTCAAATTGTAATCTTTGGGCTGGGGATGTGGCTCAAGTGGTAGCAGGCTTGCATGGCCCCGGTTCGATCCTCAGCACCACATACAAAGATGTTGTGTCGGCCAAGAAGTAAAAAATAAATATTGAAATTCTCTCTTAAAAAAAAAATTGTAATCTCTGAGTGCTATGATATATGTGTGCTGGTATTATTCTAAGCATCATTTCTTGTAGAAGTTCTATTTTGATTTATCAAAACAATGCAATTCATACACACACCAAAAAAAAAAAAGTTAAACTCATAGCTCTAAAACACTGTTCAAAGGAAAAGCTGATTGTTAGTCTAGATGTATTTCTATATAACCTATAATTGGAAAAAACAATTTCATTCTCTGGGTCTATGGAGCAATATGCAAATCAGAATTCATCTTCACAATGGAGTTTTGTGATTTCTTTCAGTGTAACCTATCTGTATTTGCTAGCTCCTTACATGACAGAGGGTTCAATAACCCCTACTTCTGCAGTGCTCTGGCAAAGGAGCAAGAGATTGCTTTCCAGGTGAGTAGTCACAAGTAGCAATTTCAGGAATCCTCTAATGAGGCAATCCATAGTGATTTTCCTGAGTTTGTTCACCAACCCCTTGGGGTGGCGTACTAATTCTAGCAGCCTATTTCTATTTGAAGGAGAAACACACACACACAGTCATTTCTTGTGTTCAGAGAGATAACGAATATACACATGAAATGAACAATACCGATAGTCATCTTGCAAAAGAAAACATATGCAGGTCATTTAGTATGTTGCCTAAGCCTTGGCTGAATTTGGACTTTTAAGAGTGGCTTATCATCTTAACATTATATTCAATACATAACATTTAATTAGCTTTAAAGTTCTCCTTTTTAGGAAAAAAAAAAGACTAAAAAATATATGCTTTTATTTTAAATCACAATCTCAATTTGCACATGGTAAATATATGTATGTATATGTGTATATATGTATGTGTGTGTGTGTATATATATACATATTATGCAAATTTCTCAATCAGTATTCCTCATAGGATGAAATGTATCACCTTAAATATTTCATGATAATTGTACTTGATTAGATTTTTTGGAGGTTCATATTTTTTTCTCTCAAATTAATAGCAAACACTAATATTGAAATATGATTTTTTTTCCTGAGGTAATATCAAAAGATGCCAAATAGTGATAGATGACTATGATGCTCTCATAAAGATGAAAATATTAGGATGACAGTAAAGATCTTAGAACTCAATTTGTATTTAAATATTTAATAGTAAGTTATCAATTACTATTGAGAATTTTTTAAAAAACATTAAACATAATCTTTATATTTAAATATAAAATATGTTAAAATAAAAATATGTAATTGTTATTGCTTTAAAAGCACATAAACCAATATTTGTAGGACTGGAGTATGGAATTTGTATTTTCAACACACATTCCTGGTGATTTTTAACTTTCACTAAAGTTTTGGTACTGCCACTTTAGTTCACTTTTATTTCTCCATTTATGAAACAGAAATCTTTACTTGCAAATATCACTAGGATATCCTTTCAGAATTGGAAATGGCCACAGAATTCAACAATTCAAACCCTTCCCACAATTGTGGGTGAGAGAACTCAATCCAACTTTCAATTTACTTACATGAAATTATGGGTATATATCCTAAGAAAATGAAATCAATACATTATAGAAATATTTATATATCCATGTTCATTGCCACATTATTCATAATAGCTAAAAAGTGAATGGAAACAACCTAAGCATTCACCAATTGATGAATGGATAAAGAAAATGTGGCTCATGTATATATAATGAATTATTATTCAGCCATAGAAAAGAATAGAATTCTATAATTTCAGACAACATGGATAGAACTAGAGATCATTATGTTAAGTGAAATAAGCCAGGAACAGAAAGGCACATACCATATGATCTCATTTATATATGGAATATAAAAAATGGATATCATAGAAATTGAGAGTGGAGTGATAGTTTCCAGAGACTAAGAACTATAGAGAGGGAGGGAGGGATTGAGAAAAGTTAATCAATGAGTATTGAGTTATAGTTAGGAGCAAAAAGTTTGGTTATGTCATTACAGAGCAGGGTGACTTAGAAGAAACTATGTTTTAAAGAGCTGAAAGAAAGGACTTTGAAAGTTTTCACCATAAATAAATGATGTTTCAGATAGATGTTTAGCCTGATTTATTTAACATTGCATAAAACATATGTAATGAAAAATCATATGTTACCCTAATAACAGGTTTGATTTTTTCTGATTTTTTAAATGTATGCTTTTATTAAAAATTTTTAAAAATTCAGAAGAATAAATAAATCCCATAATTGCAATGGTATTTTCAATGTCAAATTATTAATTCTTGGGCCAAGTCCTTCCAGGTTTCTCATTCCTTCATTGTCAATATGCAAGTTGTTCAAATTCATAATTTCCAAATCCCTTGACTCTCTAATTTCTCCCAATTTTGAAAAACCAGTTCCAGTCATTGTTTTAGTCAAATCCAAAATCCATGCTATCTAATATGTCAACAAACAGACTCTACCATCTGCCTTCCTAACCTGCTGTATCAACCTTGCCCCTTCATTTATTTCTTGAGAATGAGGAAAAAAGCACATCTGAAAAATATTATGGAATTAAACATAAGTTCATGATGTTCAAATTCAGTTGGACCTAACTCAAAATTATCATTATTTTTTTCCTTCCCTTTAGTCCTTCAAATGTTCAGAGACAAAATTTTCATCTTTACCTCATCCTGATTTCCTGCAAATAACTTGCTAATAACAAAGCTTCTTTAAAAACATGTCCTGAAAACCTTAAAGATAGGTGTTATTGGGCTGGGGGGTTATGGCTCAGTGGTAGAGCACTTTCCCAGGATGTGTGAGGCCCTGGGTTCCATCCTTAGCACCACATAAAAATAAATAAATAAAATAAAGGTACTGTGCCCAACTACAACTAAAAATTAAATATTTTTTAAAAAGAGCTGTTATTACCCTAATTTTACAGACCAGGAATTTGAGATTTAGTTTCTCCAACTTAGGCAATGAATTAAAAAGAGCAATTATTAATTTAACTGTATTTATTACATACAGTAAATAATAACTTTAAATCATTTAAATACTCTTGATAACTGTATTAAGTAAATAATTGCATAATCCCTATTTTATAGGTAAGGAAACATAGCTTAGTATTTGCTAGGATTGTCTCTTCCCTTAATAGACCAAACATTGAATCATCAACTTTTAAAGATTTCTCTCTCTTTATGTTAATCTTACCAGTGGGAATTAGTGCACTGAGCCTCTTTTGGAACCACAAAGCATCCTTGCTTCCAAATGGATTAGTTCTCTCTTCAGTTTCAATCTCTCTACCCACATATTGTCACCTTTCTCTCCCCCACTTGCTCTGTCTCTGTATTCACAAGTATTGGTTAGATTACATTAACAGTTAATATTTTCTTCTTCCAATATGTCCTATTTCAAGTCAATCCTTTTGTTGTCCCCCTCTATGTTAAAAACATAATCATAATTGTTTTGTCCTTATTTTGTCTATTAGAGGATTCTACTAGCCTTAAGATAAAACCCACCATGAAGAGCACGAAAGAACTGTGCCTTCAGGAACCACCTGCAACTTCCTGGACTTGTTGGCTTTAATGTCATGCATGTGTCCATACTTATCTTCATATTTGAATCTTCTGCCACATACACACGCATGCACACATGGAGACACATGCACGTATTCCTACCTAGCTAACCTTGACATCATTCACATTTCATAACACATCATATTTTCATTCTGATTTTCCTTATTTATTTAGCTTTGTTCTTTACAAAGCAAACTATCAGTACTTCATCCACTTTGATCATCTTTTTTTTTTTTTTTTTTTAAAGAGAGAGTGAGAGAGAGAGGGGGACAGAGAGAGAGAGAGAGAATTTTAATATTTATTTATTTTATGTTGGTTCTCAGCGGACACAACATCTTCGTTTGTATGTGGTGCTGAGGATCGAACCGGGCCGCATGCACGCTAGGCGAGCGCGCTACTGCTTGAGCCACATCCCCAGCCCCACTTTGATCATCTTTCTAAATCAAAGTTTAGCAAATGCAAAGAAGTATTTTAGGCTTTGTGAAACTAGAGACAAAACTGAACTACTGTTTTCCCCTGTAGTGTTTTTACATGTTGTATTTAAAAATAGAAAAAAACATTCCTAGCTTTCAGGAAAAAAAAATACATTGGGCCAGATTTGACAGATATGTAATTTGCCAATATTTGTCATAGGATATAGTTTTAAGAAATATAGGGAATGTAGGGAGAGTGTGCTTTAAAAAAAAAATAGTGGTGGTTGTTTGATACACATGGGCCGTTTAATACATGTTAATATAAATCAAGTAATAAATTATATTTCATCCTAAGTCCATGCCACAAATATAATCAAACTTTTTTTTTTTTTGCTAATAAAGGAAGAACTTTCATGAAGAGAAAGGTTAAGAGGCTTATTTGTTAGGAGCCACAGCAAAAATATTGATACAGGCACCTTTGGATTTTATTGACTGCCAGCCAGCAATTCACATTCATATGGTAATTGGACTCATGCTGTTCAGCTGGGCCCATTTCAAGACTCAGGTTACTCATGTCACTCTTGTAATGGGAGAGTTCCCATTGGTTGGGAAAGGATGGTAGGAGGGTGTTCCGGGGGAAGGGGAAACCCCCCCCCCCCCCCCCCCCCCCGGCTCAGGTAGAACACACACGTGGCGGACCCACCTGTTAGGGGACGCACACGGCCTCTCTCTAAATAAAACTTTGTCTCAGTTTGACTGGCTTGTGTTTTTGTGCCCAACCGGGTTGCAAGATTGCAAGCCCGTGTGCACTGACAGCTCAGCAGGGGATCGCTCAGCAGGGGTGCCGCAGGCAGTGCTCGGCAGCAGGAATGGGACTCAGCCGGCCCGGGGCCGGGCAGTTTGCGGCATTTTGGTGGCCCTGTACTGGGAACGCCCAAAACTTAAAGGTGAGTAATATCACTCGCCCCTAAGGAAAGGCGACAGAATGGGTATTTCTGTTTTGATTTATTCTGCTCTTATTTCAGGCTCTCTAGCCTTACAATTTTTCCAGACGAGTTGGGATAAATGGCTGACTCAAGGTTTGAAGTTATTCGGCCCTGAGAGAGAGAAAATTGACATAATCATTTTCCTCCTCTCCGTTTCTGTTTCATTCTGTTTTGGCTTTCTTCTATCCTATCTTATTGGGTTACGTTACCTTTATAGTAGATTAGAATCTAGTAAAAAACAAACCGAAAAACTGTTAAGTAAATTGTTAGAGGTCCAAGCCATGGCAGAAAACATATTAGGTCAAGCAAAACAAAAGGTCTCTCAAGCTAGTCAGATAGAAGAAAATTTGAACAAGGCAAGCTCAGGGAAAAAACGGTCGTCAGATAGGGAGGCTGCTACTAACTCCGTTCCACCACCAGAGGGCATAGTTCAACCAACAGCTTTACCTGCCTCCATAGATGATGAACGGAATCCTGAGGCGGGACCCCAAAAACTAGCATGCCCTGTAATTGAGCAGGGAGAAGAAAAAGAACGAGTTTACAGTGCCTTAGATTTCAAAATAATAAAACAATTAAAGGAAGCTGTAGCAGCCTACGGCCCGGCCGCTCCCTTCACAGTCAGTATGGTCGAATCTATTACCGGCTGGAACTTAACACCAGCAGATTGGGCTAACGTGTGTAATTCTGTGCTAAATAGAGGACAGTATTTATTATGGAAAATTGCCAATGAGGAATTTTGCAAGGAGACAGCTAGGCAAAATGCAGAAGCAGGTTACCCTGAACGAGGCCTGAAGATGTTACTGGGAAAAGAGGAGTTTCAAGAACAGATGCAACAGCTCAGATATGATCCTGGCGTATACGCTCAAGTCGCTATAAATGCAATTAAGGCATGGAAAACTTTAAAGGGACAAGGGGATTTTCAAGGTCAACTATCTAAGATAATACAAGGAGTTAATGAGCCCTACGCTGACTTTGTAGCTAGACTTATTGAAGCAGCCTCTGAGACATTTGAAAATACAGAACAGGCAATGCCATTTATAAAACAGCTGGCTTACGATCAAGCAAATCATTGCTGCAAAGAGGTCATTAGACCGTGGAAACAGGAAGATTTAAACACATATATTAAATTATGTAGAGACATTAATGAACAAGGACAAGTCATGGCAGCTGAAGTAAAACAGGCTTTAAGTACCAAGCCAAAAACATGCTATAATTGCAATCAAGAAGGGCATTTTAAAAGAAATTGCCCCATAGGAGGAGGGTTTAACAAAGCTAGGTATCAAAAGAGTAGAATCCCGGGTATTTGCCCACGATGCCATAGAGGGAGACATTGGGCTAATGAATGCCATTCTCAAACCACCATAGAGGGTATTCCGTTATCAAAAAATGGACAAAGACCAAGTGTCTACCCACGATATCGTGGAGAAAGGCATCAGGCCCCGTTGTCAAAAAACGAATTGGAGGGCCCAATGCCCCGGGGCCCAAAACCACAAATATACGGGGCAATGGAGGAACCCAGCAGCACCATCAAGGTGGTGCCCAGGACGCATTATCCATCAGATCCCTCATCAGACAGACTAGAGGGAGCGCAGGGTTGGACATCTGTGCCTCTGCCAGAGCAGTATTAACTCCAGAGATGGGAGTTCAAATCATTCCCACAGGAGTAAAAGGACCTCTTCCCCAGGGAACAGTAGGCTTATTATTAGGACGCAGTTCTTCTACACTTAAAGGACTTATGATAAGTCCTGGGGTAATTGATCCCGATTATGAGGGTGAAATAAAAATCATAGCTAGTTCTCCAAGAGGTATATCAGTAATTTCATCAGGAGATAGAATAGCACAGTTATTAATAATACCAAGCCTACATGATAAATTTTCCAGTTGTAATGTAGAAAGAGGTTCCAAGGGATTAGGCTCCACAGGTGTAGATTGGGCTATGCTATCTTTAAATTTAGATTCTCGCCCTATGCTAAAATTAAATATTCAAGGGCATGATTTTAATGGACTGCTGGACACAGGCGCTGACCTCAGCATCATATCTCGCCAGGAATGGCCTAAACATTGGCCATTACAGCAAGCGACCCAAACGCTTAGAGGCCTAGGAGTGGCAACTAATCCCCATAGAAGTGCAATGGTATTAGATTGGAGGGATCCTGAAGGATGTGAAGGAACTATACAGCCCTATGTATTGGACCATCTCCCCATAAATTTATGGGGACGAGACGTCCTAGATCAATTAGGATTGACATTAACAAATAACGTCAATCCTAACGCGCCCACTACTAGGGCAAAACAAGGCTTTAGAAAAGAAAAGAGATTAAGAGATCAAGAACAAGATATAACAGCACCAATTCAAGTAGATCAAGAGATAGATAAACATGGATTGGGTTTTCAAAAAGGGCCACTGAGACAATCAAAATTACTTGGAAATCAGAAAGACCAGTGTGGGTTCCTCAGTGGCCCCTAACTAAAGAAAAGATACAAGTAGCCCATGATCTGGTCAAACAGCAATTAGCGGAAGGACATATACAACCTTCCGTATCTCCCCATAATACTCCCATTTTTGTTATTAAAAAGAAATCTGGTAAATGGAGATTATTACAAGATTTAAGAGCCATTAATAATGAGATGGTTATTATGGGACCTGCTCAATCAGGGATTCCCCAACTGTCTGCTTTACCAAAAACGTGGCATGTTCTAGCTATAGATATTAAAGATTGTTTCTTCTCAATTCCAATTCACCCCGAGGATAGTCCACATTTTGCATTTACTATCCCTGCACTGAATCATGAAGGTCCTGATCAGAGATATGAATGGAAAGTACTCCCTCAAGGGATGGCTAACAGCCCAACTTTGTGCCAAATTTATGTTGATAAAGCAATCCAGCCACTTAGAATTCAAAACCCTGAACTACAGATATTTCACTATATGGATGATGTGTTAATGGCACATAAAGATAAAAACACATTGCTAGAATGTTATGCCACGCTTACAAACTTATTAAAAAATTATAATCTAGAGATAGCAATAGATAAAGTACAATTAAATCTTCCAATTAATTATTTAGGAGTTCTATTATCCTCAACCATGGTCCGTCCACCAAAAATTCAAATACGAGTAGATCAACTCAAATCACTTAATGACTTTCAAAAGTTATTGGGAGATATAAATTGGATAAGGCCTTATCTAGGCATACCAACAGGAGAATTAGGACCTTTATTTGATATTTTAAAAGGTCCATCAGATCCAAATTCACCCCGCATGTTAACGCCTGAAGCTAGAAAGGCATTAAAAATCATTGAAACATATATGGAAAATATGCATTTGGATAGAATTGATATAAGTTTGCCTTTATTATTTATTGTACTACCGACAAAAAATATTCCTACAGGGGTATTTTGGCAAGAAGGTCCATTATTATGGATACATTTGTCTTATTCTCCTAATACTATTCTTACTAGATATCCTGAGGCTGTAGGACAATTAATACTCAAAGGAATAAAGGCAGCAAAAGGAGTGTTTGGGATTTCTCCCAATAAAATTATTACTCCATATACTATGGATCAAATTGATGAGTTAGCTAATGAGTTAAATACTTGGGCAATAATCATGTGTAAATCTAGTGTTGCATTTGATAATCACTTGCCATCTAATCCTTTGTTGTCCTTTTGGTCTAAGCATCCTGTAGTTTTTCCAAAAATGACAAGAAAAACCCCTATCATAAATGCTCCAAATATATTCACTGATGGGTCAAATAATGGTACAGCAGCAGTAGTTACTCCTGATCAAACTTTTACATTTTTAGTACCCAAACAATCAGCTCAAAAGGTAGAGCTCAATGCAGTATTGCAAGCTTTTATGATGTTCAAAGATTCTACATTTAATTTATTTTCTGATAGTCAGTATGTAGTTAATGCTATCGTATCTCTTGAAGATGCTGGTAGGATTTCTCCTTCCTCTACTGTTTTCTCTTTGTTTTCTGCTATACAAAGTCTAATCTGGGATAGAAAGGATCCATTCTTTATAGGACATATCAGAGCACATACAGGATTGCCTGGAGCCCTTAGTTTGGGTAATGAACTAGCAGATAAATCTACACATGACATACATATTTTCTCCACAATAGAAGAAGCTATAAATTTTCATAAAAGGTTCCATGTCAATGCTAATACTTTACAAAAACGTTTTAAAATAACTAAAGAACAAGCCAGACATATAATAAAACAATGTCAAAATTGTGTGACATTTTTGCCACAAGTTAATCTTGGAGTCAATCCTAGAGGACTGATACCTAACCATATTTGGCAGATGGACGTCACACACTTGCCAGAATTTGGAAAATTAAAATATTTACATGTTACAGTTGATACTTCTTCTGGATTTTTGATGGGCTCCCTTCATCCCGGAGAAAAAACTAAAGATGTTATAGCTCATTGCTTACAAAATTTTGCCACTGTGGGTGTTCCTAAACAGTTAAAAACCGATAACGGTCCTGGTTACATCTCCAAGTCTTTTAAACAATTTTGCTCATCATTTGGCATTACTCATATAACAGGAATCCCATACAACCCACAGGGACAAGGCATAGTTGAAAGAGCTCATCAAACTATAAAAATGTACTTATTAAAGCAAAGGGAGGGAATTAGTAAGGGGTATATATCCCCCAAAGATAAACTTAAAATAACCCTTTTTACTCTAAACTTTCTAAATTTGGATTCATCAGGACTTAGTGCTGCGGAAAGACATATGTATCCGAAAAATGTACATAAGCCTAAGGTACTTTGGAAAGATATTCTAACAGGACAATGGAAAGGTCCGGACCCAGTAATAGTCTGGAGTCGGGGCTCCGTCTGTGTTTTTCCACAGGAGGAACAGCAACCAATTTGGATTCCAGAGAGATTAACTAAAACAATTTCTACAGAAAAAGAAGATGATTTGACTCAAATCCATAACAGCTGATATCCAGAGTTCCAGCCTGGCTATTCTTGCATCTGCGACAGTGATTTACCACGGTGCCTTTTTCAATATCTATTTTATTATTTGCATTTTTCCCACATCATAAAGTTCTATTTTATTTTATTTTATTTTACCTTATTTTTTAAGCTCATACAAACCTAGGTTAATGTTTTTCTGATCAGTTTTATTTTTTTTGACTGTGTTTTATTTATTTATTTATTTTTTTAACTGTAAAGTTTTTAAACATTGCAATGGAGATTTCACCTAGCTATAGCTACAAGGCCTTTATTTACTATTGTCTTATATGTTCTATGTTATGTATGCTGTTTTGTGTTGTATGTCTCTATGTGTGTATGTCCATATTTCATTTATAAGGAGTGCTCATGTATATATAGATACAAGTATTCAAAAAAAAAAAAAAAATTTAGTCACGTGACTTATATGGTTTAATTTACTTTAGGTAAACAGCTGTTATTAAGTTTTGTTTTTAAAGGTGGTTAACAGATATGTTTGTTTACTTTCACCTTTCCTTTTCATTATATTTCATAATTCTGTTCAGGATAATGTCTCTTTAGCAACATGGCCATAATTCCCACCTCCATCCCAGTGCCGGTGAAGACTAAGACCAAACTACAACTTTTATGATAGCTATCACTATAAACTGTATAAATTGATACATCAATCAAAATAACTCAATAAGACTGCTCAATCAAGGACTTAATTTACTTTGGGAGGAAATGGACATATTGATAGACTCCTCCAATTTGAACTGCTCAATCAAGGACTTAATTTACCTTGCGAGGAAATGGACATATTGATAGACTCCTCCACTTTGAACTGCTTACACAACTTGTCTGGACTATGTATCACCTGTATACATTGTGTTCTATTTGTTGATACAGCGAACTGGTAGTGCTAAATATCTTAGCCGATGTGTCACCAGTGTTTCCAAAGGAGCCGTCAATTGGCTTGGTGTCGTGGCAATTCTGCGTCTTTCTCCCTTCTGCTAGTGATGGTCTGATTTTGGGGGCCAACAGAGGTGAGGCAAGAACCTCACCCCCCCACTGGCACCAAGGTTAAATTTGGGGGCCAACAGAGGTGAGGCAAGAACCTCACCCCCCCACTGGTGCATAGGCCTATTACACATGTATGGCTATATACTGGACCGGTAGTCAGTGACGGGTATGATTCGGTTACAGTGGTATCAACCTAAGCCAGGAGACTGACGCAATAAGGTCAGTTTTCCCATGACGGGTAAGAACCATATGTGAATTGGACATACCTAACAGGCACGGTCCCTAGCCACATTTGCCTGTTGTTTATTTAAACAGTAGGGGGCAGATGTTAGGAGCCACAGCAAAAATATTGATACAGGCACCTTTGGATTTTATTGACTGCCAGCCAGCAATTCACATTCATATGGTAATTGGACTCATGCTGTTCAGCTGGGCCCATTTCAAGACTCAGGTTACTCATGTCACTCTTGTAATGGGAGAGTTCCCATTGGTTGGGAAAGGATGGTAGGAGGGTGTTCCGGGGGAAGGGGAACACCCCCCCCCCCCCCCCCCCCCCCCCGCTCAGGTAGAACACACACGTGGCGGACCCACCTGTTAGGGGACGCACACGGCCTCTCTCTAAATAAAACTTTGTCTCAGTTTGACTGGCTTGTGTTTTTGTGCCCAACCGGGTTGCAAGATTGCAAGCCCGTGTGCACTGACAGCTCAGCAGGGGATCGCTCAGCAGGGGTGCCGCAGGCAGTGCTCGGCAGCAGGAATGGGACTCAGCCGGCCCGGGGCCGGGCAGTTTGCGGCACTTATTTAAATTTATTGTAAGTATACATAAAAAGTTATCTTTAATAGTATAAGATTAATGTATCACTAGAGTAAATTGTGCACATTTGTTTCTCATTGAAGCAAACATTTTGCCTATTCAATTGTCCAAGTTCCCAGGAATGCACTGTATAATTAGTAATCAAGCAATTGCTTTTATCATGTGGTACATAAAATGCTTTCTCACATATTTAAGTATCACTGCATCATAAGATAAAGGAACTATTGTTATTATTACATTGTAAATGATAAAACTGAGCACAAGATATTATGTGACTTGTAAAACATAGCTAAAACAGGGCAGAGTCAGCTACACTTACAGTCTTCTGAACACTTGGCAGTCCCTTCTCAGTACAAATCTTCTGCCTCCGTATCAAAAGAAAGCATTTATAGAACTCTTAAATGAAGCTCTTTCAAAATTTAAATGACATTTTACTGCCAAAACTGAATGTCAATTACAGCAGGACCTGAAAACTTTTTAGTCAATGGAATAATTTTTTTTTTCCCAGTCTGAGTTTAAAGAATTGATCATCGAATTTAACTACCATTAATGATGCTGGAAATGTCAGCAAACGCTTTTCAAGTCAGCAAATAGAGGAATTGACTTAATCAAGCTTTTATATCATTCCCGATGTTATCAATAACCTAAGTAATATAAAGAAGCAAAATAAAGTGAGGAACCAAATTACATGAGGGAAAGAGAGAAGTTCAGGATGAATGGAGATGGTCATGTTATGGTCTTTCAATTTGTTTCCTCTTGCATGCATTCCTTTGGTAAGGGTGATATATTTCATTTCAAATTTTGCATAACACCTTTGGTAAGAATGTTATATAGCCATACTGTCTAATTAAGTGTAAGACAAAGTATATTTTAATGAACTTTTTATCATGTACCTTTTAGTTTTCTCTATTTAGCTCTAAATTAGACACAGACCTATGGTCAACATGAATTTTGTAATTCAAGTGAGAAGTCATTCAATGGTCCATAGTGAAATAACTAGATTATATAATTAATTACATTGCTATTCGGACTTTATTTACAAGGTGATTTAGATATCACGTAGGGAGCAGTACTAGAAACATAACAAGAGTAGGTACCTAGCTGTCACTGAAATAATACAAAAGCTATCTCAGGATCAGCTCAAAATTAAATAATTTCCTTCATAGTTTTGAACAATATATCAATTATTGCGACTCCACTAAAGTTATGGATGAAAAAAATCAGAAAATCAGAAAAAAATCAGAAAATAAAAATCTATGTTTCATGTACAAAAATTAAAAATGATATTTTCTTAATATTAGAATTAACCAAAGAAAAACATAATTAACTATAAGTAGGAATATGTTAAATAGTCTACACATGGCAGTTTAATCAGATTAAAAATGAAAATAGAAGTTTTTGCATGAAATTGATTATTTGCTGGGGATAATGCTGGCAGTACTATGACTTCCATAAACTGCTGGAAAATAGCAGGAGTTTCCAAGGATGGTTTAATATAGCTGTTACAACCAAATGAACAATTTAAATGCAAACAATATATGCTGTGTCATTTCCTAAGTTTCTACTATGAATTCAGAAAGCAATGAATCTTAATGTGAGTGCACTTGTAAAATAAATTATAGTGTACTATATTTTTATTTTGTTTATTATTCCTAAGTATTTTATTTTTTTTTCATTTTTCTTTTCAGTTATAAATTAGAGTAGAATGTATTTTGACATATCATACACATGAAGTATAACTTCCCATTCTTGTTGTTGTACATGATGTGGAGCTATATTCAATTCATTCTACTGTCTTTCCCATTCCCAACAATTTTCTGTTCCCAACATTTCCTCCTGCTAAATCTGGTGAACCTCCATCTCCACCATGACCACCACCACCCCTTGCTATTGTGAGTCAGCATCCATATATCAGAGAGAACATTCAGCCTTTGGTATTTTTGGATTAGCTTATTTCACTTAGCATGATAGTCTCCACTTCCATCCATTTATTAGCAAATGCCATAATTTCATTCTTCTTTGTGGCCAAGTAATATCCCATTGCGTATATATACCACATTTTCTTTATCCATTTATCTCTTGAAGTACTCCTAGGTTGGTTCTATAGCTTAGATATTGTGAATTGAGCTGCTATGAACATTGATGTGGTCACATCACTACAGTATGCTATTTTAAGTCCTTTGGGTATAAACCAAGGAGTAGGATAACAGGGTCAAATGGTAGTTACATTCCAAGTTTTCTGAGGAATCACCATTCTGCTTTCCAGAGTGACTGCCCCAATTTGAAGTCTCACTAGCAATGTATGATTGTACCTTTTTCTGCACATCCTCGCCAACATTTTTTGTTGGGAATAATTGCCATTATAACTGGAGTGAGATGAAATCTTAGAGTAGTTTTGATTTTCATTTCTCTAATTGCTAGTGGTGTTGAATATTTTTTCATATATTTGTTGATTGATTGTATTTCTTTTCCTGTGAAGTATCTGTTCAGTTTCTTAGCCCATTTATTGATTGGGTTATTTGTTTTTTGGTGTTAAGTTTTTTTTAGATCTTTATTATTTAGAGATTAATGCTCTATCTGAGGTGGGTGTGGTAAAGATTTCCTCCTATTCTATTAACTCTCTGATTACATTCTTGATTGTTTCCTTTGCTGTGAAGAAGCTTTTAATTTGATAAAATCCCATTTATTGATTCTTGGTTTTACTTCTTGTGGATTAGGAGTCTTGTTGAGGAATTCAGTTCCTAAGCCAACATGATGGAGATTTGGGCCTACTTTTTCTTCTAGTAAGAACAGAATCACTGGTCTTATGCCTAGGTACTTGATCCACTTTGAGTTTTGTGCAGGGTGTGAGATAGGAGTCTAATTTCATTTTATTACATATAGCTTCCCAGTTTTTCCAGCACCATTTGTTGAAGAGTCTGTCTTTTCTCCAATATATGTTTATGGAACCTTTGTCTAGTATGAGATAATTTATGTGAATTTATCTCTGTGTCTTCTATTCTGTACCATTTTTTTTTTTCATGTATTTTGGTGCTAATACCATGTCATTTACCAGACTTTTAGTAAGTTAGGCCTCACACATTTTTGGCATTTTCCTGAAGTTATGGTAGCAAATTTACTAACTTTAAAACATAGGTGAGTAATATTACAACTCAAATTTCTTATTTTTAGAAGTACCAAATAAAAATTCTGTATATTAAATATAATTAACATGCAAAGATCAATCATATACATGGAAGTACTTCCACTGATCACTTTCCTCTTAGAAATAATTTGGCCAGTAAAGGAGAACATTGTAATTTTTAAAAATGTGACCCATTAAAATTTAAAAGCATTATCTTGGGTAATATCATGAAGAAGATCAGAGACTAAAAACATAAGTACAGTTCTCTTTTATAATCCTCTCAGGATAATTAAAATATTTTAGGGGAAAGTTATATTTACGTTCCAGTTCCAGTAGCTAATTCTGGATATTTTTTTTTTTTCCTCAGACTTTTGCTTTACAGCAACTTACTGAAAAATCTTACTATAATCTGAAATCAAGATATTATTGCTACATGATATCTGTACACGGTTTTTATTTTTATTTTTAGGCTGATAATAGGGCAGGAGAATAAGATAAAAACATTTTACTGCTTCAGCTCTTTTGACTAGTTCATTACTATTCTCAAGAGAGAATCATTAAGTCTGATAATTTATAGCTGAGCATTCTCTTTTGAACTCTATATCACTTTTTCTACTTAGAATTAATTTGTTTAAGCATGCATGATGGAGAAGGTGGGGCACAGGGCAAAGGTACTCATCAGAAATGTACCAACTACTATTATGAGTAAATAAAATGTGTTTGTAATCTCCTACATTTACTTCTTGATAAAATATGTATTTTTTCTATTTAGAAGAATTGGAGATAAATTAAGTTTTTCCAACTTTAGCACTTTTTGTACTATTTTTAAATCTTGAGGGTTTTTAAAAATTGACTTCTAGGTGAATCAGTAATTATCAAATTGCATAAAATTATAACAAGGTTAGCCTAGATAGGCAGGTAAATATAAGCATATATATAAAATTTGGTATTAAACATTTTGTTGTCACAATGTTTATGAAAAATTTCAATAGACTATTGTAACAGTGTGGTCACAAAAGTGATAATATTTTAAATATTGGAAAACATACGAAATCAGAGACATTTTTATTAGGCATAGATTAAGTCCAATAAGAACAAGAGAGATTTGAAATTTGAATATATTTAAGACATTTTCATTGCAATTAGCCATTTTTCTTATGAGTATTTCATAGAACACTTTAACACTCTCTTTGAACAGTAGATAAACTGGAAGAGAAGACAAAATGATGTTAAATGAACATTCAAGAAGCTAGGGATAGCCCCCAAAATGAGATGATGCTGCAGATATGTCACAAGTGAGTCAGATCTTTTATTTGAGCTCTGTCCTAACACTTGCCAATTAAGAATCTTAAACATACCTTAGTTTACACATATTAAATTTTTCCTCTTAAAAGAAGTGTAATCAGATACCCCTGTATCCTTCACATGGTCATTCACTCATTTTGTGATGAGAAACCTCAAGTTCTGGATGTAATGATGTGTATTTGCAGGAAACTAGAGGTGTTGGAGCTAAGAAGAAAAACATATTTTGACTTTCTTTACATTTAAGAAATTTTAACATGGTAAACTGTTGGGAAGGAGTGGATTTAATAATTTACTTCTAGGTCATTAAGTCCAAAACTTGTAATGGATTTATTTTACTTAAAAAAATAAATTGATATGTTTAAAAGACCATGAGGAAACATTTTTCAAACTTGGTCACTATTGCAAAAATTGGAAAGTGATTAGTTTTATTTTTCTGTTCTTAAAGACCATTATATAAAACACGTTTCTCTTCCACTCTCTAACTTTTCACAAACTTGATGTAATCAGTGCTTTCCTCTTTATTCCTAACATCTCCAGCTTTACTTAGCCTTTCTACACTAACCCTCCATAAATTTTAAAATATTTATTTTTTCATTATACTGATTTCAATCTATTTCAAGCAGAAGATAATATTAAGTAATGTACACAGAAAAGAAAAGCTATAATCTAATGTAACCTCACCTACTTTTATAGCAGGATGACTATGTCCTATTTTGTATGTCATGCTGGGGACAATCTGGTATCATGTGTGCCTTTCATTGGTGCTCTCCTTCAGCCGGTCTACCAGGAATGTTGGATATAAACATTTTTCCTTCTGTTTTACTTGGGTTTTTAAAGACATAAATAACAGTGCTGTTTAATCCCTAAGTGTGTTTACTATGTTAATCCTCTCCAAATGTACATGCTTTTGTGTTTTTTTTAACTTTAGATTTTTTTCTTTTCATATTTTACAGCCTCTTTAAACATTATATTCTTCTTCTTAATTTGTCATGATATTGCAGAGGTTATTACCAGTTTTTGACAAAGGATGAAATAAAGTGATCTTTCAGGTCCTTTTCTAATGAAATTTTATCTTTTAGAGTCCACTATCTCTAGAAATTATACTGTTTCACATATAATACAAAATAAATATTCTTTTAAGCCCAAATTGATAAAATGATGAATGGAACTTTGAAATTCTGATGAGTAATATTTGAAAACTCTGTGCCTAATTTATTTGAAAATGTCTCTAGATAAATAATGTCAAAAACGAGTTCTCAGAAAAATTTCTACAATAATATTACTTAATTACAGTGTTCTTCACATTAAATAAATAAGTTCTTCACATTAAAATACAATTAAAAGTTCTCTTCTTTATGTTTTTGAAACAAAATCTATATACATCAGATTTTACTCCTCCCAGGAATTAGTAAAGGATAGAACAGAAAAATGTAGAAAGAGTGTTCTGGAAGATACTACAGGCTCATGGAAATTAAAGCCAAGAGTTAAATCTGATAGGGAATATCAAGTAAAAGTTTTGAGAAAAGCAATTATCTGGGACATAGCAAATCTGCTTATGCAGAGATAAACAATGAGTTATACTATAGTAAAACTCATTAACACTATCTTAAACCTAGCAAATGAAACTAAAACTGAGGGAAACACAGAGCAATGGTTATATGCTATTGAACTTCTGGAGGGCCATATCATTTTCAAAACACTGACAAGGAGAGAATCTAGAATAATTCTGGCAAAAAAAAAAAGGAGTTGCTAGTTAAGGAAAACATCCCACAGCCATCCCCCTATTATTTCCTTTCTAAAAGAGAATAAAATCATGGCATTTGCAGGTAAATGGATGAAGTTGGAGAATATAATGCTAATTGAAGCAAGCCAATCCCAAAAAAACAAAGGCCAAATGTTTTCTTTGATGTGAGAATGCTGACTCATAATGGCAATGGGGGAGAAGCAAGGGAGGAATGGAGGAACTTTAGCTAGGATAAAGGGGAGGGAGGGGAAAGGAGAGGGCAAGGAGTTAGGAATGATGGAGGAATGAGTTAGACATCATTCCCTAAGTACATATATGAAGAGCTAAACGGTGTGAAAAAAATACTTTGTGTACAATCAGCAACTTGAAAAATTGTGCTCTTTATGTATAATATGGAATGAATTGCATTCTGTCATCATGTAAAACAAATTAGAATAAATAATAATTTTTTTAAAAAATGATTTGTGATTTCATCTGATACCGGGAGCTTCAGGGGAAGCTGAGTCTTTTCACAGCCTCAGATGTGAATCTAGATTAATCTAGCTAAATTGATCATGATTCAGATTGAGTACCCTTTATTTAAGTGTTTGGGATTATAAGTGTCTATGAGTTCATATCTCTTTTTCAAGTTTGAAATATTTCCATATAAATAATAAGATACTGGGCTGTGGATGTGGCTCAAGTGGTAGCGCGCTCACCTGGCATGCGCAGGGTGCTGGGTTCAATCCTCAGCACCACATAAAAATAAAATAAAGATGTTGTGTCCGCCGAGAACTAAAAAATAAATATTAAAATAATAATAATAATAATAATAATAATAATAATAATAATATACTTATGGGATAGAACCAAAGTCTACACATGATATTCATATATCTTTCATCTAAAAATGACAAATGCAGCCTAAATGTAATTTTATAGAATTTCAGTGCACCTGTTTTGACTGTGACTCATCTTGTGAGTTCATGTGTGCAATTTTCCACTTTTGGTATCATGTTGACTTTCAGAATATTTCAGATTTTGAAGCAGCTAAAATTTCAGATGTTTGGATTAGAGATTTTAAATCTGTTTTTACTCTCCTTGCCCATCCCTACCTTACATAAGATGGGAGTCATAAATTAGTCAAATTCCTTTGACATGTGTTCATATATACAACAATATTTATATGTAAATAGTTTCATTAAACATTAATATAAGTAAAGGTGAAAATATGCTAATATACAAGAAGTTTAGAAGACTGATTTATTTTTCTCAATGCCAAAGATTAAGCTTGCTCTAGGCAATTCAGAAACAATAATGATTTTGTCTTAAAGAGATTATTAAAAGCAAATTAATAATTTAAAAACTATTATCAATTGTTATTACAATTGATGTATGGTTCATTAATATTTATATAAACATCCTAAATGTTTTATATATGACAATTATTACATAATTAAGGCTTTTAATTAAATTTGGAAGCAAACAAATACATATATATATATATTTTTAGGGTATATTTATGAATGTGTGTGTGTGTGTGTATATATATATATATATATATATATATATATATATATATATATACATACATATACACAAACACACACACAAAAACAAAACAAAACAAAATAAAAAAGCTTGCATCAAACACTGTTGTCGTTCCCTTAGGGAAAAAGAAGGGAGACATAACTGAAGTTATCAGTGACAAGTAGAGTACAATTCTATTTTTTCTCTCTTTTTTCTATAAAACAATACCAACAGAAACGTCAAAAACAGATTAAGTGAATCTTTGTTTTGATATTTTGTGCCACCATATTTTTTAAACAGAGAGAAAGTAGCATGCCACATTTACTTACAAAACTGCTGCCCTTTTCTTTCTTGTTTTGTTGGTTGTTTGTTTCAAATTAACCTATACAAAAGTCTAGATTCAACAATAATTCAAAGGTAAATATTATGTAAGTAAAAATGGCAAACAAAATAACATAATGTACATATCAGTGAAGCAGAAATAATGTCCTAAATTTCAAATTTTCTGAAGTAGAGATGAAAAGAAAAAGATGCAAGAAAATCAGGTACAGGTCATTAATTTGCATGTACATTTATAGGACATATGGTAAACTTAACCACAAAGAATAAATTTTAGTAATCAATATTCAACCTGAGACAGAATGCAAGGGAACAAATGTGTCTCATCCTTCATGGGCTTTGAAAACATGATTCTTGTTCATGAATTAATTCCTACATGTTAAATAATTAATCTTAAGAGATGACAACCATAATTTAAATTAGCTCCTAAATATTGCCTACTCTCTTAAAAATAGAAACACTTGTATACAGAAATACATTAATGCAACAAGCAATAAATGATGAGCACTTTTAACACCAAATGCTCCATTTTTAACAGAAGAACAAATACAAAATTAGAGCATAATAAAGAATGGGCTGGAAGCAAACAGCTCTCCCTGAGGATAAACTCACCAATGTTTCCAGGCTCTGTCTGTCTTGCAGCCTCAAATTATTTAATGATGCATATGCCTTTTTTCGAAGTCACATAAGAACATGTAATCTTCACCTCAATTCTGAAATTTCTTTAATCACTAAGCCTAAAATATTGATAAGCATTCATAGTGTGCTTTTTGATGGAGTATATTAATTCTGATTTACTGTTCCTTGAATTAAAAAAAAATGCATCTACCACTAATTTATGACAAGTAAAATTCTGTGAAACTAAAACTTTCAGGAAGTCTGTGACTCTCAGAATCACCCTAGAATACTTTCCTTTTCTTTCAAAAGCTGAAGCCCAAATACAACATTTATTTTTAAGACAATATGGGTACTCTTATGTGTCACTGTTATAAATTAAAAAGAAATTTAATTTGCTCCATCCAGAGCCATAATTTATAAACCACATTTCTCATATAATACTCAGTAACATGAGTAACAAAAACATGCTATGACTCTCTTTACGTAGATACAAAGATGTTTGATATTTTGCTTGTCTAGACTCCTTTCCTTATAATTTCCATGTGGGACTTGAAAGATAAAATGGGTTGTTTATGCCATCAAGATTATTACATGTGTCAATGTGGAGAGGCAGTTTTGTATAAATAATTTTTCTTCTTTGGGATATACAATAGATACCCTACAAATTTCATCTATATTTTGCTGCATATTCCCTATGGAAATTAAAGTAAGCTATATCCTATCTTTCATTATTTTATATTTTTCATATTTTTCCTAATATGTGAGGTAGAACTAAATATATAAAATGTTTTAGAGATTAATTATTGGTAATAACATCTCAGAAAATTGTTTTCGTCTCACAGAGAGTAAGTAGATAGAACTATAAAGTCCAAAATGTGTGTATTAGGGGTTATTTCTAACTTTAGCATGATAAAAATTTGAGAGAAAAATGAGTAACAGGGTAGATTTGTTTAATTATAAGCAGACAAACAGTTCTTCCTCCCTATACTGATGTTCTCTTAAAAGCAATGACGACAACAACAACAAAAACAAATTCAAGAAACAAATGACCTTACCTATGAATTGGATCCTTTCTGTAGGGTAAAAGTCTTTTTATCCTTCAAAACTTTGGCAGGATTTGTTATCAACAATTTAGTTTAGTGTAAAGTTTCTCAAACTCTTGTCCTTAGGTCACAAACACTGGCACACCTCCTGTGATTTTTTTCCAGAAATACAAATTCCAATCCCTACCCTTTACCTACAGAATCAGAAGGCCGATGGACACAGAATGTCAGAGATCCAGAGATCTGGTTTTGAATGAACTCTCTAAGTAACTCTGAACAACATCAACTTTGAAAACCACTAATTTACTCAATACCAACTTTAATGACAAAAACCTCATTTATTACTCTTAGTAGGAGTAGTGGCTATAATGATAGTAGTCAAATATTCACAACATTCTAAGGTTTTGGTTTTTTTTTTTTTGCAATTATACAAAGATGTTCAAAATAAACAAGAAATTCTAGATAACATCTGTTATCATATGATGGAAGAAATCCATGGATCAGAAGAAAAACAAGTCTCTTCATTGTTTAAAATGCAAAACTCAAAGTAAAATCCTCTCAAATTTGGCACATGTGTAATTCAAGAGTAGCAAGCCATATCCTAGGTGATACAACTGTTTAGCTGTTTCAATCACAGAATATGGTCAGTATTATATGATGAATGGATGGCCTATGTGATTGAGGAAATATGAGAGCCTATATTTAATGAAACAGTTCAAAATGGCTGGCCATAAAAGTGCTAATTGTATTTATCTTGAATAGCTTTGACATCAGTTTCTAACATTTCTTGTTCTTCCTCTCTCAAAATGAACCATTAAGATTTGAAGAGTTGGGCCTGGCATGGTGGCATACAACTGTAATCCCAGGGGTTTGGGAGGTGAGGCAGGAAGATTACAAATTCAAAGCCAACCTTACCAACTTAGAGAAAGCATAGAACTTAGTGAGACCCTCTCTCAAAAAATTTTAAAAGTTACAAAGAAAGTGTGGGGGACTGGGGATGTGACTTACTGGTTAAGGGTCCCTGGGTTTAATCCCAGGTACCAAAAAACAAAAACAAGGTTTAAAAATTGGACCATCTGTAATCTTTAGTGACTAATGAAGTTGAAGCGGGAGGACCTTACCTTCAGCAAATTAGTGAACCCTTAAGGAACTTGGCTTAGGGGTAAAGCAGCCTTAGGTCCAATCCCCAGCACGGGAGGGAAAAAAAAGATTTAAAAATTGGGGACCTGTGTAAATATACCTGTATTGCAAAAATAAATAAATAAAAAAAACCTAAATAAATAAATAAAAAGTATAGATAAATAAAATACTTGTTTTAATAGATTTTGTTAACTATATTTTCTTCTAAAAGATCAAATCCCAGTTTTCATTGCATAGCAACGTGAAAAGAGAGAACATACAGTTTAAATTTGAAATTTTAGTTCATTTATTGTTTTACTCTAACCCTGAATACTTCAATTGCCACAAGAACTATTCAATTTGTTGGAAATTTGAACAAGTCACCTATTTTTCTTCCATATAAAATATGTTTTAGAGGGCCAAATGCAGCCAAAAGATGTAATGGCAGTAAAATAAACATAGAAACATTTCACCCTGATTCAAACCCTCAACTACACTGCACCTTAGAATTCTTGCCATAAGCAATGTAAGTAATATGTATGTTGCTCAAATTTTTAAATTATAGATTTCAACTTTTATCAATTATAGTTAAATAGAAAATTAAGCAAATAGTACATAAAATTTCCTATACCACTTACTTCTACCCAGTTTCCCCTTTAATTCTTGCATTGTTAGAGTGTACTTGCTGCAACTGATGAGCAGATATTAGCACATTATGGTTAAATAAATTCCACCATTTGCATTCAAATTAACTTTGTTTTGTACTTTTACATATTTGGACAAATATGTAATTATACATTTATATTGTATATTATACATCCACCATTAGAGTATTATACAGATTAGACTTAGTGTTCAACATATCCCCTGCCTGGCTTAATTTTAAATTACATTATTCTGGTTTAAAAAAAAAATCATATCCATCAGAGATAAAGAGGGAAGACATTTGAGGCTTACTCTTCATTGAAAAATTAATGACTATGTCTAGTGAAGCTTATGTTTATGATGTGAAAATACATAACAGAATGGTAGAGTTTTGGGATCTTGCATGTTGCTATGTCAACTATGTTTCAGGCCTCAGAAGCACTGATAATACTACAGCCTGGAAGCTAGTGGAAAAGGCATCATTCTAGGTCTCATCACAGACAATCTAAATAAGAACCTCCATTTTAACAAGATTTCCAGGTTACTCTTTGATAAATTTTTAAAATTTGAAAGCGCTGTTCTAGAACATGACAATGCATGTTCTTGCTTTTATATAATTTTAGAGCTTCAGAGGACTTGGGAAATAGTCTAGTCCAGCTTCTCTGACTTTTGAGTAAAGAATCTACATAATGTTTTCATGGAGTTTAAGCATTCTTGCAGTGAAAGACCCAGGTTACATCTTTCTCTATAAATAGTACTTAAAAGCATCCAATAAATGTTAACCCAAAAGAGGGAGAGGGAGAAAGACAAGAGGGAGAAAAAGGAGTTTTAAAGCTAGCTAATCTGAGGATTATGAGCAGAATATTCAGAACTTTCTACCATCTCATTGGGTCTATATGTGATTAGGCATTTTGACTTTCTTGATATGTTTTAATATCATCTTTTAAAAATGGACTAGAAGAAAAAATCCCAAAGGTAACCAATTACTGATATTGGGCCTTGACCTTAACAAGTAAGAGTGCTTAAACGTCCAATCTTGTGTGCAAGATGCATTTCAGAAGGTGGTAATAGCAGTAACCTAGGAATTAAAACAGAATGATTGATAAAAATTAAATAAAAGGTATAATTTGCAAATATGTGTTTGAGAAGTAAATGTATAGTAAATTCCCATGTTGATTTTTGTCTAAAAATTCTTTTAAATGAAAAAAAAATAGCTAATAAAGAACATATGGATACAAAATTTAACTCCTTGTGTTTAAAATTGAAAACTCAAAATCTACCTGATTTTTCTTCTTACTGCAGTTGATGAATTTTTAAGCTCTTCAATTAGCTATAAAAATGAAATATTTTTCTATAGTAGCATATAATTATCTCATGCTGAATCTCAAATATGACCTGCACAGCTCAGATTTTTAAAATAAAAGGATTTATATAAATAAAATAAAATAGAAAAGCAAAGATGAGAAGGTCAAAATTAAAGATTCAACTATTTTTCACTATTCTCACTGAGATTAACATAGCAAAGTCAAGACCTTCTGAAAATTTTTTCTGATACAATTATATAACTCCAGAATTGTTAATAAATGACAGTTTTTAAAATCTCATATTTCTCTTTGATTTATGTACTTCATGTATGTATGTGTATTTATAATATGTTACAATACCATTTTGTCAGAAAAAATAAATATATGCAGGCATAGTTTTAGTGAAATTTTTTTTTTCATTTGCTAGGCTGGTCTCTAATTTCTACACAAGTTATCATGGTTGTTTTAAGGCACCCTGGACTCTTTGTTCTATTGTGGTAGAAGAGATAAGGACAAAAATAAAAACCCTAATAATAGTGACATTTTAGGACAACTTCTAAAACGCATGAGGTCAATCCAAAACCCATAACTGTTCAATGGATGTTAGGGTTTTGATGTGAGGTGTCCCCCAAAAGCTCACATGTGAAATGATGCAAGAAGGTTTAGAGGAAATAAAATCGGATTTTGAGGGGCTGGGGATGTGGCTCAAGTGGTGGCATGCTCGCCTGGCATGCGTGAGGCCCAGGTTTAATCCTCAGCACCACATACAAACAAAGATATTGTGTCCACCGAAAACTAAAAAATGAATATTAAAAAAAATTAAAAAAAAAAAAACAATTGATTTTGAGTGCCTTAATCCAATCAGTGAGTTAATCCCCTGACAGGATTAGCTGGGGGGGAACTGAAGGTTGACAGGGGTAGCTGGAGGAAGTTGACATTGGGGGCATGACTTTGGGGTATATATTTTGTATCTGGTGAGTCCTTCTCTGCTTTATGATCATCAGGTGAGCCACTTCCTTCCACCTCATCCTTCTGCCAAGATGTCCTGCCTCATCTTGAGCCAGTTGTCTGTGGACTAAGAACTCTTAAACTCTGAGGCCCTAAATAAACTTTTCCTCCTTAAAGTTGTTCTTGTCAGGTACTTTAGTCACAGCAGTGAAAAGGCTGGCTGAAACAAGAAGTCATTATGAATATCTGAGAAATTTTCTACTTCCTAACATCCAGAAAAATGCATACTTAAATTATTCTTTACATTCATGGATCTCAGGTCTTCTATCTCTTAAGGTAATTAATTAGATTTTTAAATGGAAAATATAGTGAGTTAAGAAATATAATTATTTTAAGACTGTTGGTGAAAAAAATAATTATAAGGCCACTATCAAAAGAATACTAAAAAAACAGGTAAAGAAAATATTTCTGATATGTTTAGTCCTTTCAACATGTAAAATTTCCAATAATACGGAATACTCCACAAGTTTTTTTAGAGGCATTTACTTTTATAAAAAAATGAATTTTATACATCTGAGCTTCATTCATTTAATAAAAGAATAAACTACACTGTGGCATATGATTCATCTGGTTGATTATAAAGAAAAAAAATATACGAAAAGTTAAAATTTTAGCAAAGACATATTTTTTCTTAATAAGCAAAATTTTTGATGACTTTCTGTCTTCTAGGAAGTTTTATTTTAATTTCTAAGCTTTGAAATGGCCTGGCATTATTATGATATTGCTTAATCTAGCATGAAATGTCACAATAAATAATATATTATCCACTGTTCCCCCCACAAATTTGCAATAATTAAATATTATTCTTCTTTATACTTAAGAGAGAATATATTTATGTTTGATTCCCAACAACACAATTCTCCCTTACAAGCTTTGAACCTACTGCATTAGTCTCTTATTTAGATATAAATCATAACTTTCAAATCAAGGTATTAGGCTAAAATCTTGTTTGAAACTAAATATGTAGTTTTTATTGATAAATGCAATTAATACCTATCATGGATTTGTGCAATGTTAGTAAAATCTAGTAAGGTATGTTTAAGTTTCTTTTAAAGTACACTGCCACTAATTTCATATGTAAGCCAGAGAAAAAGTGTCTGATGAATCTGTATACAAGTGTCATTTTCATCAACTATTTATCTCTCAATTCATTTGAATATATATATACACACACACACATACATACACACACAAACACATACACATACACACACACATATGGTTTGTTTTACTTAAATATTTAGAGAAAAACTTCCATTTTCTGAAGTTGTGAAGTATATACCAAGACACATAAAACCAAAGAGAAAAACTTTATAAGTTAGCTGAAAATATATGTGTATATAGTTATGTGTGTGTTTATGTGTGTTTGGTAGTGGAATCCAGACCCTGTATAGAAAATGCTTAATGGGTCAAGATGAGGAGTCTTAAAATTAATTTTCAGACCAAAACTGCCTGCTCACAGGGTAGAAGCATTTGCACATTAGGAACTTATTTTGGTTTTACAAAATTCATTTTTTAAATTAAAAAATCTAATTCTCATGAATATCTTATCATAAATCTTTATTCTGATACTAAAAAGTTCAGCTGCAAAACAGCTATAAAGACTTGATAGTGTCTTAGGAAAATGTAAATACATAAAACAGATACTTTATACTTGAAGGAAAATAACATTTCCATTCTTCCCTTTCCCCCAGTAACGTAGCAGAAAGAGGAAAGTTTCAGAATTTTATGAGAAATGACAGGCAATGTAAAGCTAAGTTTGAATAAAAATGTAAAAAGCTTGAGGTGGTTGCAAAAATCCTTAGGGGAACTGGTAAAGTGCTTATTAGAATTATCAGCTTAAAAAACTCCATGATAAGAATGCAAATCAAAAATTGCCTCTGGATTGCTTAGCCAGCAGAAAGAAGTGAAACTAGGGGATTGAGCAGTGCTCCTTTAGACAGAAAAATGAAATAAATATATAAAAAAATAAAAATTTAATTTGTAGGGCTTATGATAGAGAAAGAAAGAATAAAGAAAATCTAAAATGCTTTAGAAGTTTGGAGCAACCTTTCCCCAACCAGTTTCACTAATATAATAAATATTTTAGTGTGCATGTTAAAACCACAGTTACTATGACCATTGGATCGCCATTCACCATGTCTATATAAAGCATTTTTTTCTCAAGTGTGTTAGCTAGTTTTCTGATGCTGTGACCGATATCTGAAATAAACAATTTAAAAGGAGAGAGAGTTTATTTTGGCTCATGGTTTCAAAAGTTTCAATCCATGTTCACATTACCTGATTGATTTAGGCCTGTGGTGGTAGAATATGTCATGTAAGGAGTGCATGGTAGGTGGTCTGATCACCTTATGGCAACCAGGAAGCAAATTGAAAGAGTAAGTGGCTGGGATAGCAAGATCTCCTGCAAAGTTACACACACAATGTCCCAATTTCCTTCCTCTAGGACCTACTTCCCAAAGGTTCCACCACCTTCCAACAGTGCCACAGGCTGGGAACCAAGCTTCTACACATGGGCTTATGGAGGATATTCACATCACAGCATTAAATATCATTTTCTTCCTTATGAAACATTGCCATAGTTTAACTTTGCTTACTTATTGACTCTTGTGGGAATCTTTGGTTTTGTTGCAGACCATTTTTCCCTGGTGCTAATTAGTTGGGGAATTAGAATAGGCCGAGAATAGGCCTTAGAGGACCTGGTATGATCGGTTATGATCATTCATGCATTAACATCACAAATAAATTAATTTATCAAAATAACCAGTCTTTCTGCCAGCACCTGAAGTTATGAAACACAGAATTGTATTTCTATTCTAACATTTATGCATGAAATGGAAGCCTCTATACCAGTGTTTTCACTATTTTTATCTCATTTATTTCCTTGCAAATGTCCTTTCCTTAACCTTAATCATATGTATAAACTAAAGAAAATACAGTAATTTCTGAATGCTGCCTATCTAAAGAAGTTACATACTGAAAACTCATTTTTAATAAACAGTAGTTTTTTTTACTCATTCAGAAAACTTCAAGTTTTGTCTTGAAATTACTTAAGTAACAATTTAAAACAATCAGCATTTAACAAACAAAATCCATAGCTGTCCTTAAGTCCATCACTACGTTTTCTTAAATTATACATAATTATAGCATTATGGTTTAGATGTGGTATCCCTCAAAAGCTCACATGTGAGACAGTGCAAGAAGGTTCAAATGAGAAATGATTGGGTTGTAAGAGTCTTAACGCCATCAGTGATTTAATCCTCTGATAGGTATTAACTAAGTAGTAGCTGAAGTGATAGGGTGTTGCTAGAGGACCTGGGAATTGAGACATGGCTTGGGGGAATATATTTGTATCTGGCAAGTGGAGTCTCTCTGCTTTCTAATTGTCATGTGAGCTGCTTCCCTCTGCCACACACTCTGCCCTGATGTTCTGCCTCACCTCGAGCCCCGAGGAATGGAGCCAACCTTCTATGGACTAAGACCGCTGAAACTGTGAGCCCTTAAATAAACTTTTTCTTCTCTGCAATTGTTCTAGTTGGGTTCTTTAGTCACAGCAGTGAAAAAGATGACTAAAGAAGAAATTGGTAGGGAGAAGTGGGATCATTGCTGTGACTAACTTAACCATGTGATTCTTAAGTTTTTGGAACATTTTGAAATTGGTTGGAGAAATTTTGAGGTGTTTAGTAATGAAAGCTGGAATTGCTTTACATTGTAGTTAGCAGAGATTAATGGGGGAGTATGGTGGGAGCTCAGATAATCAGAATGCCAGTAGGACCACGGAGAGTGAAGACAGGGCTCAATGGGGTTCAGAGAAGGAAAACTCTATTGGAACTTGGAGTAGAGGCCATTTGTGTTATGTTCTGGCTGAGAAGTTGTCTGCACTTTGCCTGTGTCCTGAGAATTACTGTAAGACCAATTTTAAAATCCACAGACTTCTTAATCTGGCAGAAGAAATTTCTAGGGAGCATAATATTCAGGCAATGGCATGGATATTGCTGGCAGCTTTTAGCCAGATTTATTGTAAAAATTGGGATTTGAAAAACTTGGACTTGAAAGTTGGGAGTAAAACTGGGGTAAAAAGTTGCAGTTGTTAAAGACATTATTGCTACTAAAGAAATGCTAAAAACTTTGCCCAGAGAAAACAAGAAAAATGACTTGATGGCATTCAGGAGCTAGCTAGACCATACCCATCTCAAGCTCAAAGGAGTAAAGGTGAAAATTATTTTGAGAAGAAACCAATAGGGCACTTTTCTTGCACTAGAGGGAAGTTTTCTTAACATGCTCAGCCACCCAGAAACTCAGAGGCTGCTGCAGCAAGGGTCTCTGGAGGTTGGGCTACTGCTTAAGATGGCAACAGACCTTGGTGTCAACAATGTGGTCCTGGTCCTGCAGGAATGAAGGGTGCTAGAGTCATGGAGACTTCTACCAAGATTGCAAAGGAAGGCATGAGAGGCCAGGCAAGGTGCCACAGAGTCAGAGTTCCTATGGGTACCTTCTGAGAGGGCAAAGTGTGAAGATGTGAGGAGAAAGCTTAGTTTGCAGTGGAGAACCCCCATGATTAAGAATGCCAGTAACATGGGACATTGTCCCAGGAAAGGTGCATACATTGAGCAGAGACAAGCCAAGAGAAAGGCCACTTAGGCTTCCACAAACAAGGCCACAGGTGGTGCTACACAAGCCCTTTGGAGAGGACATCACAATGCCATGTGCCCTAGATGCCGGACATGGAGCTACAGGACCTGTTTGCCCAGCTGGATTTTGATCTTTTTTTGGTACTATCTCTTCTTTCTGTGCTGCTAAATTTGTGAATGGAAATGTTTACTTTGTACCATTATATATTGGATATTTGTAAGTTACTTTTAATTTATAGGATCTGACAATGTGAAATTGCCTTGGGCCTCAGAGAAGACTTTGGACTTGAACTTTGAGCAACCTTGGAACTGTTGAGATTATGGGGACTCTTGGGAATGGACTAAATCTATTTTGCATTATCAGTTGAGTGTGAGCTTCTTGGGACCAGGGGCAGAATGTTGTTGTTTAGATGTGGTGCTCCGGAAAGCTTATGTTTGAGACAATGCAAGAAGGTTCAAAGGAGAAATGATTGGGTTTTAAGAGTCTTAGCCCAATCCACTGATAGGGATTAACTAAGTAGTAATTGAAGTGTTACAATGTGGCTAGAGGACCTTGGAATTGGAGCATCACTGGGGGGTATATATTTGTACCTGGATAATGGAGTCTCTCTGCTTCCTGATGGTCCTGTGAGCTGCTTACCTCGGCCACAAACTTCTGCCACAATGTTCTGCCTCACCTTGATCCCTGAGGAATGGGGCCAGCCTTCTATGGACTAAGACCTCTGAAACCGTTACCCCTCAAATAAACTTTTCCTTCTCTATAATTGTTCTGGTTGGGTCCTTTAGTCACAACAGTGTAAAAGGTGACTAAAACATATAGTATAATGCATTTTGCTAACTTGCTACGTTACTTTAAAACAGTTTCTTACAATCTATTAACCCTATTTTCTCAGGAATGAATTATCTTTTTTTTTTTTTTTTTTTTTGCTTTATTTTCAACAGCACAACAATTTTGCAGGAAAGGATTTTTCTAATCTTCATTAGGGTTCCATTTTTTTATTTTATCAGACATTATCTCTGATTTAACTATGATTTTTCTATTAAATTGGTAATGCAAGAACATGATGAAGAGAATATTGAACTAGATTAGCAGCTAGGACACCTCAGTTGTGATCTCAATATAAACTGGTTGCATAGCATTAAGAGATTTCACCTTACTGCCTTTAACTTCTATCCCCCAAAGCTCTGCAGTTCTAAAGTTTTATAGTTCAACTACTGTACATCATCAATATTCATTTAATTGGCATTATAACTAATTTAGGTTTTAGAATTTAATGATGAGTGTTTAAGTCAGCTTTTTTGCTGCTGTGACTTAAAGACCCAGCTAGAACAATTTGTAGGGTAAGAAAAGTTTTATTTGAGGGCTCAGGGTTTCAGAGGTCTTAGTCAATAGAAGGATTTCTCCTTTCCTCAGGGTTCAAGGTGAGGCAGAGCATTATGGCAAAAGATTGAGGCAGAGGGAAGCAGCTCATATGATGATCAGGAAGGAGAGAGAGAGAGAGAGAGAGAGAGAGAGAGAGAGAGAGAGAGAGAGAAAATATCCACTCTGTACATACAAAATATATACTCTAAAGGCATGTCCCAGTTCCCACCCACTCCAGCCACACCCTACCACTTCCATTACTACTCAGTTAATCCCTAACAGAGGATTAAATCACTGATTAGGTTAAGACTCTTACAACTCAATCATTTCTGCTCTGAACCATCTTGCATTGTCTCACATGGAGCTTTTGGGGAATACCTCATATCCAAACTATAAAAATGAGAACACATTTCAAATGGTAAATTACTACTTACAAATAATTTGTCATGCATTGTATCTTATAATTTTTACAACAATCCATTTTAAAAGTAAGGAAATTGAGGACAAATATGTATTAAGTCAATCCCCCAGTCTCTTAGCCAGTACATATAGAAATCACATTTCTAAAAGAATTATCCTTATTCAAAATTCTCTAATTTTTTATTTCTTATAGTAAATTTTGGTATGACATTTTTTTGAAATGATTCTTTTAGTCTAAATTTGGTGTACCATATCTAGATCCTTACAGATTTGCAAAAGCCTACTGCGTACATCACTTCTGATCTTAGTCTTCAATGAGCTTAGTTTGTTAGGTTGCCATCAGCCACACTGAGTGTATTTTAACTTGAGAAATTAGGAAATACTATAAAACAGACTGGCCCTCCTAGAGAGCCAGTTGTTAGACATTTATATATAAAAAAAATTCAGTTTGATGTAACCTATGATTGCTATGTCATTCACTAGAGAAATTTATCAATTTTTACCATAGGTGTTTTTATCCTAATCCACAATTAAGTAATAACTTTCTTGGTAAAAATGATCCTACTAATGTAAATGGGTCCATTGTCAATCAAACATATTATCATGCTAAAATATATTTAACTTTTATTATCATTATAAAAATGTCACCAATACTATAAAAGTTCTAAACTTTGAAGTTTCTAAGAACATCTAACCCAGCAGGTGATGTGCACAAGGTTTGCTGGGATGTTTGGTCATGTTCATGAAGTCTATTGCAGCTCAGTGCAAATTCATCTTTCCCCAGTCTTGTGTTAGCTTCCAAAGCCTTTATATACTCTAATAAGACCCCTAGAGTAACCTCTTTTCTGATTCATATTGCTTTTTCACTCTATCAGCCACCATACAATAGATCAGTTGACAACAGCATGTCTTATTCCTACCATGTCAAACTATATATAACCTCCAGCAACACATTTTCAGAGGCAGAATGCATTATTGTACTTTTGGGATGCCCTTGTCAACATACTATGTGAACACTTGTCCTTTGTATTGGAAAAGGACATTGCATCCTTTGCATGAGACTGCTCTTGTTCAGATCAGTGGCTTACTAAATTTTGTCTGCCATAAAGAGTAGACTATAACCTCAGTTACTCCCTAGGTCCCTAGGGAACAGTTGTTTAAGGCTGTACCTCCTTTTGGTTCTGCATCTGTGATGTTCTAGTTAATTGAGATTGTATTTTTAAGTATGGTATTTATATTTCTTCTCAAATGCTTATTTCTTTTCCACCACTATCATCTACAAAGAGTTTCATTTATGATGTACTTTAGTATCTCTGAAACATTTCTTTCTTCATTCTGAATAACCCTTTTTAGCCTATAACTTGGCTATTACTTAAAATATCTTACTCATAAATGAGCTAACTCTTTTTAACTGTTTTGCAACATTCAGACTTCAAATAATTTTAATTGGGTGCTTTATCCTATTCTTTCTAAACTAAAGCCAAGTCCATTAAAAAAATCATTAAAGTAGAAAATATGAGATTTCAGAAGAGGTGTAATGGTAGTACATATATAAATTGCACAAAAAAATGGCAAATATGTTTGGAATCAGCTGTAGGAGAAAAAATTAGCATATAATAATATGCAAAAATGAAGAAGAAGAGATAGGCATAAAATGGAAATGAGCTGAAATTGGGTAAAATGCTCAAGAGCACATTTACCTAAAAGTTTCCCTAATGCTAAAAGAACACTAGTTTTGAAAGACTCTGGCATAAACATAAATAAACATTCTTTAAAAGTCATGCAGTGAGAATTAAAATTCACAAATCATGGGATATGATGTGCCTTAGGGTGGTATGCATATGAATGCACACACTTATGTACTTAATTATTTTAACTGGGGTTTGAAATGAGAAAATAAATTGGAATAGCTCTGTTCTGCTTTTTTTAACTGCTGGATCCAACTTGGTACCATGTGTTTCTTCTTGCTTTTCTCTCTTTACATATCAAACAGTGATGATTAAACTAGGGAGGATGCAAGCAGAAGGAGTCATCAGGCTGGAAGGGGAAAAGGAAGAACTGCAGAGTACCCAGGAGATGTCATTAAGGCAGAATTTTGCTATAAATCTGTTCAGGAAACAGGATGTCAATACCTACACACTTTCTTCTCTCAAATCTATCATCCATTCTTGATTTTAATATTTTTAATGACACATATTTGCCTTGTGAGGAAAAAAAATGGTAACCATTTCTCTTCTGACATTTGCATCTTTCACACCTAATAATCAAGCAATTGATTTTTCAAATACATCTTCATTCCATTTTAGTGTCTTCACTGCAGCCTTTTAAATCTGCAATCTAGGTAATAAAATAGCAATCTACCAACAGGTCTCTCTGCCTCTTTTTTCTTCTCCCTCTAATACCCTCCTCTACCATAGTTTACAAATTAGCCCTGTAAGATTCACATTGAATCATATCACTTTTCCACTTAACTCTCTTGGTGACTCATTATCACTTGCAATTCAGAGTGCAGACTTCTTGGTATAGCATAGAAGGTCTTGACTTGTGGCACCTGAGTAACGAAGGTCTTTACTTATGGTATCTCTATTCTTAACCACCTGGCAAACTACTTCTTGCCCCTGAAATTCATGAAGGCACAGCTAGAACATTACTTAATTTTATTCCTAGGATTAAACATGAGGCTGACTATAAGTTCTAGAAAATTCCTATTTTATGGCCCCCATTTTCCTAAATGTAAATTTACAACAGTAATTATATCTTTTTTTCTATACGATGATAAAGAGTTTTGGGGATGCTTACAAGGAATGATGTGAAATATTTATAACTTAAGAAAGACTTATGCAAAATTTGTAAACTTTCAGTCTAAAATGCAGGTCTTTAATGTGTGAGTTGTTTAGAAGGAAAAACATTATAAGTTGGCTTATAGCTAATATTTTGTGTTGCTTATTTTTAATTTTCATTGAAAGATTATTAATTGTATTTTTAAAAAAAATTCCAAGTAAGACAGTGGTAACATATAATTGGAAAAATATTCCCTCCTCAAGGGTTTTTCTAATATGCTTGCATTTCAGATACAGGGAAGAAATAAAAAAGAAAAATAAGCCCTTAGGAGATAAAAAGGCCCTGTACTCTGCTGCAAGTCTCTTACCTCAATGTGCTGCTCAGTCAAGGAAGATAAATATCACTTAGATATCTCTTAAATGTGTACAACTCTGAGACTGGACATTTTGGGCAATCTATCTCTGGTTGAGAGGCATAAAATAAAGATGATGTCTCTATAGTTTGTGTGGGAGGAAGTATATTTTCAGCTCTCAATTCTTCCCCTTGTGTTTTGTTAAAATTCAAAATATATCAAATTCAAGTTATAGAAACTCTGATCTGTGTGAACGTTACACTGAATTTCAAAAAAACTAATTTTGCCATCTATTCTAGAACTATATTAGAGTAACATTCAATGTCACCCTCTGGATTTTACATTCAAACTGCTATGCATTGTATTATTAAATTGAATTCTTATTTTTTAGTACATTTTTTCCCACTTAAGGCTACCTATAGCTACATATACTACACTGGACAATTCCACTCTCTTGAGAATGTGGTACTATCCCTTCCTTCTGGAAGAAAGTATTCCCAAATTATTTGTCCTTGCCCTAAATTTACCAAACAGCAGTCTTTTCATGCAAACTATACTTCAGTATTTCTATATCACACTTCATATTTCAATCCTAGTACTTTAATCTCTCATAAATTATTACCCATTAATTCTACACATCCTTAAGTTTGTGGAAGAGGTGATAGTAATGATTGTTTCTTCTGGAAACTCACTAGACATTATGTGCAATGGTTTTCTTTTTGACCAAATAGTCATCCAGCCATAGCCTGATACAGAGAAAAAGAATTGTTTTAAGGAAATGATGCTTGGCTGAATTTCAAAAACTGAAGAGGTGTTCACTATTAAAAGATGGGGTGAGGAGATGACTTATTCAAAAAAGATAGAAGATGTATAAAGGTTCTGAGGAAAGAGAGTATTAAATCTATAAAAATCTGAAATGCAGTCAGAGTCCACAGAGGATGGGCAGTGATATAGAGAATGACTCAAAATGGAGCAGAAGCCACAGGAAGGAGTCAATTTGTATAACAATTGAGGAAGAGTAACACTAACTTGGGTCTACATTTTTAAACCAATGCTATTGAATAGTTTTAATAAGGGTCATGACATGCTCAGATTTTATTTTTAATTAAAAAATAACATCTTCTCTGAGCAGAATAAATTGAAAGGATGACAAAAAATGGCATAGCCATACCAGCAAAAGACACAAGCTGATCAGTGACAAGGAAATGGTTATAAAGCAGAGGGAAGAAAGAAGTGAGTGACATTCAGAAGAGAAAATTGTCAGATTTTGCAATGAAGCATGAGGAGCAAAGACATTCCAAGGAGGATGTCTGCATATGGAGAGCACAGTTTCATTATTAGAAAAGGGGAAATTGAAGGAATGGATTTGGAAGAGATCATAGGCCTATTCTCAGATGTGGAGAAAATTCTATTAGGAGACTAAATACATGGTTCAGAAGTTAGAGGAAAATAAAGTAAACAAGCACCATGAGAATTATCATTATAGCTAAAAATTAGGTATATCAAACTCAAGATTTAAAAACGACATATACTGTTACTGTATTCAGTAGTTAGTGACTCTTTATAGAAAGCTCTGAATTTCTTGTATAGAAATGACTCTTTATTTTTAAATAAATATTTTCAAATGAATATGATTTGTACAAAATGGATAGATAATATCTTTTTAGTAAAAAATTCAGATAGTTAGTAGTTATAATTCGAATGGAAGCTCCTGATATTATCTCTTGTTCAAATCAAAGGCAATAATGAAATTCTTTGTGAAATTGCTTCATGGGGTAATTAAGAAGATGTAACCTAAACATGTTACGCTTAAATAATTCAGTAATAAAACTTGATCAACTTAGTGAAATAGGAAAGTGTCTCTAAAGATCAAGTACTTTTAAAAAGGTACAAGTGATTCTTATGGTCAATTAATAAACACATTATTTGTAAAAGGTATACTGTTTCTCTGTATAAATAATACCTCATATATTATGCAGTGTTTCATATAAAGTTAGAGGACAGAGTAGAATCTCATTTATTTGAAAACATAGGAGCTTTTTAGATCACGATATAGCTTTTTAAATTTCCACAAGAATCTTCGTTTCATAATTACTTTTGGGTCAGATCAATATTGAGCACAGATAAAGATCCTTGAATTTGCTATGGAATTTGAATTAGAGAAGCAATATCATGAGAGATTAAGGATTTGAAGTTTGAGTTTCTAGAATTAACTGGTCTTTCTACCACAAGGGGGCAGCATGGATGACTGGTTTAAATCTCTGGCTCTCAATTTCCTGCTGCAGTATGGGGATAATTGCTATAAATAGGGATAAAATGAGATAATGATACAAACCTTTTAGTGAAGTGTTAGGAACAGGGTAATAACTGAAATTGATATTTGTATTATTATCAATCAATAATACCAGGTCAAGCCATCAAAGCTCTTATAGGATAAAGGAAGAAATTTGTAGTAAATAACAGTTAAGAATTTTCTAAATGGACCATATATCATGATAGGTTTTCAAGAGGAGCAAGTGAAACATTTACCCCAAATAGCTAACTTGTTTCTCATGTTCTTTAGTATTATGTTTTTTACTGCTGGAGATTGTGAAAATTGTAAATGATTTATCTAACAGCTACTTCTGAAAAACCACTCCTTTTTGATAGTTCATCATGTCAGAAGCATATATTCAATACATGTCACACACTTATCGTATATAAAAACCAACTTTAAAATAAGAAAGCCTATCTAAAATGCTAAGCTATTTTAATCACCCCAAAATCTATTTTCAAAATCATTTTTACCTACTTTGAGCTTGGCATTAACAATTTTTGAAAGCTATAATTTAGTTAAGACTTTATTAAAAATAAGGAAACAAGTTTTATTCACAAAGAAATTTTTATACACGTATAAGGAGGACATCACTATGATCTCTGTATGGTACGAAGAAAAAGCCATCATAAATCTTACTTCATATGGATATCTTTAATTTATCAGTGGTTTTATATTTTAGAAATGTCTAACCAGTTAAATTGCAGAACAGAATTAAAAAGTTACCTTTATTTAGGTTTACCTTGAAGTATGATTATGTTTCCTAAAACTTACAGAGTTAGATGCAGTGAAATACTCCACAAAAATATTTACTTTCCATAATTTTTGTGTATGTTTTCTAGCATATACTAAAAATACATTTTCCTACTATTCTCCTTTACTGTTTTCCAGATTCTCAGTTTATTAAAAGTGTCTTATTGTGTTTTCATAATTGATTGCTTCTTCTGGAAAATAAAATGTTCACACATATTCACAATACACAAAACTGTAAGTAACCATTAAAATTGTTATAAGTCACAAGGGGATAAAAATGATGGCTTGGAATGAAAAGGAAAGACATGTCTCACAAAGAGAAAGGCTATTATTCTGAACAGAGGCAGGAAAAGGACAGGGTGATTTCCAAGAAAAAATTCTTGACAATTTCTAAATTCTAAAATTTCAAGGTACATTCAAGATTTCAAGCTAAGTAAAAGAGATTAAAACTAGCACAACAGCAGAAGTGCAGTGTATCATTTTTGATTTGGTTACTTGTATCTACATTTTAATAGGAATGACATGTAGCCACATATAAAATAAATATTACCCATGTGACACGACTGGGTTTATTGATTTGATTCCCTCTTCGGTGTGAAATACCATGCTGTTTTATTTATTTTTTTAATCTCAGCTGGTGCAGGCCAGTTTTGATCAGTTTGCACACAATATGTAAATCATTTACAGAATCTGACAAAAAGTATAATATCTATTGATTTTTCAATCCAATCCATTTTTAATGTGTCATATCAACACAGTCATTGTCCTCATCACTCTTCAGCTAGACACATTTGACAGATCCGTAAGCTGTGAGAGATAAGAATATGGGAGAAATGCTTTGCTTATTTAATATCCTCTAAAAGTTGGAAATCTAAAAATCAAGTTTGATATTTCAAAAATGTACATAGTCATAGGAATGAACTAAAGTTTATGTATTTGAGGAGCTAACAATACCTGAGCTGATTGCATTGATAAAAATACTTCAAGTAAGTTTGTTGTGCTAGTAATCCAAATCAGGTAATTATCAAGAGCAAGATCTTTCATATCTGTGTTATGTTAAAAGCAAACTACATTTAAGAAGAGATTCTTACTGACTCAGAGGGCGGCATTACCTTTTTTTGTTTGTTTTTCCATAAAAAGCTTTATAAGAAAAGTACACAAAACTGCTGGTACACAGCATTAACTATTGATGAATTGTGAAAAAGCTAAACTCCATGAAATGACCTTGAAAAAGATCAGATGAGATCTACCATGTGAAGATACCAATGAAAAAACTGGCTAAATGCACTTTCCACTATATTCTACTCTTTCATATGCAGTAAAACAAAACAAAAAAAATGCACATTAAAATGTAAGGATTTCAGTACCATTTAATTCCTATAGAAACAATTCTAAGCAATGTAAAACCAGCATGAAGGGCAGTTGACATCTAGTAGCGTCCTAGAATATACAGAAAAATAAAATATTTAAAGGAATCCATTCATCTTTTCTTTAACTACCTCTGAAAATCAAACACAGAATAAGTACTAGCATACAACAAACAAATCTTTAAAAGAATAGTTTCATTCTCGCCTTTCTTGTATGTTTACCGTCAGGCAATAATGACGCTGCAAATATGGTTCCTAGCAGATCATTAAATTATTCATTACATTTTCAAAATAGATAGACTCTATATCTACATCTATATCTATATTAACACCAGACAAGATATCAATTTGAAAATGATTTACTAGTCCTTCAGGATGGGTAAAACACAATTTTTTTCCCAAAGTTCTTGTCCTGAGGGATTGAGATTGATTGCTTCATGAAATTCATGGTGACAAAAAGATTTACAGTTTTTGATCAGAGCTCCTAGTACAGGCCTCAGCATGGCGAGGTATTACTTCAAAGACTGTGTGCATTTTAAGATGAATTGGTCTTGGGGAGGACCTCTGGTGAGCTCCCGGGCTCACACTGCAAAGTCACAATTTGTTCTGACATTCTGTTTCACTGCTTTGGTCAGTCCCCCTAGTTCATCCGCTTAATAACAAGTTGATAGATTTTTTTTATATTAGGTGCTTCAAGGTTTTATTGAGAAAAATATTCTTTTGTGACCTACAAAAAATAAAATATGGAGAACCATGCCCTGTATGGAGTAAAAAAACAAAAGCAAAAAAGCTAGCTAAGATGAAAATCTATAAAGGAGTTGACCAATAAATGATATATGAGTAAATCTATTGAATTTCCTTTTAAATAATAATGTAGTTATGTAAAAGAAGAATAAGTATAAGTAGAACATGAACTCTTGGCTATTTTTTTAAACTACCTTCTTTAATATTCACATTTTTTTTGCAATGTAGGATGTAAGGATAAAAATAGTTTTTTTGTTGTTGTTGTTTGTTTGTTTTGTCTAATCCCATGCAGTTTCTTCCTTGTTTGGTGTTGTTTTATATAGAAATGATCTTTATTGCTTTGTTTGTATATCAGGCTTTAATGAAGATTTTTGTTACAATTGATCTTTCATTTAAATTAAAATATAATGTTTACACTAATCCTAGAGGATCTGATACAGTACTAATATTAATGTATTTATAATAATAACATTAAATATATATATGAAAAATACAATCTAATGAGATTACCCTAGGTGCATGTATGATTGCACTAACAGTGTGATTCTACAGTGTGTACAGCCAGAGAAATGAGAAGTTGTGCTCCATTTGTGTGCAATGAATCAAAATAAATTCTGCTGTCATGTATAACTAATTAGAACAATTTTTTTAAAAGGCAACAAAAATATGATCTTAGGTATTATACTTCTAACAACTACAATAAAAGCAATTGTAGCATTCATTAAATAATAGTGGTAAAATTTAAAAAAATATAATACAAAATTACTTTTAAAGAGAGAAGACAGAGGCTAATGTTGTCCTATGACTGGCTGCTCAGAGAACCTGCATGCAAGCCTGGCCTTAGTGCATAATTCTCCTTTTGTGAGGGGTACCAGGTACACAAATAGATCTCAGTCCCTGAAGGATCCCCCTCGCTTGTCTTTGGTCCATGTTGTCAGAAAGAAAGAGAATATGACTGAGGAATTCCTGAGATATCAACTCAAAGTCTGAGTTTCATTTGTAAGATTTCAGGAGAAATCATTTGGAATTGGGAAATTCTTAAAATTTCATAAATTTTCTGTGTACCCAGAATGGCTTCATTCAAGCTACATGTTCCTGGATGAAGATGACTCTCCTACATTACTGACATGAGGTCCCCTCATGTTCAGCATATGCCTACCAAGTTTCCCTGGGACAGTCTCCAATCCACATCACTTACAGAATTGTGACTCTGTAGAGGAAGCCATCAGTTTTATAGCTCTTCTTTGCCACCGGTTATTTCTTTGAGCCATGTATCACTCTTCCAGTGTCTCTTTTGCAGACTGGGGTTCAAAGGCTCCTTGTCTATTCTCTGGGATTCTGCCATGAGCCACTCAAACTCAGTACATTTACCTGTGAGCAAAACACTCAAACTAGTCCAGGGATCCTGAAGGATTCTAAAACTAAGGCTACAGGTCCCCTCTTAGATGCGGTCCATAAAGATTTTGACCAGGCTTAGTGGTGAGAGATATGGCCAAGGCACAAAGGGCTGATATTTTTGTTATTGTTGTTTATAATCTGTTCATTTTCTTCAAAAGGGAATGAGGTTATAATTTAAAAGCCTATAACCTGTTTCTGAAAGCAAAGAATTCAGTTATTATAGGGGTAGGTTGCAAGGGAGCAGAGGGATCTTTTTCAGGATTCCTTAGTCTGAGTTGACAGGAACACAATACAATTAGATTAAATCAAAAAGGAGTTCAAAGTAAAGAGTCTGGGCAGGTGGCACACACACACACACACACACACACAAAAAAAAAAAAAAAAAAAAAAAGAAGTGTTAGAGAAGCCAGGCCTGCCCTGGAAAGTGAGATTACTATGCAGGACTTACTGCCCTAGGAGTCCCTCTGCCTGTGTCTTGTCCCTGAGTCACAAAAAGGTTTGTGGGTAGAGTTCATGTCCTTACAATTTTTCTTTTGGCAGAAGAGCTACCAGTATCTGTAGGCTAGGTATCAAAAATAGATTTTTTGTTTGTTTTTAAGATTGTTATAAAATATACATGACATAAAATTGTCATTTTAACAATTTCTAAGTGTAAAGGTCAGTGGCACTAATTAGGTACATTCACACTGTTGTCTAACAATCCGTTTCTAGGAAGTTTTTCATCATCACAATAGAATCTCTATACTCAATAAGCAATAACTAGCCTGTAATCCTTTCTCCACCCCTGATATCCTCTATTCCATATTGGCTCTATGAATTTGCCCACTCTGTATACTTCACATAAATGAATCATACAACATATGTCCTTTTGTATTTAGATTATTTTATTTAGCATAAAGTTTTCAAGGTTCATCCATGTTGTAGCATGTGACAGACTACCACTTGTTTTTTTATGGTTGAATAACATTCCATTGTGTGTATGTACTACATCTTGTTTATTGATTAGCATTTGGGTATTGTGGTTACTATAAGTAATGCTGCTCTGAACTTTGTAACATAAAACTGAATTTTTAAATATCATCTGTAGTATATTTTAAAGTGAGTACCATTTTCATCTTCATGAGATTGCATCAAGAAATTTATCAATTATGAGTTATAATATGCTCTTTAATTTTTTTAAATCTGTATTAAAATTAACCTATTTAAAATTAGATGTTATAACAGAGTTAATCATTTTTTAATATTAAAAAAGCAATCAATATTTCATGACTTTATGAAGTCATACATATATCCCTTATTATACATTCCTTTTTATTTTTGTTATTTCTGTTTTCCAGCAATGAGATGACATTATAAAAAATAATCACACACTAATATTTCTTTTTCTGAATTTTCAAAATATTGCATCATATTTTGAATGTTAATATCTCTTAGGAGAAACCTACAGGAAAGAAGTTTTGTGATGATCAGTATATGTAAACAGATAACTGGAGATTATATTTTTGTCTTTGCATGAAAATTCATATTTTTATAATTGAACATTTTAGATACACTGAGCATCTGCAAAGCAGAAAATGAATGAAATAAAGAATTGAGTAATAATAGTACCTTACAGACTTCTTTTTCAAAACTTCTTCCCTCTAACACAGTGAATAACTTATAAATAATGACCTAGTACATATATAAATCATGACAAATGAAGTCTAAGGAAGAGAATAAATAATTGCAGGCTGGTTATAAAATAAGCCATGGTTGAATGTGATCGGCCTGGTGGGCTTTATCCAGCTTTTACTTTGAGTGACAGGACTAGATGTTTAAAAAAAAAATTTAAAAAAAATAGAAATAAAAAAGGAAAGCTGACGGTGGATTAAAATTTTTTAACTAATATCATAATTTAGCTATAATTAGACATCACAATTTGTACTATGTATCTTAAGTAACTTTTAAAATTAATGCCAAATTTAAAGAGCATAGTTAGATATTTAACCTCTTAAAGATAAAGACTTGGAAATAATAAAATGTTCTAGTAATAGGTAAGGGCAAAATGTCATCATCTTTAAAAATAACTTAATGGAGATTTAAGTAATAAAAGGGGTTACAATTTATCTTAGATCTTTAAAATTAATATCAGAGGACTCCATTAACAGGAACACTTGAAAGACAAGTTCAATATTTTCTGTTCTGAACCAATTAATCTTTTTCTAGTGTCTTAACTCTTCTATACATGTCCATAGAGCCTCCTTAAGTATTTTTTCCCTAGGCTGGTATACAACTCTGGCATCTCCGAGCTTATAATTTTATGATTATTTATGGCTTTTCGAAAATTCTGAGCCCTTCTCAGGGCTTCAGTGATCATTTCTGCATAGATGACTATCAAACATCTACTTTTAGCGTTCACCTCTCTTCCAGGATTCAGAATAGCCTTCTCCCATTATTTATATGCACTATGGGAATTTCTAATTGTTGATGCCACTATCACTGCAGAATTAAAATATCTAAGTCAAAATTATGATTCCCCCCTGTCACCTTTCCCTTTGGGCCTCATTATTATACCTGCTAAGTTTACTATCTGGTTCTAAACATCCAAACTCAAGTTGAAAGAGTTATTTTTTTTTATTTATCTCTTTTCTTTATTCCATAGATTTGGTAAATTGTTAATTAAAAAAAAATCTCTGCAGCTTTACCATTTTGTCCTGGTGTTTTATAAGTTGACCATCTCAGTCTTGCACTTTACCTAATTTACTCTTGCCTCCAGAATTTCTCTATTTCAACTCATCTTGCACACCACATTCCTGAAATTATTTGTGAAATTCAGCTTTGAAAGTTGCTCAAACCTTATTTGTTTCCAAGGTGCTAAATGGAGCATACACTCATTGTCTATATAGTTCTCACTGAGCTGCAAGGATGAGCCAACATTAAAAATGATGATAGCTAATAAGGATAAATATGAAGGACACCATGTGGATAAGAAAAACAATAAGCATAAACTGCAGGTAAAGAGAAGCTGGCTGAATAGTAATCTGTATTTTGTTTAAAGTCGTAAAGGATTGGAAGTGACTAAGTTCATTTAAGCATCATTGCACATTAAAGATGCCCACAACGAGGTTAGAAGAATTCTTATAGCCAGAAAAATAATTTCACTTTCTACAGTATTTACCAGAATTTATCTGGAAAGTTGTTTTAACTTTATAAACTGCTTTTAAAAAATCTAATAATAAATGGAAGTTCTTCAGTAGAAATGTTAATAGAAATAGGAAGATGTACATTCTGCCTATAGATAAAAAGACAGGATTCATAGTAACTGCTGAAATATTTTAAAACTACTGTAGTTTTAGATAAATTTATTTCATAGGCCCCAGAAGACAAACTAAGATATTGGTAGTTTCTTGTCTCAATATTAACTTAAAATTGATTGTAAATTAAATATTAAATTGGACTGAAAATTGATAATAACTGCTAATTTCCATAGCCTGGGGCACAGTATTGCCACTGAATTGATAGAAAGGCTTCAAGTCAATGTGTATTAGGAAAATTATTTCAGCTATAGCAGGAACAGAAACATCTGCATGAGGGGAAAGGAGATTCTGTTCTCTCTTCTTTTGTACTGTGGCTATTGAGATTTACCTTAACAGAAGATGATTGTTTGATGGGTTGAGATAGGATTTCTTAAGGCATGTTCACCTAGCTTCTTCCCCTCAATTATGCCAAATATTTAGAAATGTAGTATCGAAGTCCTGGGATCTCTATTGTTTTATCTTTCGTTTTTGGGAGGTAAGGGGTACCAGGGATTGCACTCAGGGGCACTCAACCACTGAGCCACATCCCTAGCTCTGTTTTGTATTTTATTTAGAGACAAAGTATCACTAAGTTGCTTAGGGACTCACCATTGCTGAGGCTGGCTTTGAACTAACCTCCTGTCTTAGCCTCCAAAACAAATAACTGGGATTATTGGCATGCACCACCATGCCCGGCTGTTTTATCTTTATTAATCTGTTTTTGCATAAGTATCATTTCTATTCTACCAACTATTTAGTATCTTTTTTTTTTCCTCCTTTGTAATTTTCTCTTTTCCCAATGTGAAAACCCTTCCAAAATGTGATGGCCAGCTGGTAATAGCTTTTCTGTCATTTGTAGGTATACAGAGACTGATATTTCTTTTCTCAAATTTATTGTAGGGGGAATTCTTTCATAGAGTTTGAGAGGGATCTGGACATGACCTCTTCAGCGTTTTGATCATCAGTATTGATTCAGCTAATCCAAATGGCAAGGGAGAGATTATGATCTCCCTCCCCCTGCATGTGTGCATTCTAAAAGGTCTGGGCAGATCGCATTCTCAGACAAAGAAAAAATAAACAGATAAATCACTGATCTATATGTAAGGATGCAAAAATGGTTATGTTTCCCTGCTGAACTAATAACACAAGGGATCCTGAGACCAAAGGAATTTTAATAGCCTCACCAAAACAAGGATTATAGTGTACATTCTAGTTTAATTTGTATATGCATCATCTGGCTTCTCAAGTCCAGGCTATTCGCTTCCCTTTAAGCATGCTATTTACACGTAAGGTTCCAGTCTCTGCTTTTACCTGTAGGTCTTCTACCTTGCTCATCATTTATTTCAGTGTCCCCTTTTCTATAAAACTTGAATTAAATTCTGTTTCCACCTAAAAATCTTTTCTCATTATCCCTACACATCTATATAACCTCTTTCACTTTAAAAATCTTCTTCATCTTTATTTTATCTCCTTTGGAACTAATTATTTTTTACTTTTTAAAAACTTCAATGCACTTGTTTCACAACAAGACTTAACGACTAACTACTCTCCTTCATTCCTTACTTATTTTAATCCTTCTACATTTTAATTTTAAAAATAGTTTTGTCTTTATTTTACATTTCATTTTAAGTTGGTAAGACTTGAGGGAGTTTTCAGGCTTTAAAAAACAAGGGTAGCCAGTAGCAGAGATGATTTGTTTTCTAGAAACTTGGGGGAAAAAAAAAATTAGGTTGGTTTATGTTTCAAGAATGAACAGTAGGTCAGTTTAGGGTGTTTAAGAAGCAGAAACCAAAACACGAATAAACCTTTGAAAGATCTGTTGTAGAAAATGCCTGTGAAGCATGAAGTGTGAGAGCAGGAGTAGGCAGAAAGTCTCTTTGGATTAGATACAAGTCTGACCTTTCAGAACTAGAAGGAAAAGGAAAAATTGGGTCAGAATAGTCTTAGACTACAGCGCAGTTCTCAGAGAATTTTGGTCAGTCTGAAATAATGGATGCATATAGTGATACCAAAAATACCAAAATCTGTGATTTTCTTTCAATACATTGGGAGAAAAGACAGCCAACGGCTAGAAACTAGGCCTCTTTGAAATGGAAGTAAAGAGAGAAATGATTCTTTCTTAGGGGGAGAGGTACATTTTAACATTTTCTTTGAAATTCTCAAAAGTATATGGTGAAGTCTTACATGGCAGACTTGTTATGTAAATATTCTCTGATGAGCAAATGTATAACTCAAACATTAGATTCATTTTTTATTGTAAAACTTTTCATATCATCCTTTTTTTCTTCTTATATATATATATTCATGGATTTGTCTCCCTGTGCCAATTGCGGTTTCATGAAGTTAGGATGCTGCATCATTCTTTTCGTCTACAGAAACCTGTAAAGTATGCATACATTTTTAACATTTACTTGCCCTTTTATCCACAATTCTCTTCAGAAAAATCATTAAATAGGAAGAGTAGAAATAACATGAAATGCATTTATTGTCAAAGTACTTTGCAAATATCAAATGAATAGTCAGTGCTGCATTCTTGGCCTTGAAATTCTGAAGGCAACCTTTTGTTTTTCCATTTGATTGCACACACATTACATAGTACCTAGCATTTTTATTGTGCATAAAATCATGAAGAGACAAAAGGAAAATATTTTACTGGAAAAATGTTGTTAAGGAAAATCAGAAAATATAGAAGATATCTTCAGTGATTATAAAAACCCTGCCATAAGAAAGACTTCAAGGGCAAAGATAGTGTACTGATCTGGAAAATTGAGATTAGGTTTAGAATAGAAAATATAAATTATATATAGATTACTGAACATAGAATATGAATAGAAATGTAATATATAGAATAAGTGTAGAGAAAAGGATAAAGTGAACTAGATAGCTGTGTTAGCTTTTCATCACTGTCACTGAAATACCTGACAAGAACAGTTCAGAGAAGAAAAAAAAAATATTTTTGTTCACAGTTTCAGAGGTTCAGTCTATGGCCAGCTGACCCTATTGCTCTGGGGCCCAGGTGAGGCAGAACATCACAGCAGAAGATCCAACAGAGGAAAGCTGCTCAGCACATGGGAAGGTCAGGAATCAAAGAGGGAGAATACCAGGAAAGAGGTAGAGACAAAATACAATCCCCAAGAGTGTGTGCCCCCAGTGCAATACTTCCTCCAGCCACACCCCACCTGCCTACAGTTATGATCCAGTAATCCATTCAAATTATTAATCCACCAAATGGATTTATCTACTGATTAGGTTACAGTTTTCAGAACCCAATCCTTTCACCTCTGAACATTCTTGCATTAATACATGAGCCTTTTCGGGGGATACCTCATATGGAACGCATGAGAGTAGTTCATTATCAAGAACCATAGTCATTGCCTCTTAAATGTCTTATAATTCAAAGAACTTAGATTTATCTCATATTTTAAAAAATATTAGCTTCTTCTAAATGTGAAAAAACATTATTTAATCACCTGATGCTGCCTGACACTTCACATACTACTTGTACTAGTTATTGCATCATGTTATTAGTACCATGATATTTTCCAGTATCCTCTGCTACACACTTCTGAATGAAGAGGAGTATTTCAATAAGCAAAGTTGTGGAAACAAAGTGGAGCTTCTAGAATTATTGCTGAATAATTAATAGATTCAATTACTATATGGCATTTAGATAATACATTACATGATGTATTATGCCTAAAAGAAGGCATTGTAAAACTTATCTTTAAACAAAAATATCAATGTGTAGACTTTTGTTTTAAATACCACCTGAAAAAGTACTCCAATGTCTTGGGAAATCTGTCAACTCTCTCAGATCACAAGAGAGAGGACATCAGAAATTCCATTTGCCTACTCCTACAGTGGCTATAAGTGCTTTCATTTTAAAAAGATCTTTTTGTTTTGTTGTAGAAGACTACTTATGCTAAAGTCTTTCTGGTATACAGAGCAGGAAAAAAAAAATCACAGTATTTGATGCCTTTCAAAGGGTACCAGATGGATGAATATGATTTTTCTGTTTTTTAATGGTAGAGGTGGGGTGCTTGTCAATTCTGATTTGATAGATGGTTATTTCTTTTCCTCCTTAATTGGCCAGAATTTCCTGGCTATGGTAAGGCAAGTCTAGATAAACCATCAATCACCCTGGCAAATGCTATTTCCCATACCCAGAGGTTTTATACCCTATACATTACACAGCTTCCCTTGGTCTGCATTTTAAAAATTTAATAAAAAGACATATATATCCTTATCTTAAAAGGACATTATATACATCTAAAATACATGTGTAAATATATTCCTACATTCACACACACACACACACACACACACACGTATATGTACTCATTTCTTAAAACATGATTAAAAAAAATTTAAAACCATAATTTGAAAATTTGAGAGCAGTATGAAGAAACCAAGAGCATTCTTTGAGTTTTTTAAAAAATTTATTTTTTATTCTAATTGTTATAATGCAGCAGAATGCATTTCAAGTCACAGTACACACATAGAACACATTTCATGTTTCTGATTGTACAAAAAGTAGAGTCACACCATTTGTCTCGTCATACATGTTCTTAGAGTAATGATGTCTGTCTCATTTCACCACCTTTCCTACTCCCATTCCCTCACTCTTCCTCTCTCTCCCCTTTGCCTTATCTAAAGTTTCTCCATTTCTCCCATGCTCCCCCCACCCCCATTATGGATCAGCATCCACATATCAGAGAAAACATTTGGCCTTTGATTTTTTGTTTCACTATCATGATATTCTCCAACTCTGTCCATTTACCTGAAAATGTCATGATTTTATCCTCTTTTAATGATGAGTAATATTCCATTGTGTATATATATCACAGTTTTTTTCTCCATTCATCTATTAAAGGGCATCTAGGTGGGTTCCACAATTTAGCTCTTGTGAATTTTTCTGCTATACTCATTGATATGGCTGTGTCACTGTAGTTTGCTATTTTTAAGTCCTTTGAGTATAGACCGAGGAGTGGGATAGCTGGGTCATATGGTGGTTTCATTCTAAGTTTTCCAAGGAATCTTCATACAGCTTTCCAGATTGTTTGCACCAATTTGCAGTCCCACCAGCAATGTATGAGTGTGTGTGCCTTTTTGCCCACATCCTTGAAAACACTTATTGCTGTTTATATTCTTAATAGCTGTCATTCTGACTGGAGTGGGATGAAATCTTTTTGATTTGCATTTCTCCAATTGCTAGAGATGATGAACATTTTGTCATATACTTGTTGATTGATTGTATATCATCATCTGAGAAGTGTCTATTCATTTGCTTGACCCATTTATTTATTTGGCTATTTTCTCTTTCAGTGTTAAGGTTTTTGAGTTCTTTATATATCCTAGAGATTAGTACTCTATCTGATATGCCTGTGTTAAAAAATTTGCTTCTATTCTGTAGGCTCTCTCTTCACCTCACTGTTTCTTTTGGTGAGAAGAAGCTTTTCAGTTTGAATCCATCCCATTTATTGATTCTTGATTTTATTTCTTGTACTATAGGAATCTTGTTAAGGAAATTGGGGCCTCATTCAACGTGATGAAGATTTGGGTCTACTTTTTCCTCTATTAGGCCCAGGGTCTCTGGTCTAATTCCTATGTCCTTGATCCACTTTGAGTTGAGTTTTGTGCATGGTGAGAGATAGAGACTTAATTTCATTTTGCTGCATATGGATTTCCACTTTTCCTAGCACCATTTGTTGAAAAGGCTATTTTTTCTACAATGTATGTTTTTGGCACCTTTGTCTACCATGAGACAACTGTATTTTTGTGGGTTTGACTCTGTGTCCTCTATTCTGCACCATTGGGCTACAATTCTATTTTGGTGTCAATACCATTCCATTTTGGTACTATTGCTCTGTAATATAGTTTAAGGTCCTGTATAGTGATGCCACCTGCTTCACTCTTCTTGCTAAGGATTGCTTTGGCTATTTGGGTCTCATTTTTCCACATAAATTTCATGACTGCTTTTTCTATTTCTAAGATCAATGTCAGTGGGATTTTGATTGGAATTTCTATGCTAAGCCCAAGGCCAATATCACTCTAAATGGAGAAAGAATGAAAGCATTCCCTCTAAAAACTGAAACAAGACAGGCATGAGCTCTTTCACCATTTCTATTTAACATAGTTCTCGAAACTCTAGCCAAAGCAATTAGACAGACAAAAAAATAATAATAATGAAATATGGATAGGAAAAGCAAAACTCAAACTATCACTATTTGCTAACAACATGATTTTATACCTAGACAATCCAAAAAAATTCCACCAGAAAACTTCTATAACTAATAAATGAATTCAGCAAAGTAAAAGGATATAAAATCAACACCCATAAATCAAAGACATTTCTGTACACAAGTGACAAATCCTCAGAAAGAGAATCTAGGAAAACTACCCCATTTACAATAGCCTCAAAAAATAATAATAATACTTGGGAATCAACTTAATAAAAAAGGTAAAAGACCTCTAGAATGAAAATTAGAGAACACTAAAGAAAGAAATTAAAGAAGATTTTAGAAGATGGAAAGATCTCCCTTGTTCTTGGATAGGCAGAATTAATATTGTCAAAATGACCATTCTTTGGGTTTTTATGCAGGTGATCACACCTAAAACAATTAGTTGTCCAGGAAATAAAGGTGAGAATATAAGGATTTTGTAAAACAAAATTAAAAGGGTTATAAACTTCAGTAGCTTGGGTCCTATATCTAAGTTTCTATCTTTAAATTTGTGTTTCCCAAATATAGCTATAATAGCTACTCAACAATCACAAAGTAAAATCAAACATTTTAAAAGGTATATCACAAATTTTGAATTATTTGGAAAAATAGCTGCAGTATCATATGTATTTAAAAATAATAATCAATCTACATAATGTATAAAATATCAAATGCAATGTTTTAATTATCTATGAAGTTGCACAAATTATAGCACCAATTACTACCAACTTTCATTTTGAGAGCTCTACCTTCAAAAGTTAAGAATGAATTCATTGTTTAAGCTTCATTTGTTTATTTGCTATTATCAGAAGAAAAAAAAAGGAGAAATGCATGCAACAACATATTTACCACTTAAGAATAAAATGAACCCCAACTTTAGTTAAATAAAATGTACATAACTGCTCAATTGTAATAAAATTGTTTCTAAATAGCATGATAACAGAAGTATATAATTTAAATTGAATTAAAGACATGTATTGCCTTTGTATTTTATTTATACTAATATTTATTAGTTCATTTTTCTATATTATCTCCTTTAAAAAAAGAGTTGAAACAAAATACCACATAAAATAGAACAGTTAATTATAATATGGCATTGGAACCAAATGAATATCTTTGGGCAAAATGTCACTTTTCCAGGGACCTACACTAAATACCGTGTGGTATGCTGGGTCCATAGGCAGGCCTGTGTTCTCCCCCTCTTTGCTACTTTAACAGGAAAATAGGCAGAGAGGAAAACTGGGTGTTAAAGTCTCATGTATTCCATGGGACTGATTCCATTCTAACTCCCAGACCTAGCCCTGACTAATCTACAATAGTCCCAGAATTTTAATCAAAGGGATTGCTTTAGGAGCCCAGATTTTAACCAGGACCAGTGGCCTGCCTGTGATTATACAGTATAGGTAAAGTTAGAGATGAATGAATGAGAAAGACATAAAAATACTGAAGTGGAATGTTTTTTTAAATCATGCCTTTAGAAAAGAGGTCCTTCCTCATATTACATGCAATTAAGGAATTAAATTACTTTTTTCCGTGCTATGTTTTCTGTGAAACATGGAGATTTTTTTTTTTCCCATTATACCATGGGTATGGTAAATCTGACAAAACCCCTTCTACCTCACCATCTTTCTTATTCTTTTTTTAAAAAAATATTTATTCTTAAGTTTTAGGTGGACACAATATTTTTATTTTGCTTTTTTTATATGGTGCTGAGGATCAAACCCAGTGCCTCGTACATACTAGGAGAGCAGTCTACCACTGAGCCACAACACCAGCCCTTCATTCTTACTCTTTAGTAGTGATATTTATTATGCAAAAGTGTGTTTAAGTTGTTTTTACTGACACTATGTCCCTGTGTGAGCATTCACTCTCTAGTTGACAGAGAATACTGAAAGATTTGAGTGTGCTGCCCACAAACACACTGTCAGTCAGAAGCACAGCCAAGGACTGAAGGTGCTCTCTTTCTGGCTGGAGTGAGTCTTCAAGAGCCTTGGGTGAACCAAGAATCTGGGTCCACAGATAGCCTGATGTTTAGCCCTCATCCTACTGTCTTGATTTTATATTTCATACTTTACCTATTGCCTTGATCAATTGCTCAGCTGATCCATCCCTGCTATCCATTTTCCTGATGGGACCTCCTCTCCTTCTTGCCTTTGACATGTTTTCATCCTCTTTTCTAAGCCTGGACATCGTCTGCTAGTTATGGAGGGTTTACTGACTAAAGGAATCTCTCTCAAACTAACCACCACCAAAAATGACTCCCAAATTAATTAGATATCGTGAACTCATTTCTAAGAACAAAATCACTCCTGAAATGCTTGTGGACTCGGTGAAGCCTGATGAGGATCATGGCAAAGATATTTCAACCATAGCTCCACAAAATGATCTAACTTTGTACTACATACTTTTCATATAGAACTTTGTACTTTATATATACTATTCATTTTAAATATGATCATTAGTCAAAATTAGAACTTTTAGTTCTTAAGATGTGATTGTAAAATTGACACAAAATAATCACTGTGTATTCCCTCAGTAGAAGACTTTTCAGAATACTATATCAATTTTAAGTCAAAATGAGACTAATGTTCATCTTATATAATCTTAAAGGGTCTAGTTTTTTTAAAAAAATTCTACCCAAATCATGAAAAACAACTCCTGTGATATAGTAATGTATTTCTTTAAGGATATTCTTAGATTTAAAAAAAAAAAAAGGTCAGTATCCTAAGTAATTAAAAAAATACATTTTCTCTCTCTACTAGAAAAAAAAATAGGGACTACTCAAATAAACAGCTTTTAACAATGTGAACCTGCAAAAAAAAAAAAAATCAATTCTTTCCTGTGCTATTATTCATTTGATAGATTTTACTACATCATAGGCCGACCTCATAAAACAAGGATGAACAAGTTATTTACCAAAACATATCCATGATTAAGTTTTATTTATTTGTGTAAAGCCATAGAACATGCACTTCTAAACATTGACAAATGCGCCATGTCTGTGATTCTTTCTCTTGCTGTCTGTTAATCTATACATCCTCCACTTTTGCTTTCTCTCATCACAAATATAACAGAAACTTCTTTTTGTTTTGAAAAATTCCTCATAATGCTATTTCTTGTCCTAACAGGCCAACAATGGCAGCAAAAATTAAAGAATTTATTAGGGAATGAAGGAGAATATTTGAATGCAACTAGGCAATTTTTCCTTTTTCCTGAAAGAAAGGGCCAATAAATTTCAGTGTAACTTTCGATTATCAAAGATTATAATATGAGAAGGCCACATCCATGATGGATGATAGTGGATAGACAGCAAACATAGACACACATAGACATTGGACAAAAGATTATTCAGAATATAATAAACTGTAGTAAATCAATAAGAAAAGTGAAATATAGCACCGTAAATGTAGCAACAGTAAAAAATGCATACATGAATTTTAGTATTATGTTTGAAAATATGCATGAACACTTAACGCTGTATGTAATCAGGGGAAAAAATAGTCACAATAAAATTGTCATTTTTGTTTTTTCAAAGGTTTAAAAGAAAAAGAAAATGCCACATCAAGTATACACAGAAATTTAAAGAAATGAAAACACTTGAGGAAGTGCAATCTGGTATTATTTCCTTGAAAGCAAATTGACTTTATTTTGTAAATTTGAATATTTGCATTTTTTGTGTGTGTTATAATTTTATCCTGGAAATCATTGTACATCAGAAGATACTTAAAAGACTTTTTAGGGAATAACATTTTTAAAAACCAGTAAAAAAACTTATTCTTTAATAAAAAAGTTGCTATATTAATTTTTAAAAAAGATCGTGTAACACCAGAAATCAGTAAATGAGTAACTGGAGGAAAAAATTTCCAAAACAAACTATTAAGAGAGGAAAATGGCTCTTAAAGAATACAGATAATGTTGGAATATAATGTTTACAAATAATGTTTCCCTAGTGGCTCTGTGGCATGAATCAAAAGAAATAGACAGGCAGCTTTTCAACAAGGTGGGAGAATGATCAAAAACTAGGAGGGAATTTACTGGAATTTAATATTGGACACTCAAAACAGACTAGGACTCAGGAGTTCTTGTATAATAAAGGGGAAAGATCTCTAGCCCCACTAGCCCCACAGCCGCAACAGTAGATGGGGGCACAGAGGAGAACAGTTCCTATGTGAACACAGTAAAGCAATAAAGAAATTAAATAAGCCCCCATTCTCAGGAAAACTGAAACATGTCAAGGAATGCAAAGCTTAGGGATCAGAGACACTGCTTGAAGAAAGAGTGAGCTGTGCTGCACAGTATCTGTGTACAGGAGGGAAGCTGCCATCTCAGTGGCATGCATGGAAGACAGTGGAAGGAACCTTTATTTATTTATTTATTTAGTTAGTTAGTTAGTTAGTTAGTTAGTTACTTTAGTTGTAGATGAACACGCAATATCTTTATTCATTTTTATGTGGAGCTGAGGTTCTAACCCCGTGCCTCACACATTCAAGACAACTGCTTTACCACTGAGCTACAGCCCCAGTCCTGGAAGAAACCATTTTCCATGTGCATGAGCCAACAGCTCAGCCAACAGGCAAAGTAGTAGGCTAAGAACAAAATCCTATAACACACAAGTGAAACACATAGGATATTACTGAGGTGCAGTCATCCAATGTGGACCAGCAATGCTGGGCCTTGGAGGTGTGCTGACTTAAAATCTCCAGACCAATTTGCACCCAGCAAAAAGACCCAAGCATACTTCAGCCAACACCCCACCTCCAGGAGCTTCACTTCCATGACTAACTCTCTCACTCTAGCATTCCAACCGTCCTGAGGGTGGAGCTAGCATCAAATTCTAGACAACCTCACTTAAATGCTGAGAAGGCAAGCTATGAAACTTTTGAACTCCAATGGAAATAATTCTTTTTCTCTTAACATATTTTTAACATTTTTGAAACTGAGTATTTTTAATGCATCAGTTTATTGAGGACTAGAATCTCTGAATAGTATATTATAGATTTATTGTGTATTCTTTGATTTTTACTTATTTCTCTTTTTAATTTTTATTTTAAATATATTTTTCCTCACATATCTATTTCCCTTGATTCTCTTTCTCACTTTTCTCCTGCTAACAGCTAACTTCTATTAATTCTTCTTTCACTCTTCCTATAATTCATTACTTTTATCTTCACTCCTTCTTCCTCATAAACATCACATTCTACACCACTTCTGTTCTTTGTCCATAATTTGAAATTGTAAATGCTTTTTGCAAACTTACTACTTATATTGAGGACAATAACTGAACACATCATTTCTGTTTGTTGTGAAAAAAAATGTGGATGCCTTACTAG